>NC_133622.1:27004099-27606599 GCF_048593235.1 Sminthopsis crassicaudata
TCCAGGGGGAGCCTGGAGTTCTGCTCGTTGCCACGTGTGCTCTCCAAGTCTATGTTCATTTTCCCATGGACTACATTTATTGGTAAGAACATCAGACTTTGAGGAGATCTTTTACACCAACTGGACCACCAAAGGAATACCTGCCAGAGTGAATGGGAGTAGGAAGATGAGTTCAACATCAAATTCTATAAAAGGATTCTTATTTGGTGACCACTGGGTTCCTGTTTCCTAAAGAGACCCTTATATGTTCCCTCAGGGATTATTTCTTTCTAGTTCTAACAACTGTAGAGAAAAATGCTGAAACAGGAAACTGGGTTTGGGGGGTGAAAAGAAATTTTAAAAAGCAAAGAATGACAAAAAGTCTGGACATAGGAAATAGACACATTTCTCAGAAAATGACTCAAATCAATCAAAAGACATTATAAAGCATCTATTATGTACCAAAGAGATTCCAGGGATTCAAAATCAAAAGACAATAGTTCTTATTGCCAAGAATCACAAATTTTAGAAGATAAAGCAATGCATATGCAAATAAACAAACATATCTTCAAAGTTTGGCTGATTATGCACCGATCTCTGAAGATGTTTCCTAGATGTCATTAAAAATATAACAGTGCAAGTTTCAAGTACCTGGTACAATATTCAACAAATATTTGCTCACTGACGCCTCAATTTTTCAAAAGAAGGTAAACGGGCAACTGATTTTTAAAATAATGTAAAGTAATAACGTGGTGATTTACAGAGTCAGCACTTTAAGTTTATTGAATAATTAATATTAGATAAGATTTAGGATATTAGACATTATGGGATAATATTAGATGAATAAGCCACTTAAAATCCCCTTTGTCTTTGAAATTCAAAAAAGATTCTACTATTTTGAAACGAGACAACATGAAATCGTAACATGACATACATAAAGAATTGTAATTAAAATGGCTTAAGCTAGCGTTACATGTTAAATATTAAAGGAGCAGGATTTAATTTCACTGATATTAATAGCACTGCAGTGTTTTATTTAAAAAAAAAAGGGGGGGAGGGACTAAAAGAATAAGTCTATTTTTTTTACGGTTAATACCAGGCAGTGACCTAGATTATTTCTGAGAAAACTCAGCATGGTATCCCCTCTACTATAGTAATTCCATAATTATTTTGATTCCTTCCTCAATTAAAGTGTTATATCTATTTTGAATAAGTTCTATGATTACACAAAGGGAGAGAATACGCAACTAAAGTAAACAGAAACAGCAATTGTCTATATATGGTACCATCAGATATATTACAGCATGGCATTTGCACAAGAGATCAAAGTCATTTAAGCATCTCAAGGACTTAGTTTTCTCATCTATAAAATGGGTGTGTTAATGACCACCCCAGATTGCTGTGAAGCTCCAAGGACCTCAGATGTATGAATATGTTTTGAAAACCATCAAGGGCTGTAACATGAATACCATGTTAATTCTTGCACCTAGAGAAAATGCAGGCACAGTCCAATGGAAGAAAAAAGATATACTGACAACACAGATTTCAATGCTCCAAGTAGTGGAATTGCTCAAGATTTCCATCTTATTATGGAGACCAAAAGCCTTTGAAAATTATTAAAGTTATAAAGAACTAATATTAAATTAGCAAATGGTGAGACAGAAGCTCATTAAGAGAAAATTTACAAGAAGGTTTTAACACATAACAGATAGATGAATTGTTTTTCAAATAACATTCTTTCATACTAACCAAGGAAATGTGCCTTTGACATTAACCTAAGACTCAGCTAAGTGCAAGGCTAGCGGGATTTGTACTCTTCTGAACCAGAAAAAAAAAAAAGAGATTTTGTAATTCATTTCTATCCATGAAGAAGGGGAGAAGAAGGGAGAGGAAAAGAAAGAGCAATGAGGAGAGAGAATTATCTCATTTGTCTTCAAATTTTTTAAGAATGTTATAGCCAACTTCATTAATTCAATATTTGTTAAGTACCTATTATTTGCACAGTATTGTGCTAAGAGCAAAGTTTACAAAAAGCCAAACCAGCAGTTCTGGACTTCTAGAACAATTCCATATCCCTACGAAGGCACAATGAGGAAAGAAGCACCAAGTTCTAACAGCTAAGAGGTGAATTTCCCTGGAATAATTCTAACAATTAAAATTACAATTTTATTGTAAAAAAAAAAAACAAAAAACAATTAAATGCCCAACATTGGGTTTATTATGTACCAGGTGCTGTGTAACGTATTTTACAATTACCATCTCATTTGAGTTTCACAGCAATCCTAGGAGGCAGGTGCTACTCTTATACCCATTTTGCAGATAAAGAAATTGAGGCAAACGGAGGGTAAGTGACTTGCTCAGAGTCACACAGCTAGTGAGTGTCTGAAATCAGGGCTTCCTGACTCTAGCCCAAACCTCTCTTAAGTTGCTTCATCATCATCATCAGAATTACACAAGAAAATGAGATGAATTAAGTCAATTGTGGAGATCTTTAAATGCCAAACAGGCAACAGGGAGCCACAGTTAACATCCGAGCAAGTAAGTGACAAGCAGAAAAGTGTTTGGGTGCTATTCCTGCGTCAGCTGCACAGAAAACAGACTGCAGGCAGAAAGGAGTGGAAGCAGAGAAACCAACTAAGAGGATATTTTACTAGTTCAGAATCAAAGGGTCTTTAAGGCCCGGACCTGCTAGCAGCTGTGTGAGCCGAGCCAATGGGAGGAATGGGAGAAACAATATGGAGGCAGAGCTGGCAAGGACTTGGCGTTGGACAAGAGGTGAGAGGGAAATCCAGGATGACTTCAAGTTGCAAATGTGGGTAACTTAACAAGATCTATGGCAGTGCTCGCAACAGAAATCAGTTATCCTGAAAGTTATGGTTGTTTCAATATAAAAAGTCAAGAAAACTATGTAAAACTTGAATTTCTGGGGCAGCTAGGTGGCGCAGTGGATAGAGCACCAGCCCTGAATTCAGGAGGACCTGAGTTCAAATCTGGTCTCCGACATTTAACACTTCCTAGCTGTGTGACCCTGGGCAAGTCACTTAACCCAGCCTCAGGAAAAAACAAAAACAAAAATAAAAAAAAACTTGAACTTCTGTTAGAAAGATATATATAGATATATTATTATTATTATATTACACTAAATTATATTGTTATATTGTGTTATGTTATATTATGTCATATTACATATATATTATAATATGTCACTGTAACCTTTTGAACCTTTTTTTTTTTTTTAAGTTTTCTATCCCACTCCAATACAATACAATATAAGACATCAGGGCACTATGCCGGGTGATGGAGAAGATGATATTAATGTCATATAATTCCCCGTTCTTATAAAACAGGATATTTCACTATTAACAAAAAATGAAATGTAAGTAAGGAGTACATAGAATGTTAGATAAGGCCCAAGGATGCAAGTAGTTCGTGTCTCTCAAAGGAATATTTAGGGTCAGAATGAGGAATACAATTAACAATTAAAGCTATTCCAAAGTGGAACACAATGACTTCAGAAATGGTAATTATTTCTCCACGGATATGTATGTAAAACTTGAATTTCTATTAAAAAGCAGCCCCACACTGACTTGCTAAGTGGACATATTTCTGGAAGTATGGTGAACTGCTAAATTCTGTGATTCTGTGACTGGAGAATGGAACTAAGGGAGGAAAAATGAAGGTCAAATGCAATAATGATGCTTCAAAAGATCAGCAGCTGAACAAATAGTGGTGTGATTAGAAGAAACCAGTATATTTATTGGAGCAAATTCTATTACAAGTAGGAGGGGATGGAAAACAAGTATGGCGCAGTGATTAGCTGGGAGTACTGATTCTTTTTTTAGAGACAAGAGAAAGCAGTATTACACCAAAAAAAAAAAAAGTGCTAAATTTTTAGGACTTTAAGGAGGGAGTCATGGGAAAATGCTTCTATTTTCTCCTCAGTGATACAAGAGGCTTTCCTCTATAAATTCAACTTCCAAAACTGAACTTCCAGAAAAATGTAAAAAAGAAAGAAATGTGATAAATAAATAAACTGGAAACTTAGGCCAGGTATTTAGGAATATATAAAGAGACTGTATGTCCATTCCATTTTCTTGTCAATTTTACCATTCTTTGGTTTTCTAATGCTGTAAGCATCATCAACTGAAATACAATAGCATGTCACACACTCAATATTATGGAGAAAATCCATTGAGCTCTAATATAAGAATGGTAATGGACTAAGTCTTGTTTAAAGAAATATATATATAATGTTTTACAGAAGGTTAAGGTGTAAAACTCTGGAGGTAATCCTAAAACGTTTACTATTGGTGATATTTTGTTTTCCCTTTAGAAAATATTTATCAAATATGCTGAGCCCAGTATATAAACTATGCTATGTGATTAAGTTCTTTTACAAGTTCAATACACTATTTCAGGCTACAAGAATGTGGTTCAGCATCCAGGAAGTCTTATGGAACTAAATTACCTATGCAAAGAAACCTAAGGCTGTTTATACTATGTCTACCTTACAAGTTGAAAATGTATAGATTAAATTCCACACCCAAGGCAATAATTTTATACAGTAAATGCTATCAAGAGGCAAAAAAAAGAATTAATGCCATTTTAAAACCTCAGGGAGTAACCTCAGCCCCAGGAGAATCTAACTCAAGTAGGGAATAAAGTTGATAATGTGAAGTACACTTTAAAAGGAATGAAATTATGTCTGCATTCAAGTCTATACAAGTTCAACTGAATACTTTAATTAATTTGGTATGGTAAGTTCCATACTAATACATGTAAATTATGCGTGCTTAACCTTCAAGCCGATAAAAAAATTTTTCATCACCATACTTCACAGGATGAAAAAGTATAGCACCTTCAATTTATATATATTATTAAGCTGTGCGTCATCATTCTTCTTAAAGAGTTAGTTATGAATATGCTAACAGCATTCAATTATGCTTTCTCTACCTAATTGGCCAGAAAATTTTACATAGAAAAATGTCATGGGTAAGTTTATATTGGAACATAGAGGCTTACAGACCTATAGTATCCTAAGTTAGAAATAATTTGTTGTAAGACGATCACTTCAATTATTTGTTAGAAGATGAACTAAAATGTAGTTGAGTTCCATTATAACATGACCAACTACAGCAACTTTCTTGGATCCCTCCATCAAATGAATTTAGTTTCCCAATGTACCAAAAAAAAATCCCCCAAAATATAGCAATTTTCCCTAAAATACAATTCTCTGGTCAAGATCCCTGGAGGGACAACATTTTATATAGCAAGGTTGTTCTTGGCTCTCTTCTAAAAAAGTCTCATCCTATATTATTTCAACAAGCTAATGGGTAGGATTGAAAATTAGCAATAGCATGTGAGGACCATAATCCAAATTACTAACAGGAATAAACAAATTAAAATAACTCATGTTCCACTTTATATCCATCCAACTGGGCAAAGATAATAAAAGACAGATGTAATCAATGCTGAAAAACTGTAGGAAAACAGGTATATTAACACTCTTGGTGAAGCTATGAAGTGATGGAACTGTTCCCAATGATAATTTTTAATTATTACAAATTGTTTATAAATTTTAACCCAAATATCAGGTTACTGCTCATAAAGCCAGAGTCCAAAGAAAGACAAGACAGATCTTTTTATGTAAACCAAAATATTCACAGTAATCATTTTTGTGGTACCAAAAATCATGGCAACAACCGCCTGAGGAATAGCTTATCAAAGTGTACTTCATGAATATAATGAATTATTGACCACAAGAAATAATGACTATAAGCAGAAGTAAGGGAATGTTATACAGACAATAAGGTACATGAAAGAGAACTATAAGAAAACCAGAATAAGTAACTTCAATGATCAAATCTGGTTCTAAAATCAGATGATTAAAAATATCTTTCTCCTTTCAGTGTAATGATAAGGGGTAATAGGACTTAAAATACTGAATATAAAGATAGAGAAGGTCAGTCTCAATTGGTTTTGCTTAATTATTTTCTTTGTTTTAAAGAGGGGCTAACTATACTAGCAAATGGAGTGTTAACTAGAAAGATAAAAGGAGAGAGGGAAGTGCACTTACAGAAGCATCTGAGTCATTTAAAAAAGTGAACAGGTAAGGAGGAATTATATAAAAATCTGAAGCCACTCTTTTTTCAATCTTTTCTTCTCTAATTCCATAGAAAAAGGAATTCTAAAGGAACAGATTCCCCAAGTGGTATCTGAAAGTTCCCTTTCTTCCTTTCAGATGGGAGAACGAAGTAAATGTTCTCTTGAGAATTAATGAACCAATACTGAAATGTACCTGATTCTCACTCTATCCTTCCAAACCTATTTATTTATCTTATCTAAAACATCCTTATCTACTCCCCTATACTTCTTTTAAGAAGAAAGAAAGAAAGAAAGAAAGAAAGAAAGAAAGAAAGAAAGAAAGAAAGAAAGAAAGAAAGAAAGAAAGAAAGAAAGAAAGAAAGAAAGAAAGAAAGAAAGAAAGAAAGAAAGAAAGAAAGAAAGAAAGAAAGAAAGAAAGAAAGAAAGAAAGAACATTCATAAAACAGTCCCTCTATTCTCTCCACACAAAAAAAAAGCACAACAGCTTGGACTGGTGCTTAATTTTAGATGTTCTCCAATGTAAGACTAATGAATCGTAAACAAATTACTGGAAAACATTCTTTCAAACACATCATCACAACTAAATTATCTGAATATAATCACAGATATTGAATCACATGATAAGACTAGGAAAAACACATCACTAAAATTTTTTAATATCCATATTATTTTAAAATACAAATAAATGTTTTAATGTATAGATTATTTTTTTAAATATACAGGTAAAGTCTTTCCTACTGTAGTCACTAAATGCTGAAATCATTGTTGGTTTCACGGAGTGCTGCAGGAAATGGGAAGGGTCGAATAATGTCCTCTTGCCCCATTTCTATTCTCTCTCATTTTAATTAGGGACACACATAAAAAAGGCATATTATCTAGATCTCATCTCAACACTGACTAAAGAAGCATATTCTCATTCTGTATTAACAATAATCTTGGAAAATTCACTGGCAGGGGCGTTAGCATGGTTATCGCCAGACGCTTAGGACATCTTTGGCGAATCTGTCTTATAATTATGGATAACAACAATTCTCCTTTTACAAAAATAAAGATTTTTAGAACATTAAGGCCCTCTACTGGATTTTAGAATATTGCATTTACTTCCTCCTCAGTTATAAGAAGAAATAACCTTAAATTAGAGAATAATTACCTAGCACTAGACAACGACAGAAGAGTTTTTTTTAATTTTTTTTTTAATTTTCATGGAGGAATTTTTTTTTGTTTTTTAGGGTATTTTTTAAAAAGAATCTTTCTAATAAATCTTTCTATCTGAAACTTATTTAAAGATTTTCCCCTTTGAATCATATTCAAATGTAATTAACCTGAATCCACAAACGCTGGAGAGTTCTTGAGGCTGCTTGTTCAGATGGAGCTGGTGCCCCTGCCCACATGGAAACGATGGATCAGATAAAGAAAACTAGCTTCATCTCACATGGCCACATCTAATAACCATTTGTCCATTTATAGGACATCCTATCCTGTCTATAGGACAGTAGGAGAACAGAACAGGAAATAAAACAAATACTTTAAAATGAAATCAATATGTATTTACACAAGATGACTGAGTCTTGAAAGTACAACTTGTCTCATGCACATTTGAGGTTACCTCATCAAGGTATATAAAATCTGAGGCAGCAAAGTGTAGAGTGCAGGCTAATAAGTGGAATAAAATCAGAGACTGATGCAAAAAAAATTAAAATAACAAAACAATCAAATAGACATCAAAAGGACAGCCAGAATTTTAATAAAGAAAATTAACATTAAATAAGTGTTCTCAAAAAGCTAAGCTTTAACCCTCACAAAATCTTTTGTATGACATTTGATATTTATCCTGGATGAGGGACAAATAAAAAAATGTAAAAAAAAAACATGAAAAATATAAAAGTATATTAAAAATTATAGTCTCAATTCTAAGAATGTAATTGAAAACCCATGTAACATTTTAAATTAGGATAAATATAGAAAAAAAATTAGACTGCAAAAAATTAAATACTGAGCCATTTGGCTGCAGAAAGTACGAGAAGTGAGCATCATCACACTAATCAGACAGCAAATAGGTCATTAACAAATCTATAAGAGATTGCTCACAATAGCTTCTAAGGTCTCTTCCAGCTGTAAATTAGTGATCCTACATTACCAATATATCAAGTCAAAGTTTAGAAAGACTTAAACTTCCACTTAAGAAAATAGATTTGTAAAATGTATTTTAATAATATTTGAATGTTAAACATCAAATAGAAAATCAGCACTCCAATGCTGCTTCAAATAGACTTGCAAAATATATATTTATTTACCAATAACAATCAAACTGAACTCGGCACCTCAGTGCTGCTTTAAAGACTTCTAAAATAAGTATTTATTAAAATAACAAAATCCAGTAACAATCAAACTAAAATCAGCACCTCACTGCTGCTTCCCAAAACCAACTTCAGTCAGTCCCTTCTAGCCTTGACTACCAGTGGTTTTATCAGCTAAAGAAACACACCTGTTGAAACTACCACAATGATTTTTTTTCCACAGAAATGGGGCACATGGACAACACAGTGGGCACAGAACCATGTCGATTTGATTAACAGCTGGGATCTTAGAAAAAATGATTAAGCACTTCTTGATTACCCTTTGGGATGAATTTATGTTGCTTTAGCTGAAGATGAACTTTTCAAAAATTAATTGTGACTGTTCTATTCATTTCTGGAAAAGGTGATGAGCAGACCAAAATGTGCTTTAAATAGCTTCTCTGTTGCTGGAGAACTTGAAGACAATGAAGACAAAGCTTTTATAAACATCTCTGGTGGAATATTCACAAAAGGGGCAAAGAATACTTCCTACTAGGAGCCTATAAGGAGTAAGACAGTTAAAAGTGCAGTTGTTCGTGTCATCCCAAGGGACAGCAATTTCTAATTACAGCAATTATGTAGATAATTGATAATTACTTTAACAATGCCCACCTGCTCATTTTTGCAGAGCCACACATTGCTTCCATTCAACACGGTAAAAATTTTAGCTTTGTATCCTCTCAATTCCAGATATCCACACTTCTCGGGTAGAACGGATCGAGACTGAGGAGCAAGTGGCTGAGATTTCAGTGCATTTAGCAGAATGGTGATCCAGTCATTTCTCTCCTCTAAAATACAAGACAAAGAAAATAAGTCTCTAAATCTATATATGCATCCCCACACATACACACATAGGCCATTTCTTCTAGCCCTCAAAGGACTCATCAATACTGTTATTCCCTGCATTGAGGCACTCACTGAAGAAGCATGTCCTGCCTTTTCAAGAAAGGCAACTTTTGACCAGCTCCCAAGGTCTTTGTAGATACCAGTGTATTCGTACACTCTATCACAGACAAATAGGAAAGAGCACCATCTCATCGTCTACAGGTGGTGTGATTATCCACTGCCTTCTCCTCACCTGGGCTCCATTATACTAGCAAGGTCAAGGGCAAATTCCAGTTTGGAAAGAGAAGAGCTGAGTGTCTAAACATCAGCAAAAACAGAAGGTTTGGATAGAGGCTGGGCAGGAATCACAGAGAGGAGGGAGGCAGGAAAAGGAGGCAGGGAAAGGAAGCAGGTGCCTCCCTCATTCAGCAAAGCCCCTGGGGCATTCTCTTACAAAATCTGGTGATTCCACTGGGAAATGCCGCAAACTTTGTCACATATGGACATATTAAGACCTGGTGGTTTTGCTTAAGTATTTTTCTTCCTTACAAAAAAGGAGTAAACATGAGAAGGTATATCACCAAATTAATGACATAAAACAATGTATGTATAATATTTATATTGTTTATATATGTGTGTATGTATATATATACACATATATACATTTATATACATATATACATTTACATATATGTATACATTTATATTTATATGTGTGTGTATACAAGATCAAAGTGAGAGGAAAGGGGGATAGTTCCCAGTTATTCCTCTGACAATGTGACGCATTATTCTGACATCTCCTTATACTTAGAAGCCACACACACACCTTGGGGCCTGCATGAAGCCCACAACTTTCTTAATGCAATTCAAATGAGATTAAAGTATAACTGGGAAATACTTAACAAAATAAATAAAAATAGAATAGACTACCATGTTCACATGTGGCTTCCCAAATAGCCCATGTACGGTTTCAGTGGCTTTGTTTCTAACAGGCTGTCATAGACCAAACAAACCAATATGTAAATGGGAGTTCAAAGATGGGTTCAAAAGCCAAATCTGGATGGTTTTTGCATGGTCTTCATCTCCTCTAGTACAGAATCATCAGCATTTGGCTTTGCCTCTGACAACCTAGTCCAAGTTTTTCATTAATTAATTAACTGTGATGGACGTGGTTGTTTTCAACAATGAGGAGATTCAAAACAATCCTAATTGAGCTGTGATGGAAAGTGCCATCCACATCCAGAAAGAACAATGGAGACTGAATGTGAATCAAAGCATAGTATCTTCACTAGTTTTTTGTTGTTGCTTGTTTGTTTGCTTGTTTTGTTTTTTTTTCTCTTTTCTCCCTTTTGATTTGACTTTTCTTGTGCAGCATGATCAATGTGGAAATATATTTAACCTATATTTAGGAAATATATTTAACCAATTACTTGCTGTCTAGAGAAGGGAGGAGGGCATAAAGAAGGGAGAAAACCTTGGAACACAAGATTTTAGAAGGGTGAATCTTGAAAAATACTTCTACATGTATATTGAAAAATAAAAAGCTATTATTATAAAAGGTAAAGAAAGTCTTCCTTAAGAAAAAATCCCAAATGATTTTTGTCACATATATCTACACATACAGATGTATGGATGTGTACATATATGTGCCTTAGGTACATGTAAAGATGTACATGTGTGTTTACATCCATCATTTCCACGTTCAACTCAGAATACATGATTGGCGGGGTGAGAGGAGTGATATTTATTTACATGTTTATTTTCAAAGAGGAGAAAAAAAAAACTTTTCTCAACTTCTGAAAAACCCTTTAAGGAGAAGGATGAAGTTTTATGCAGTTTTGTATTTCCCCAATGGACATCATAGTACATTCCATTTAGCAGATGCTCCGATACTTAAGAAGTTGCCTTATTACTATGGATGAACAAGTATTTCCCCCATCTCCCCCAAGACTAGGGGAGAAGCAGCATGAATAAGATCTGACAACCAGAACTATTTTTTCTCCAGACACCGTAATTTAAAAGGTGCTAACTCTGAGGGCCTCCAGGTAGTGCAGGGGATACAGGAGCAGCTCTAGAGTCCAAGAGGGCCGAGTTCAAATGTGATCTCATCATTGTGACTTACTAGTTGTGAACCTCTGGGCAAGTCAAGTAACTCCCATTACATCACAAAGGAAAAAAAGAAAAACTTTTCCAGCAATATAAAAATAGGTGAGCTTAAAGTCTAGGGGTTGCAGTTGTTAATCAGTCCCTGCAGTCCTGAACTGCCTTCATGCTCCCATTTGGGTTTTTCTTGGCAAAGATACTAGAGTGATTTGTCATTTCCTTCTCTGGCTCATTTGACAGATGAGGGAACTAAGGCAGAATTACGGGATCTACGCAGGGTCATACAGCTAGTGTCCAAGGCCAAATCTGAACTTAGCAAAAGCAGCTAGTTAAAAACTTCGTAGCCCTTGGGGGGAGATTCTCTCCTGTCCTTCTCTTCCCCAGGGTCTCTGCCCATGCAGATTGGTACCAGGGGTCTGTTTTCCATCCCTTCAAAAACACAATCATCTCATAAAATGGATTTAAAACCCTGTTTCAGGATGCTTCTCCAAATACATTTCACGAAGCTTGTTGTGGGAGCACAAAACAGCTAATTACTGTTCTAAAGGAGACAACAGTACCATTTTAAGTAGATATTTAAATATATGAGGTCTGTGACATATGTCAGCTAAACACTTTCTTCCTAAAACCTTTATAATACCCAAGTTCAACGTGGGGATTATTCACAATTGTTACCAAGTTTAAAAGGGAGTTTGATGCCCAGCCAATTTTTTATAGTTTGTTTTAAATGATGATACATAAAAACCATTGTTTAAAATTTAATTAATAAGCAGCTGGACTTCCAGATCAGTGTTAGTGTACTCTCCTAAATTCTCCACAAACTGGCAACTGTAATATGATCTTTAAGCATACATTAATGAAGCTACAAATGATACCCCATAAGAACTATGTAATCCTTCAATACCTAAATGACTACCAGGAAGTGAATTGAACGAGCAAGAAGTAAAATTGGACATCTCTAGAGTTGATTCTAATTATCCATGATAATAGAGGCGAGCTTTGGCATTATACTTCAAAAAATAATAAATATTACAGAAATTATTTCTGCTTGGCTTTGGCATAGGTTCAGATAATTACTTTCAGAGATGAGGGAGCGGATGTTCTGGGAAGCCACAGCATCTCAAATAAAGTAATGCTGTGACACTGAGTCAGAGAGAGCTGGGAAATAGGCAAGTTTTCCTCGGTCACATTTCGCCCAGTGATTTCTGCATTTTGTACAATGCTTGGGGCTGACACTATGTACAAATACCCCGTAGCGTGTTTGAGTTTAGTATTACATTAAATCACTATTTCTTCTCCTACTGTGCCCATTACAACTTTTCTCTGCTCTATATATTTTCAGGCTTTAAAAGGGCATTTAAATAGCCACCTTTTTTGCTACCATGATTACCTGGTCAGGGTATGGAAAAAGAAGATAACATCTTTGTTGGCCTTTCAACTACTTCCTTAGTTGTCAGGATTTCTTCCTTCTTTTTATTTGAACCCCTAGCACCCAGCAGATCACCTAGCACTCGGTTGTGCATTGAAGAAAATACACATAGATTTATGATCTTGCTAAGAACAACACATTCTGTGTTATATACTTTCCAGTAAAATAATTGAAATATTCAAAATATAAATACAATATGAAATGACATCCAAGAAAACTTAGACTTATAAATATCTGATGATCAAACATTAAAAATCATTTATGTTTCCTGTCATCAACACAAGATCTCTTTTTCAAAGTATCCTCAAATCCTCTTTGGATCTAAGTCACAGGAGATTTCTTAATTGCCTAATTTTATGGCCTTTTATTGGTCCTTATACTTCATTTCTTGCCTACTTCTGACCCTGCTGATGCTGTTCTGCAACAAGAGACTCTCTGGATGGGACTCCTGGTCCTTCTATAATAATAATAATAATAATAATAATAATAATTGTAACCACAAAACCAACATTTATGTAGGACTTACTACTGGTTCTTTATCTATTCCCCCCCTCCCCAACCACACCCACACCCTGGCTGTTCTGGACCACCTTCCCTTATTTCACTTAGTGATTTTATTAGCTTTCATAAGTTCGATTACCATCTCTATGCTAATGATCACCCGATCTATGAATCTAATTGCAGTCTCTCCTGAACTAAATCCACATTCCTATTTATCTCTTGGATATATTCTACTGGTTTTCCCAAAGACATCCCAAAATCAGTATATCCAAAACAGGGCACATTATATTTCCCTCAAACCCTCCTCTATCCTAAACTTCCCTATCAAAGGGTTTGCAATACTGGGGTCATCCTGAAATCCTGACTCTCATTAACCTCATACAACTAATCTTTCCATTTCAACATCCCTCCCTATAATCCTTTCTCTCAAGCACTAACTAGGGCTCCTCCACCCTCCATAGGCCCCTCCAGCCTTCCATTGGCTGTCAAGGTGATCTTTCTAAAGGTCAGACTAGACTCTCATCTCCATCTTGGTCTGTCTCTCTCCTCCCACCCCAATAAGCTCTAATAGCTCCCTGCTTTTTCCAAATCACACATAAAGTATTCTCTTGGCACTTAGCCTTCATTATCACCTGTCTCCATCCTAGCTTTTGGAAGGTTTTAGACTTTACCCCCTTTTAATTCCTAAACAGGCTTGTTCCTGATATGACTTGAAGCCTTCCTGCTAGCCAGGACTCATGCCAACATTGTTCTTCCTTCTCTGCTCTATATCTGCCTGTATTCCCAACCCAAGTGGACCTTTTCCATGATGCCAGTTCAGGTCTTCCTTGCACCTTCCATCTACTCTACATATCTGCAATGGCCTGGTTATTTACAAGATTACATCATGAGCTTCTTGAGGGAAGTCTTTGAAATGGTTAGTACTGTGCCAGGAACACAGTGAGCACTTAATAAATGCTTACTGGCTGTTGACACGGATAATAATCTTCGACTTCTACTACTTACAAGCAGTACGGCTCCCGATTTCACTTAAAAAATTGACTAGAGCCAACACACGAGGCCATTGGTTTACAAAGCATGTTCATGTCTATTTTTTGAATCCTCATAACAAGGCTATGAGATATAATCAAACATGATTACATCCATTTAACAGATTACGTAAACTGATGTTCAGAGGAGTTAAATGACTTCCACTAGCTCATAATCACAACTAATAAGGAAGCAGATGTAGCACCCAACCTAGACCTACTGACTCCAAATCCATTGTTCCTTTCACTATTATCTCAGTTGTTTTCTACAACTTAAATTTTCTGCCTCAGCTTCCTTGTCTATAAAATAAAAACACCAATAATTAATCTGCCCATAACAGGTTTGCTGGGATGATCAAAGGAAATAATGTGTCTGGCTATGTGCAGGAAGTGAGCAGAGAGAAAAATCAAAAATTATAAATGTTGCAAGTCCATGTTATTATTGACAGAGCAGCACACTGCCTACGGCAGTAACGCATTAGCCTCATTTTGATTGCTTTATGGGTAAGCAAAACATATTTTTAGAACTACTTTGGAATTTTTTTTCTTTGATTCAAACTATAACTCCCCATATTGTATACAATCTACAGAAGTTTTAGGGGTTTTAATATTTAACAGCTAAGCTAACAAAGAATGCCATCACCTTATGGTTAATAGGGGAGTTATACAATGTAAAACTCAGACTTCATCTATTAACTTTGCCCTACTTTTAAAGTTTATTCTAATGAGTGACTCACAGCAGATGGGTTCAATGAGTTTTTTTCTAAGTGAAAAGGTAACATTTCTTGCCATCCCACTGCCCTTAAAAAATTTATTTGCTTATTTTTAAATATGAAAATGTACCAAAATAAGATGCACTTTCACTGCTTATGGGGCTAAGAATTATTCCAACCATTAAGGAATACAATTTGGAATTCAGTAAGAAAACTTTACAGGTTGTTCACAATGAATGTTCCAAAGATGATCCAACTAATGGATTTATAATCCAAAGACATCGCTAGACAGAAGAAAAGATGCATTTTTAGCAAAAAACAAAAACAAAAAAAAAAACACCCCATCATTTATGTCAATACAAACTACAGGAAAAACAGGGATCCAAAAATTTGGGACTGGTGAATAGATTGTAGTAATGGAATATATTCTGTTCCATAAAAATGATAAATATGATGAATCCAGAGAAACATGGGATGACTTATATAATTATATATGACTAAAGCAGAATTAAAAACACCAAAAACATAAGGACAATCTACATGATTTCTAAAGCAAATAAAGAAAGTGCTAAAAAGCTACAAAATGTAGATTAAAAATGATTAACAAAGGTGTCAAAATATTTTATTTAAAAATATATTCTTTCTTTTCATTAAGAAATAGAAAGAAACAACATGGAAAGGGACCTGGAAAGGGACCTATACTATTGGGTCCAGGGAATGTATTTTGAGGAGGTTATATTGTTAGGATATATATGAAGTCAGAACAAAATCTAGTAAGGTAAAATAAACAGTCGAAGCCAAAATTACACAAGGTCATTTTTTTTTTCAAATTTAGAAAAATATGGGATTTTTTAGGGCTAATGAGTTATTACACTCTGTTTAGATGTTAGAGAAATGAAATCAAGAATCAGTCAACTCATTACAATGTAATTTCTATGATATTCAAAAGATCTCAAAAAACAAAACAAAACAAACAAACAAAAAACACTTTTAAAATCTATTCCCAAAACTTGGTGTAATTTACAATTAAATTAGCTATTTATAAATCATTTCCTATACATAAATGCACTTACCAATGTGAACTTTAAAAAGTTTTTAATATATAGACTAAAAATTATATTTACCTTCTTTTTCTACTCTAAATACAAACGTCCTTTGTGATGTAACAACTTCAAATTTGCTGTCTCCCTGACCCCGGATTGTCGATACAGCAGAGAGAGGAATTATTCCTTTCGAATACACCTCCTATATTTTGGGAAGACACAATTGCAGCATTAATGGAACTTTATTGCTTTTATTCTGAAATATAATACCAAATTTTATTTTGCAATCCCATTGTTAATCCCAAAGATGGCAATGTATGCTCACACTAATATAATTTCTAAAGAATCAAATCATCTCTCATTTCTTCTTCTATGTGTTTTGTTCTACATCAACTGGTCACTTAAAAACACAAACCTACTCCAAGGACTGAAAATTAGCTCAAAAAATAGCAGTGATTTTATTCTGTAACTCTGCTCTCTAAGTTGTTCATTCACAATTATTTTATGGAGTTTGCAGGCATCTGCTGGCTATCACAGGTACTGTAACTAAAATGTTTCACATTTGTCTATTTTTCTCTAGCAGCTATGAAAAAGACACCTAAAACTAAGCACCTGAAATAGTCCTCTTAATCTTCTTAATTTTAAGTAACAACTCATATCAGGAATTTTAAAAATTATAATTACATTCTTTATTTCACATCTATGGAATATCATAAAGTAAATCAAAGAAAGGTTGGCTGTTTGCAATAAAAAACCCATGTCCATGAAAGTGTTAGCTATTTACATAATGCTGTGGTTTACAAATTTCTAGTGCAAGAAGGAATCCTCCTTTCTTCAACATATCAGAGATGGTCACTTAGATTTCAGTTTAAAACTGAGCTTTTACTAAACATCTGCTATATGTCAAACACTAAAGTGGATACTATAGAGGAGGGATTTGGGGAGAATGAGGAGAATGGGGATAGTTCTGAAAAGGGGAAGAGTAAGAGAAAGGAGGAGAGGAAAAACAACAAGAGGATAGGCTAAGGAAGTAGGAAAGGAGAGAGGGGGAAAGGGAAAAGAAAAAGAGGAGAAAGAAAAAAGGAAGAGAGAAAGAGAAGAAAGGGAAGAGGAAGAAAAAAGGAAAAAGGAGAAGGGAAGGAAAATGTCACAACTGGAGCAGAAGAGTCAATCAACATCGTCATGCAGTCCAAACCAGATCAAATATAATTGGAAAATATTTAATAAAATAAATAGAAATGCAATGAAATACGGATAATATCACATCCATATGTGGCCTTCAGTGCTCCTTACTATGGATTAATGGCCCTTATTTCTAAAGCTTCTTAAATTATGGGTCGTGACCCCATATGAGTTCTTATAATTGAATGTGAGGGTCACGAAATTATGACTTCTTATCAGCAAATGTTTGCATTGTGTACCCATTTTATATACCTATATACCCAGGGTCATGTAAAAATTTCTCGGGTGAAAAGGGATTGCAAATAGAAAAAGTTTGAGAAGTCCTCTCTAGAGTATGATAAAGGCGAAGAGGTGAGCCAGAGAAACAGTCCATGAAAACAAACATGCAGAACAAATACTTCTGATGGCCGTGGGAATGGGAAATGCTGGCAATTCTACATACTCAGATGGTGTCGCAACTAAACTAGGCCGGCATCTAGAAGGAAGAGGATTTCAAGAACTACAGATGAAAATGAAACATGTTCTCGGAGACTGACAAATGAACAGGGACAGGAAACAAGACAAAGTGAGAAGACAACGTTCGGTTTAGTTTAACTGTAATAGAAAGTACAAATGGCAGTAATGTGAAATGAGTCAGCAAAGGAAGGTTGTAGCGACTTTAAACGTCAAGCCAGGGAAGAAGAGATTTGATCTTGGAAGGCAAACGAAGGTTTTCTAAGCAAAGTGAGGACAAGGGGGATCTGTGCGCTTTCTGCAGCTATGTGAAAAAGGTGTCAAGAGTGAGATCAAACAGGAGGCTGGAGGGGAAAGGAGGAGGAATCATTAAACTTCAAAACTGGAAGAGACCAATAGATAATCCATGAATTCACTCTGTAATTTATCCCCAGGGAGAAAGGGAAGCCAGAACTTTGTGGGAACTCACACTGTTTTTTAGATGGCTGATCATTAGGAACAATGTCTCTGCCATATCAGAGAGAATCCTAAAACAATCAAGCTGCGTGATAACAGGATGTGATATAGACTAAGAAGGAGCAATTCCTGTCACTAAAGAAATCAGAACTTATGGTGGAGTAGATAGGGCACCGGATGTGAAGTCAAGAAAATTTAGGTTCAAATCTCAGCCTCCAACACAAACTCTATGATCCTGAGAAAACTGCTAAAGCTCTCTGTGCCTCAGCTTCTCCCTCTGTAAAATGAGAAGATTGAAAGTTCTCTATTATCTCTAATCTATGATTAAATGACCACAAAAACCCCTAACATCCATAATGCCCTCTCTGATTCATACAGTCCTTTCAGGTCACAGGGAGGATCTCTGGCTTCTGGAAGGAGCCATTCATCAGTGAATTTTAACCATTTGGCTACAATGACACAAAAAGATAAAAAATAAAATCTGAATTATGGATTAATATTGTTATAACTAATATAAATCTAATGTTTAGAGAATAATTATTAAATTATATTTAAACTTAAAACTATTTGGAAGTTTGTTTCAGCCTCTTTTTTGAACCATGCATTTCACAGTTTCCTTAACTTTTGGGTTGCCTTATAGATCATTTTTCAAGTTTCAATACATAGAAAGTAATCTTTACTTTAGCAAAAATGGTGGCATGGAGAATTAGGGACTACGGGAAAATGTTTGTCTTTCACAGTGTCTTTCACAATAATATATAAATATATAAATTCCAGATTCCTGTTCATATATTACTATAATTCTGATATGTATTTAAATACTTTTCATTATGTGATACCATTCACCCTGAGAAACATATTTTGTGGTCTTGCTAGTAATCACCATGCTTGGTTTTATATATCTTTATAATATTACAATATATATAATATTACAATATAATGTTATATATGAAAGATCAAGGTAGGGAGGTGACATGTTCTCAGGAAATAACACCCAGCAGTAACACCATCTCCAAACATTTTATTGCCAGCTACATTTGAGGTTATTTGGCTTTATGTCACCAAGAACAAGATAGAGATGGGGTTTTATTTAGATAAATACAGAGTTCTGCTTTGTAACTTTTCTAAAGAGCACCTAATTTAAAATCTGGTCATGTACTTCTTCCTTAACTACTGGTACAAACCTGTTTCCTTTCCTGATTATAGGTAACTGTATCAGTAAATGATCGTCTGCATACAGACTGATTAGAAAGCTCACTTTGTGAGCCAGAGTATGACACAAATCTAATGGACAGTAGGAAGCTATAAAGTATGATATAAATAGTAGGAAGTTATATGGAGGCTAGCATGACTCTGATGTTGGTATAATTCCAAGGAAACGTGTCCCTGCAAACTTATCTGTCAAACTAGTCACCTAGCTTCTTCCCTCAAACTTATCCTTTAGAAAAATATTACCCACTCCATGAAGAATATTCTTCCTGGAAGGATCATCAGATATATTGGAAGACTAATATATTTTAATGGAAACAGCACACTGAGAGTTAAGAATTTCAGTTCATCTAAAAATGAGTATTTTATAAATGTAATTTATTGACTTAAGGTAGATTTTAAATTTTCAATGAATCATGATTTTATTGGTTTAGGCAACTCTTTCACTAATCGTTATGTTCTTTTCTCTAAAAATATAATTATTCTCTGGGAGCAGATTTCTTGGGGAGCTTCTGGAGACATCCTTAGTTTCAGTTCAGTTCAATAACCTCAAATGCAGCCAGGAGTTAAAGTCCAGATCCTTTATTGTGTCCTTCAAAGCCCTGAATCTTTTCCTAGGCCCAGTTAGCTTTAATAGAGGCCTAACTCTATCTTGGTTTCTGAGAGCTCTAGTCTAAATGTCTCCATCCAGCACAAAGGTGAAAGCTGGAATGAATCAGACTCCGCCTCCAAGAATGTGGGATTGTGGGTTTCTGTGGGCTTGTGAATCTCCTGGAAGTCAATCCTAGTTGTGAATCTCCTGGAAGTCCATGAGTGGGCTTGTCCTTTAGACTTGTAAATCTCCGGGACTTGTGAATCTCCCAACTGAATCTTGGCTCTAAATCTCCTGGAGCTTCCAGTGTCCTTTTATATGCTCTTTTAAAGGTGTGAACTCTTAAAGGTACAAAAGGTGTGAACTGTGAACTAGAGAACTATTAAATACCATGCTAAATTAGACAACCGACTTTGCACCTTGTAAGAATCCTAACAACTAATGGAGGACGAAATTCATCTCTCCATTACTATATAATATTCACAAGTTAATGTGATCAGACAAATTCATCATCTTCAGACTTCTGGGGAACCATCTCTGAGCTTAGCTAAGTTGACCTGTGAGACAAAGAATGCGTCATTTTGCCCAGGGTGGAATTTGAAAATGTTTTACCTTACTATAGGCCTTGGCCTATAGTATTTGTTGAGGAGAAATATTTGACCCAATATTCATAGGAGGGCAGTTCTGAGATCCTAAAAGTCCATCAAAAATGAAAGTATCCAAAGACATGCCAGTTTATATCTGAGCCACCTTCCATATCTTCCACCTTATTCATAAGTAAAGAAGGAAATTTGATTCAGGCTTGCCATCTCTCTACCCCTCTCCCTCCTAGTCAACATGTTTCTGCCAATTTCTTGGGGTATTTTGTCATTTTGGACTATCTGGAAGGTGACTAGATCTTTTCTCAGAAAGGAGGAAAAAAATGTTTTTAGAAATTCCATCTACTTGTTGATTGAAGGGATTTCCAAACATTTAGCAAAGTATGGCTCACCTATAAAAACTTTAACTTATTTTCCTCTTTAAAAATAAATTTAAAAAAAATTAGAGATTTCCTCTTTCATCTTTTCATAATTATCAAAGTACATTATTTTTTTTTAACTAATAAAAAAAGAAAAGCGTGGAAATGGAATTTCTTGCCAGTTTTAGACATAATGAAAGTTTTGTCATCAGAACAATGAATTATCATCAGTGTATTCATTTATTCAACAAATACTGGACATCAGTTATACACCCTCCTTACACTCTAAATTCAGAGGATAGTTTCAGGATAAAATTTTGGAAACAGGAAACTGATAAAAAGAGTTAAGTGTTATGTAGCTCATATAAGTGAAGGGATATAACTAAGAACTATCTATCATTGGTCATCTCTCAGGGAGGTCACTGAATCGATTTTGCTTTTGCTTTTCATTTCTAGAACCCAATAGCAGAATCATATCTGGATGGAATTTTAGAAGCCATCCTGGTAAGTTATTTGTATAATGCTTTAAGGATTTGAATCTAGAGCTAGTCAGGTCTACCACCATCACCACCATTGCAGCAACTAGGGACAACATAGACAAGTATCACACAAAGGGAAGAATGGCAATCACCATCACTGAAGGGAGCTTCCTTGTTGATAAGACACAGAATGATTAGCAGTCAGAATTCTGGGACTCCAGCTGGGTAACCCTTTCCAGGCTTTCTTCTCAAATAAAAGTTCCAGAGTCTATGATCTCTATTTTGATTATTTCAATTCTAAATGCCTGCACCCATGATCCATGTAAGAATCGAAATATGTGATAATCTAAGTTCTAAAATATAAGGAAGACTAATCAGTCTCAATGAAAACATTCACAAAAGGCTCAGAGGCACACACAAATACACCTATGTGCCATCTTTTCTCAACAAGGTCTTCTACCTTCCTTCTGTTTTCTCCACAAAAACAGATTGAGAAATAGAAAACAAAAATGGTTAATAGGTAATTCATTATAAAGGGATGTTAAGACTATCCAACTGCTTTCAAGGAGTTCAAATCACCAGGCTTGGATGAAACACATCCCAGAAACTGAAAGAATTGCTGAGTCGCTGTCAATATTTGTAGCGAGCTGTCGTCTCTAGAAGCTGCTGGATCGCTCTCTGGGAAGAGATCTGCTGTGTCTAATCAAATCTCTCCGACAGATTCTTCTTCCTGTAATGAACCGTTGTCTCCAGGCAGTTGCTGTTAACTCTTGTCCAAAGAAGTGACTTCCCTTCCTGCAGAGAGCTCCGTCAAGCCTGATGCAATTCAGAGTCTCCTCTTTCTCTGAGAGTCCTCTTCTTTTATTCTCCCAGAGAATGGGCGTGGGATAATGCAAGGGCTTCTGGGAAGAACCACCCCAGCCAATGAGCTTGCCCCCTCTATCAAGTCAACCTGAGTTCTCACCTTGTAATTGTCCAGAAAACCTGAATTCTCACCTTGTCACTGTCCAGACAACCTCAGTTCTCACTTAGTAATCCTAACATCTCCCCTTTTCTTTTGATTTAGAACATAGGACAGTCATGACCTTGAAACATAAATCCATCAATATGGGAAGTATTACAGATAATTACATAAATGACCTTGAAACATAAATCCATCAATATGGGAAGTATTACAGATAATTACATAAATTACATAAGCATATAGTAACATAGTAACATAACACATGCTAGAAGTATATAACATAATCAAATAATCATAAATTGAAAATTTATAAATGTCCATAAGTCCATTGTCCATTAGTCTCATCTTGTGTGAGGAAGTCCAATGATTCCTGCTGGTTTTAAAGTTCTTTAACAGTCTTCTTATTATCCATACTCTTTCAGTGTAAGATGTTTCTTAGATCTTATCCTTTATTTTGAAGTCTTTCTCTTTTTCTGTCTCTCTCTGGTGGACAAGGCGAATATGACTCGTTGGCACCCATCTGATTCCTTCTCCTGCTGAAGAAATACAAGCAAACCCTCTCCCCCAGGCAGTTAACCTATCTGGTCCCTTCCATTCACCACTTTCTGGATCTCTCCACATCACCTGGCGATTATCTAAGGACAGTGGAGATGCTCTCACTGGACACTGCCCTTCTGGTGGGTTATAAAACCTGTCTGCTGGAGCCAGCGCATCTTTGTCAAAAATTAGAAAATTAATGGTATAGAGAACTAAATTTAGAAGTTCCCTAGGGCTACCTGTGGCTCCCCCTTTCTTTTGTTTTTGGAGGAGTGTCTTAATATCTCTGTTTCTTCTCTCTACTATTGCCTGCCCTTGAGGATTAAAGGGTATGCCCGTGGTATGTAAAATCTTATACTGTGCACAAAAGTGTGTAAAATGTTTGGACGTATATGCAGGTCCATTGTCTGTTTTTATTGCTTGTGGCACACCCATAATTGCAAAAACTTGTATAAGGAATTCAGTGACCACTCGGGCTGTCTCTTTTGCTGCTGGCATTGCAAATGTGAATCCTGAAAAGGTGTCTACCACTACATGGATAAAAGATAGACGACCAAAAGATTTATAATGGGTCACATCCATTTGCCAGATTTCATTGGGTCTCAAACCACGAGGATTCTTCCCTGGAGGGAGTGTAGGAGCATGGAAAGGAAGACAAGCTGTACAGCTTTTTACTATGCTCCTAGCTTCCTCTCTTGTGATTCCAAATTGTAAACGTAAAGCTCGAGCAGCCGCCCTGTGCGGGCGCCAAATTGCAAAGGTCTGGTCTAGCTCCTCTTGTCAGGATAAGCAAAAGTCCTTGCCCCACGTTGGGCGCCAATTGTAGCGAGCTGTCGTCTCTAGAAGCTGCTGGATCGCTCTCTGGGAAGAGATCTGCTGTGTCTAATCAAATCTCTCCGACAGATTCTTCTTCCTGTAATGAACCGTTGTCTCCAGGCAGTTGCTGTTAACTCTTGTCCAAAGAAGTGACTTCCCTTCCTGCAGAGAGCTCCGTCAAGCCTGATGCAATTCAGAGTCTCCTCTTTCTCTGAGAGTCCTCTTCTTTTATTCTCCCAGAGAATGGGCGTGGGATAATGCAAGGGCTTCTGGGAAGAACCACCCCAGCCAATGAGCTTGCCCCCTCTATCAAGTCAACCTGAGTTCTCACCTTGTAATTGTCCAGAAAACCTGAATTCTCACCTTGTCACTGTCCAGACAACCTCAGTTCTCACTTAGTAATCCTAACAAATATTTTTCACAACGTAACGGATAAAGGGAAAGAAGCCATAGTACAGGAGAAGAGAAAAATCAACATAATACACAGATTGCTCTTCTTGTACTCAGTTAAATTTTGTCACTATAAACTTGTATGAGTCTTAATTTTTCTCATTTGTAAAAAAAAAAAGATACTAATACCTGCCTTACAGAAATCACATGATAGATATCTATATCTATAGATATAGATAGATAGATAGATAGATAGATAGATAGATAGATAGATAGATAGATAGATAGATAGATTTAAAAGGGTAACACTTACAGAATCCTCTTGTGACTAGGATTATTTGATGTGGAAGGTGAGAAAAATGTGACTATTCATAGAATATGGTCACATGACGCAGTTTTAATTTGTTAGTAATAACACCCTGTGATCTTTTTGTGGGCTTTAAACAGCTAAGCTGTAGACAAATTTCATCAGTTCAAAAGTGGGAAATATTACGGTTTGGAGTTGCCTGGGTAAAATACCATTAGTCACTTGGCTTTGAAGGAAAACTGCTGATGAGGGGCCTGTACACACTCCTGTCCTGCATATTTTTTCTGGTGGTGTTATTCATATATTAATAAGAGAGTACCCTCCAGGGATGGAAGGCCTGTTTCAAGACTAAATTTTGTATAAAACTATCTTAGTTCTTTGTTTTTAAGCTAGATTTTATCTGCTGACTAATTGTTAATGTTTCCATTAACAATTACTGCCAACTGGTGTGGGCTTGTGAGCTAAAGAGTTAGGAGTACAGATTAATGGGATTAACACAAGAAGCTAAGATTGCAAACCTTCTGGCTAGTGGAAGTTCCTTTCTGGGAAACAGCCAAGAGATGATGTCATATAAACAATGATCCAAAGAAGAGAAAAAATGAGTACACATTATTTCATAAATTTCACTTACCTTTTCATTATTGAAATAAGAAATGCAAAAACCATCAAATTTCACCCATCGCTTCTGAAACATGCGTTTTCTGTAAAAATAAAGAATATACTTATTTCAATTTATTGTTACTATTATGCATTTATCTATTCTTTTTATTGGTTTATTTATTATTTTTTGTGTTTATTATCAATTTAATTTATATATTTATTTATTTCCAGTGTACAGTTGCTACTGTAACAAAAACATTTCTAATTTTTACCAATCAGTGCAAATTCAAAACTTCTCTTAAAAGCTAGGAGGCAGGGAGTGGAATTGGGGATGGCTGTAACTGCATTTGGGGGGGGGGGGAATAAAATAGTGAATTACACAAATATCTAAAATGATGAATGTTTCTATACTTGTCTTTTGTATTAAAAGATACTATTCTAACATATGAATACCAATTCTTTACAAAGTTTAACAGATATCAAATTATTGTCATGGGGGTTCCCAATTACTGTTCATTTCCCTTAACGCAGCCATTTCAAAGGAAAAGTTATTGGAAGTCTTCAGTACTTTTAGTACTAATACCTTTTTAGAAGCATCTGAGCACTAGAATACATAATACCATAATGAACTCAATTCTAATTTAAGTAAAAGCCCTCATATCAAATGAAGAGAACTATCCAGGACTATAACAAACTAAAATGTGTTAACACAATTTAAAAGTGAGGTTTTAGTAAAGTGAAGTCTGCTTTGCTCAGACAAAAGCCTGTCTCCCATTCAGGCTTTGAAAATTTTACTTTGATGATATTAATAAGCAGTGAATGACAGTCCAATTAGTTTCCATTCCATCAAGGATTGGTCTTGACTACTGATCTTAACATAAGAATTGCTAACCTTAATAGTTCTGAATATCCATAAGTGGCTCCCTAATTTCTGCACGGTCAAATGCACATGTATAGATGTCGCTACACAGGAAATAATCTGCATAAATAGAAAGGATTTCAAAAGAAAATACTTCAGCAATTTCTATCTCTTCCTTTTTACGGCCCCACTTTCGTGTTTGTCTGAATGCTTAAACTGAAAGATTCATTACAATGCTAGCTGGTAAACAGTTCCTGAAGCTTTTAGAAGAGAGCTTCCAGGAATGTCTGTTCAGGCCCTTGCACTTCCTGTTGCACTTCTGGTCAACTATAAAGGATCTCTATTAAATGTATGCTATGTTCACAGCAAGGCTGCCATGTCACTGCCACATCAGATAGTAAGCTTAGAAAAAACCCAGTCCCTCAAAACAGTCAATGACTATGGTAATCTAGTGTTTGACAAACCCAAAAACCCCAGCTTTGGGGATAAGAATTCACTATTTGACAAAAACTGCTAGAAGATTGGAAACTAGTATGGAAGAAACTAGGCACTGACCAACACCTAATACCGTATGCCAAGATCAGGTCAAAATGGGTTCATGATCTAGACAGAAAGAGTGATATTCGCAAAATAGAAGAACATAGGATAGTTTACCTGTCAGACCTGTGGAGGAGGAAGGAATTTGTGACCAAAGAAGAACTAGAGATCATTATTGACCACAATATAGATAATTTTTATTACATTAAATTTAAAAGGTTTTGTACAAACAAAACTAATGCAGACAAGGTTAGAAGGAAAGCAATAAACTGGGAAAACATTTTTATATTCAAAAGTAAAGGCCTCATTTCTAAAATATGTAGAGAATTAAATTTATAAATATTCAAACTATTTTCCGATTGATAAATGGTCAAAGGTTGGACAATTTTCATATGAAAAAATTGAAGCTATGTCTAGTCAGATGAAAAGGTGCTCCAAACCACTAATGATCAGAGAAATGCAAATTAAAACAAATCTAAGATACCACTATACAGTATTGGCTAAGATGATTGGAAAAGATAATGAAGAATGTTGGAGGGGATGTGGGAAAATTGGGACACTGATACATTGTTGGTGGAACTGTATACAGATCTAACCATTCTGGAGAGCAATTTAGAACTATGCTCAAAAAGTTATCAAACTGTGCACACCCTTTGATCCAGCAGTGTCTCTACTGAGTTTGTATCCCAAAGGGAACTTAAAGTAGGGAAAGGGACCTGTTTGTGGCAGCCCTTTTTGTAGTGGCCAGAAATTGGAAACAGAGGATGGTTATCAATTGGAAGATAAGTGATGGTATAAGAATGTTATGGAATAGTATTGTTCTGTAAGAAATGACCAGCAGGATGATTCCAGAAAGGCCTGGAGAGACTTACAGGAACTGATGCTGAGGGAAATGAGCAGCACAAGGAGATCGTTATAAACAGCAACAAGAAGACTATACAACAATCAATTCTCATGGATGGGGCTCTTCTCAACAATGAGATGGTTCAAACAAGTTCCATTTATTTAGTGATGAAGAGAGCCATCTGCACCCAGAGAGAGGCCTGTGGGAACATAGTATGGAACACCACATAGCATTCTCATGTGCCTTCTGTTGTTGTTTGCTTGCATTTGGTTTTCCTTCTCAGGTTTTTTTTTTTTTTTCCTAGATCCAATTTTTCTTGTGCAGAAAGATAACTATATAAATATGCATACATATTGAATTTAACACATATTTTAACATATGTATTGAACTACCTGCCATCTAGGGGAGGGGGGGGAAGGAGGGGAAAAGTTGAAACAGAAGTTTTTGCAAAATGATTTCATGGACCTACAGTCTTGTAAAATTATATGGTAGCTCAAAAGAAATCAGTGAATTTTCTGTGTTAATTTTATATTGTCAGCTTTGGCTAATCATCATTGTTTCAGCATGAGTTATGAAAAAATTCTGGGAAGGATAAACTTCGAAATTTCCATAGGTAAAACTTTCACACTAATATTGAAATTAATTGTAAGGCTTAACTAGATGAGATTTAAAAAAATAATATATTCTTCTGCTCCTCTGATTTCTTCCTTTGAGACTAAATCTTCCCTATGTCCATTGCACTATCAATGGAATTTTGGAGTATTTGTTGTTCCAAGACAGCTTTGGTGCTACCAAAAAATACTCTTTTTCTTTTTTTTTTTAAATTATTATTACAGCTTTTTATTGACAAAATATGTGCATGAGTTTTCCCCTCCTTCCCTCCACTACCCTCCCCATACATGTTAAACATGTTAAATTGTATGTTAAATACATATATATATATATATATATATATATATATATATATATATATATATATATATACATATATATAGTTATCTTGTTGCACAAGAAAAATCAGATTTAAAAAGAAGATAAAAATAGCCTAGGAAGAAAAATAATAATGTAAGCAAACAACAGAAAGCATTCTAATGCTATGTTGTGGTCCACACTCATTTTCCCACTGTTCTTAAGTTGGGTGTAGCCGGTTCTGTTCATCACTGATCAATTGGAACTGATCACAAAAAAATACTTGACTGGAAACATGGAATAATGGAAAGACCTGCCTCAACTTCCAACTGTCCTATTTTTCAATGTGACTTTAAAATAAGTCATCGTATGGATCTCATCTTCTTCTGTTTGCTCTTCTGTTGAGTAAAAAGATGGTAAGAGAGGGGGAGAGGAGATGAGAGCAGTCCTACTCTAAATCATAGGATTTAAAACTAAAGCTACTTAAGAGAGCATCTCCTGCAATGTCCGACCTGCATTTCACAGATCGGAAAGAGATCAGACAATTTTTACAGGGTCAACAAGTATTTAAGTGCCCACTAGCTTCTAGGCACAGTACTCAAGCACTAAGGATACCAAATCAATCAATCAATAAATAAAAATAAGAAGAGGCAAAAATATCTCTAACATCAAGAAGTTTATAATCTAACTGGGGAGACACAATTATATAGAAACATGTACACTGACAAAGAGGATAGATTGGAGATAATTCAGGGGGAAGGCACTAGAATTAAAGGCGAACAGGAAAGGTAAGAAAAATAGTGATCCACTTAATAATAATAATAATAATAAGGAAAAGAGGAGGAGGAGGAGGAGGAAGAAGAGATAGGGGGAAACAAAAATGAAGTCAGTTTTGAACATATTGAGGTCAGGGTGATCTATGAAGACATTCAGTTCCAGATGCCCAATAGGCGATTAGAGGTGTGAATGTGGAAGAAAGAATAAAGTACACCCCCAAAAAAGAGACCTAAGAATCATCTGCATGGAAATTAACTAAATCCATAGGAAATGATGAGGTTAGAGAGAAAAAAAGGGCCAAGACATAGCACCTTAAAAGAACACTGGGATTTGACCCTAGGTCCTTCATAGGTTTCTTTCCAAAAGCCAATTATGCTCTTATTTCCTCTAAGGTTCTTTCTTCAATAAAAATTCATAACTCCATGAAACATAAAGAAACAATAAAGCAAAGTCAAAAAAAGAATGGAAAAAAAAAAGAAAATGTGAAATATCTCATCAGAGAGAGACAACTGACTTGGGAAATAGATGGACTAAAGATAATTTAAGAATTACTGGGATACCTCAAAACCATGACCAAAGAAAGAGCCAAGACATGTGAAGAAACTATTGAGGAAAACTGCTTTATCTTAGATCTAGAGGATAAAACTGAAAGACTTCAGTGATAATTCCTGAAAGAGGATGAAAAAGTCCTAGGAATATTATAGAGCTTCTAGATTAAAGAGAAAGTACTGTGGAGTCACACAAGATAAGAGAGATATTTCCAAGATCTAGAGACTTCCATTAAAGGAGCAGAGGGCTCGAAGTAGGATAGTCTTGAAGACAAAGGAGTTAGAATTACAACCTTGAATCACCTACTCAGCAAAACTGAGTGTAATCCCTTCAACTGTTTGGAAAGCTAATACATGTAGCTCCTAAGAACTTTAGCATTATTAGAGCAGTTAAAACAAGTTCACAGAGACAGAGCATGGATATGAGTCAATTGTGCTGGAAGGATCTTCAAAATAAAATGAAAATGTGGGGGGGAAAGGCGTTGAGAAAAGGGAGAAAAGAGAGGTTGAATAGAGAAAAATTTTACAATGGAAGTAAAAGGAGGGGAGGATGGCAGGCAATGCTTGAACCTCATGAATGGAAACTTTTAGCTGTTTACAAAAATGTAACTTACCCAATAGGGAAATAGAAGGGGATAAGATAAAGGGGAGGTAGGGAGGGGGTGGATTAAGGGAGGCAGTGGTTGGAAGCAAAATAAGCCTTTTGAGGAGCAATAGGATAAAGAGAAAAAAGAAACAGAAGAAAATGAGAAAATAACTGTGAATATAAACAGGATGAGCTCAGCCATAAAACAGAAGCAGAAACAGAATGGAAACTAGAATGCAACATGTTATTTAGGAGAGACAGGCTTGAAACAAAAAGATACATAAAGAATTAAAATAAAAGGAAGGAGCAAAATCTAATATTATTCGGCTGAATAATATTAGCAAAAAAGTACATGGGTATCAATCACGATCTTAGACAAAACACAAGCAAAAATAGACCTAATTCAAAGAGATAATCAGGGGAAACTATATTTTGTAAAAAAAAGGTATCAGACAAAAAAATAATTTTAACCATTACAGCATGTTTCTCTAATAAAGATCTCAATTCTAAAATATATACTGAGGATAAGACTGAGTCAAAGATATAAAAAAATAAGACCTATTCCCTAATTCATAAATGGTCAAAGAATATGACATGTCATTTCCAGGAAAAAGAAATCAAAACTGTCTAAAGTCATGTGATAAAATGCTCTAAATTACTATTGATTGGAGAACTGCAAATTAAAACAACTCTTGATGGATCACTTCACATCTATCAAGGGAAAAATAGATATACTAATGAACTGCTGATGGAGAAGTGAAACTGTTCCAACCATTCTGGAAAACAGTCTGGAACCTATGACCAAAGGACTATAAAACCCTTTGAGCCAGCAATACCACAAATAGATCTGTATTTCAAAGAGATCAAAGAAATTCTCATAGCAAACTCTTTATACAAAAATATTTATAGCAACTCTTTTTGTGTAGACAGAGTTAGAAATTGAGAGTTGTTTTCGGTCATGTCCAACTCTTCACGACAACATTTAAGTTTTTCTTGGCAAAGATACTGGAATGGTTTACATTTCCTTCTCCAGCTCGGAAACTGAGGTACACTGGATTAAGTGACTTGTCTAGGTTCATACAGCAACTTAAGTGCCTAAGGCTAGATCTGAACTCACGCATTCACCCCAACAAGTTGTAGCCTATGATTAGGATAGAAATTACTACTCTGTAATAAGAAATGACAAAGGGGGTATAGTTTCAGAAAAATATGGCAAGACATAGAAACTGATGCAAAGTGAAGTGAGAAGAACCAGGAGACCATTGGGCACTATAATTATCAACAATGAAAGAATAAACCTCTCTGACAAATACAATGATCCCAGACAATTTTAGAATAAATCTTTTGGAAGATTCATGATGAAAAAATACTTTATAGCTCCAGAGAGAAAACTGATGAACACAGCACAAATTGAAGTATAATTTTCTCACTTCTTTATTTTTTCTGTTTGTTTGTTTTTTTTGTACAAGATGGATAATATGAAAATGTTCTGCATGACTTCACATGTATAATATCATATTGATTGCTTTCTCACTAGATGCGGGAAGAACTGAAGGAAAGAAAGAATTTTGAACTTAAAACTTGAAGATAATGCTAAAAATAAATACAAAAAAAACTATGAAAATGGTAAAGGCAGCTAATGTAAGTTATAACCCAGCCTATGGTTAATATCACTATAAATAAGAAATCAAATGGGTTCTAACATGTTTTGCCATATAAAAATTTCCAAGTCGAGATTAATTTAGGATACTGCTTTCAAGTGATAAAATCCAATTTCAGTCTTATATAATGAAGGAACCATAGATATTCTCTGTAAGTTAATAAGATGAGATTTGACTTGTATACAATTTATATGTAAGTTTTTTTGGTTTCAGTTTTTTTTCCCCCCTCTAATGCTGGCAATTTCCTTTTTTCAAGTAAAATGATAAAATAGACATATACTAGCATTTTTATTTTATTATACTTTCAAAATGCTGTAGAGAAATACTTTAAAAAGCTTTTTGAGGAATAATTTATAAATACTGTGTATTATCATTCAAAGTGATTCCATAGACTATTCTCAAGAGTTCTTGAAGGGCAGATGGTATGAATTTTTAACTGCTTTCATAAAAAAAAGGCTGTAGTACTTTGTGTCAATATTCCCAGTCTTAAATATGCATATCTTAATATAATAAACCCTTTCCTAAAACAAAATACTCTATAATTCAATTCTAACTTACTTAATGCAATTCAGAAGTCAATTACTGTAAGACCAAGAACATCAATTTCCAACATTTTAAAAATAAGCAACAACTAGGAATTCGGTGTGAAGAGGTATGCTTTATTTTCCCTATATGCTTAATTTAACAAGATAAAACAATTTCTTTTTTAACCTATCAAACTTTTGCGTGTGTGGAGAAATGATTATTAAATTAACTTGAGAGAAATGATTATTAAATAACTAATTGTTAATATTGGAGAAACAAGATTTTTTTTTTTCCTTTCTGAAATTTTATTCTCCACTAGGCCAAACCATCTGGATAAATGAGACTGGATTAACTATGTTGTTCAGACTGAGCCCACTGGGGAAGACCCACTCAGATTTAGGTGAGGAAAAACTCTGTAATTCCATTGCCCTAGGCTGGGGGTGATTTGGAAGTAAATGAAATGATCAGTCCTGTCCCCTTCTTAAAATAGGCCCACCTTTCCTTATACTAATTAACCAGAGTCATATCTTTCACCCCCAACACCCACTCCCCATCCACGATATATAAGCATTTGAGTGGGTTCCACAAAGGGTCTTTGGCCTTCAAGAGTGTCTCTGACCCCTTTTATTAGTTATTGTTAATTACCCAGAAACTCTTTCAAACTTTTTAAATGTCACATATTCATTAGGTATGTATCCCCAAGCAAATCACTAGCTTCTCTCAGCCCTACTTTTCTCACCTGTAGAGCAGCACTAATGCCAGTAGTACTAATCTCCAGAATTGTTAAGAATTTCCAACAAGAAAATGCATTAAAAATGACTTTAAAGTGCTAGCTAAATGCCAGCTATCAATCATTCCTACTCTATTATTTAGCTTTCAATCCCACCCACTCCTTCTATTGAAATCATTCCATTGAAGGTCACCCACTGCCAAATGCTGCTTTCTGGTAGCATTTTGCACTCAACAATTTTTTTTTTCAATTCTTCCTCCTCCCATAGCCTGTATGACACTATTTTGTGGTTCCCTGACACTTTCTCAACCTCTTTAAGGGCTATGTAAATCTACTTCCTCGTGGCTCTACTCATTTTTATTACTCTTTAGACCAAAATTCCCTCCTGTGGTCTCCGTCTCCCTGGAGGATGGGAGTTGTACATGTAGAACTTAAAGTGGCCTGCACATAAAAAATGCTTTTCTTATTTCTTATTTCATTTCTTCATGGATTCCTCTTCCATCTCTTGCCCCCTAAATATAAATGTCTACAGAATTGTTGTATCAAATGAGTTAATAATTGCAAACCATTTAGCACAGTGCTTAGCATAAATGGTTCTTTTTTTTTTTTTTTCTCTGAGGCTGGGGTTAAGTGACTTGCCCAGGGTCACACAGCTAGGAAATGTTAAGGGTCTGAGATCGGATTTGAACTCAGGTCCTCCTGAATTCAAGGCTGGTGCTCTATCCACTGCGGCACCTAGCTGCCTCCTGGCATAATTGTTTCATTATTATTAACTGTTTTTTCTCCTCTATGGGCATTCTCTTGGTAATTTCATTGTCTCACAAGACATGGGTTTTACAAAACATCTTGGAAATATATAATTCTAACCACTCTCCGCTGCCCTCAAGTCCCACATTTCCAAGTATCTGAAATAGACATCTTCACTTAAAAGTCGGACATAACCATAACAAAGCAAATACTCTCGCCAAACATCCCTGATTCTCTTCATGGAACTACCATTCTCCCCATCAACCACATTTGAAAACTCAGTCACTTTTGAATCTTTGAGATCCTTCAAACACCTTCAAAGACATCCCCAAACACCAATAAGCTGTAGTGACTTGTAGATTACAACCTGGCCATATTTCACCTTCATTACTTCATCTCCATTCTGTTTGCAAGGCCTCTGGTTCAGGTGCATTTTAATCACAATAATAAGTTTATTTCCAAGCACTGTCCAGCCTCCAGAGTCTGTGCAGACACTCCTCCACACCACAGCTACCCATAATCCTCATCCTAAAAAAAGTCACCTTCTTTCATGGAAATCTTTTGCAGCAGAATGACAATTAGCCTTATTTTTCTAGACATTCTACAATCTGATTCCAACCTTCTTTCCTAGCATTATTTTATACTATTCCTAAGGATGGATTCTGTTTTCTACTCAAACTGGATTCTTCCTTTTTTACAAGAGTCAGCCTAAGGGCCATCTTTATCTTGATGCTCTCTTTCACTGTTTCAAAAACATAGATTAAGTGAGTCTTCCCTTTGCAAATCTATGCTTTTAAACTGGTAGTCCCCCCATGATCTCTTCCTACTCATATTATAGTTAACTATATTTATGTCCCATCCTCCTTCTTAAAGACTTTTTTAATGTCAGAACTTAACTATTGTTTTTGTGGTGGTTGTTTCAGAATGTTTAAATATACAATGCAGAATATCACAGAATCTCAGGCTTGGAATGAAGCACAAGGCTAGCTAATTCATCTTACACCTGAAGAATGCCCTCTAGTAAATTCTTTATCAATGGCCACCTAGCCTTTGCTTTAAGGCCTCTAGCCTCTTAGGAAATGGAGTGGGGTGTTTGTTTTGAATTTTTTTTTCCTAACTTAAATAGCCACTTCTAGTCACCCCTATGCCTTTCTTCATTTTTTTAAAAAATTCTTAAAATATCCCTGCATCTCCCCAAAGTGATTTAACTCCCTGCCCAAAAGAAAACAAGTGCAATGGTTCTCCTGGTAACATTGTGCTTAAGGCATATTATAATATCAGGAGAGTAACTCTTTTCAAATATGCTGAAAGCAATTAAGTTTCTCCCAGGCCTGACCTAAACTCTGGCATATGGCTCTACTCAGCCAATGAAAGTGCCAGGGAAAGAGTGGACAGAGAAGGGAAAGGAAGAAGAGAAGAAAAGGATGGAAAAGGAGGAGAGGGGAGAGAGAAAGAAAGAGAGAAAAGGAGAGGGAAGGAGGAGGAGGAGCAAAAAGAAGGGGAGGTAGGGAGGAAGGAGGAGGAAGTAGAGAGAGATAGAGAAACAGAGAGAGAAGGAGGAGGAAAGGGGAGAGAGAAAGAGGAGAAAGGGAAGAGAAAGGAGAAAGGAGAGAAAGACACAGAAACAGAGAGGGACAGAGAGAGACAGAGAGAGAGAGAGAGAGAGAGAGAGAGAGAGAGAGAGAGAGAGAGAGAGAGAGAGAGAGAGAGAGAGAGAGAGAGAGAGAGAGAAGGAGGAAGGGAGGGAGGGAGAGAGGGAGGGAGGGAGGGAGGGAGAGGGAGAGGAGAGGCAAAGACAGGGAGGGTAAGAAAGAGAAAGTAAAAAACAGAAGAGAGAAAAGAAAGAGGAAGACAAAGACAGAAGAGAGACAGACACAGACAAAGACAGAGACAGGAGAAAGTCTGGGAAGATTTAGCCCTTTGTACCATTTCCTCAAACAATTACTATGCACCATTTCAGACAGATATTTTGTGTTTTATGTCAGCTAAACAGGTCTGATTGACACTCTGATCCGGTCCCACCCTGTGCAGCAGGGCTGAGCAGGTGACCTTTGGGCAATCCAGCAGACAGAGGGAGCCCAGGTGAGGAAAGGGCGCAGGAGTCCGCCCAGCTTCACCTCTAACCCCCCCTCCCAGCTGGGAAACCCCTAGGCCTGCAGTCTCCCCTGACTCCTGGCAGGTGCTCCCAAGCTGAGCTCCCTGGGCTGGCTCTCCAGACAGCCCACTCCCAGTGCTCCCCTAGCTTAGACTCTCTCAGGTGTGGCAAGCTGGGACACAGCAGCAACCTTTGAGCCTCAGGGACTCCACACCCTAGGAAACCAGTCACTGGTTTCTGCTCCAGCTGGGAAAAGACCTGGGGCTGGATGAGGCAATGGCTGACCCAGGCTGCTCAGCAAGAGCTGCCAGGCTAAGGATCTGCCTGCTCTAAGCCCACTTCAGTGTCTGACCGGCTGGGTCCCCCACACCCACCGACTCTTGGTAATCTGCTGGGCTCTGCCATTTCTTAGGGTTCCTGCATTCTCCGTTTCCAAACATTCTGCTTGACTTGACCAAGCTGCAGTTCCAGTCTAGACTCTCTTCTGCCCTTGGTTAAGCCAGTGATTTTCAAATTGTGTGTGTGTGTGTGTGTGTGTGTGTGTGTGTGTGTGTGTGTGTGTGTGTGTGTGTACCAGCACCCAGAAAGGTCAAAGGATTAATCACTGGTGCAAGGAACTGCAAGACACTGAATATTTAAATCCTGCAGGAGATGAGAGGCCTGTGAACGAGCAAATGTTTGCAAGTGTGAATTCTGAGCGATTTAACACTTAGAGAAACTGAGTCAAGGGTACATCATTTGAGAAGCAACAACTCTGATGCTCTTTCCTGGAGAGCCCCCCATGATAACGTAAAATGTTCCAACAGCTCAACCCAATCTGTGCAACCAAGTACAAAAGGTGGCCGGGGAGATGTTATCAGACAACTATGAGAAATATCTAGGTGTTTAGATGTTAACTGCCAGATCCAAAGGCCCTTTCTCAATCTTCTTGACCTTTTCTTCAGACACATTCCCTCTCCCTGGGTTTTCATGCCTCAGTTCTCCTGGTCCTCCTGCTAACTGGTCAAGCCCTTAACTGCCTCATTAATTTTTGAGAGCTACAGGAAGAGGATTTCTCTATCAGCCCCTTATCTCTCTTTAACCATCCCACCCCAAACAATGATAACTCAATTTAGTGACTGGAATGTCTCAGTGTTTATTTTTTAGGACATGAACATGTTTTTTAGGCCATACACAGCCTGTGCTTTTGGAAGTACTCTTGTGCACTCAATAACCTTTTATTATCTTCAAACAGGTCTTAAAGAGACCTATGAAGGCCTTTCTCTGGAAGATCTGTCCAATTCAGTCCACCACGCAGTCTGACATAACCAGAGTCACTACAGTGTAATATAACAGAACAGTCAGAGACTGGATTTAGAAAAAGAAGCTGAAGATCTCAATTGTGGCTCCAACAGGGAGTGTTAAGCTGCCCTCTCAAAGCTTTGGTTTTCTCAATCATCAAATGAGAAGTTGGACTAGCAGACCCCTAAACCTCTTCCAGGATGAATATTCTACAATTCTAAATTATGCTTTGGCAAGAAAAGCACTCAAAAGCCCTGGTGTCTACTACCTACACAAATGGAGAAGCTATGTATGGCTCATTTACGACTCCTCCAGCACTCCCAGACTAAAGCAAGCAAAGTAAATTCAAAAGCAAATTCAAAAAGAAAACACTCACAGAATAAAATATGACATAGCTAATGAAGAAATAAAGGCAAGGCAATAGGTAATTTCCTCACTAGCAAGCATTCCCCACCCCACATTTACACTATCTTCTTTTTGAAGGTGTACTAAAGTGAAAGAACAAAAAAGATGTAGGAACACACTGAGTTGGGGGCACTATAAATATTTGTTGAATTTAATACAACAAAGTCTTGATATTTAACCTCGTTTAAGTTTTTCAATTCACATGAAATGATTTGGATGTTTTAAGAATTAGGACATGTGGCTTCAGCTCAAGGCTGGCTACAAGATTATTGCAATATTTCAATGGTCTGTGACTTCATCATTGTGGGTAGTCCTTCTACCCGGTCAGGTCACAACCACCACCATCAATTACGAGATGACCTTTAAAAGTTGCTATAATTGAATTTTCCATCACCGTAGGGCCAAGTGAGAAACCTCTCCAAATTTAGCTAGATTGGTCTTCAGATGGTAGATATGCAATCCATTCTTAAGTCTAAGTAAAGACTTTCTTCTTTTCTTTTTCCTTTTTTTTTTTTTTTTTTTTTTTTTTGGCTGGGACAATTGAGGGTAAGTGACTTGCTCAGGGTCACACAGGAAGGAAGTATAAGTGTCTGAGGTCAAATTTGAACTTGGGTCCTCCTGACATCAAGACTGATGCTCTATCCACTTCACCAGCTAGCTGCCTTAAAGTAAAGACTTTCCAAACAGGAAGTCACAGTAGAAATGGAATCTGCACCTGAGTCAGTTCTTTGGGGAATGTTTTCAATGTTACAAAAGACTTCTAGAACATTACTAAATACTACATGCTAATAGCAAAAAGAAATAATTTGGGATTAGAAAGTGCATTGTTTCACTTTATTAATGTCTTGCAAAATAATGTTCACAAACTTATATATTTAGCATTAGCATAATTTAATTTAAAATGATTTGGCTGAAGAGTATATAAAAATTATTTGCAAATACAATAACCTCATCACCAAGTATACAGAAACCAATTAACAACAACCAAAAAAACCCTAAATATGATTTGATTTTATCACTTTAAATATGCCATTAAGTAAATCACATAATGTTTTATATACGCTTCTTTTCTCCAGGGGAAAAAAAAAGATATTGATGAGAATATCAGTATGGGATTTTGAGAGTAACAGGGACTTTAGCCACCATTAAGCTAACAGCTTTCCACCTCACACAGCACCCTCGACAAGACGACTGACTGATGGTTTTTTAATCTGTACTTGGAGATTTTATATATAATATATATAGAGTCATGAAACAGACTATCTTAAAAGGTAAGACATTTCACAACTAACAATAACTTTTTAAATTTCAAGTTTTATATTTCCTAATCACATAAATTATTTCATTTGTCAGTAAATGGGACTCATTATAAATGAAACAAATAAAATAATTTAAGAGAACAAGAAATATTCTATCACAAAAAGGGCACAGTCTAGACCAGTCACACATTCTAAAAAGTCACTAAACTAGTTAGACATGGGTGTAGTCTAATTAAGTAACAAAGCCTAAGAAAACTTCTTACATTAGTATCCCAAGTACTAATTGTGCTTTAAATATCTTTTCTTACAGAAATGATTTTCAGTATTATAAATTAATCTTTATGTGGCATAGAAATCAATTTACTCAGAAATTCTCTGGAAGCCAATGTTGGATAGATTAGGTCAACTTACAATGACAATTTTCGAAAGAAGTTAATTTTCTTGGCCATAGGACTAATCTACATTAAAAATAAAAAAGGTCTCAATATTATATAATTCTTTCCTATCCCAAGAGTAAATGAATAAGTATGATATAGTCAATAAACATCAGGGGGAAAAAATTCAGCATTTATAGCCAAGTTTAATAATTCTAAAATATAAAGAAGTGTTTAATATTCTAATTTCCCCATCAAAATAAATTTCCACAAAGAAATGATCTCTATAGCTTTATGAAGAAATGAATGCTATTCTATATGGAAATGTCAACTCAATACAAGAAATAGTAGATACATACCCTTGAGGAGACTGCTTATCCAACCATCCCGATTTGACCTTTTTTGCTGATGATCCATAATAGCATGCATAAGGTGATATGGAGTTGGAGGTCGAAGTTGTTTGATCAGTAAAACCACTACTGATGGAACTTTGGGGATAACTGTGCCTGTTAGCGGCTGAGTCCAAACTCCCTTTCTGAGCCCTGGACTTGGATGCCCTGGAACTTCCTCTTCTTAAGCTATTAAAACATTCTTCCACCGTGGAATATTCTGACTCCGAAGCCGAATCTAATGGAACAGCAACTTTGTCTTCTCGAGGAATCCAAATATCTTCTACTTTGTCTTCACAGGCTTTTATTCTGTTATCATAGATGCTAAATGAAAGGAGGGATGAAGTTGGGAAAGTATCAGATCATTAGAAAGTAACAATCACCTCGTAAAATTAACAAATTTCTCTAAAATTCTTTATGGACAATGGGTCATACAAGCACAAGCCGGAAAGGACCTTGACAGGCTAACTTTAATCCTCTGGTGTGTGCTTCATTTTGCATTTTTTAAAAGAACTTTGGAAAAGGTGTCTCACTAACCCACATCAATGGAGTTCTTGACCTATTCCATGGGTGCAGTTGAGTCACATAACTACAACAAAAACCTACTAAAATTTCTTATATGAACAATGATATCTGACAATATAACAATTGTATAGTACTTAAAGTTTGCATAAACTGGAGAGAGAGAGAGAGAGAGAGAGAGAGAGAGAGAGAGAGGGAGAGAGAGATACAGACAGAGACAGAGACAAAAAGACAGAGATTGACAATGTATTTTATTTTAGCACTATTTTACGGACATGGAAACAGAAGCCACTAAAGTTTGTGATTTATCCACAATTATGTGACTAAAAACAATTCCATGTCATATAGTTCAATTTATACTGATTCTAATGTTTTCTCTACTATTCTATATGCTGATTCCCTTAATATCTTATTTTTACATAACATTTCACCATTAGAAAATGATTTATAATTTTGTCTCATTCAGTGCTCATGACAATCCAGTAAATTATCTGTAGCAGCTTTCATCTTTATTCTACAAATGAGAAAACAGACTCCCGATTTGTGACAGTCATGCAGCAAGTGCTGGAAAAAGGACTTCAACCACGAAGACCAATAAGTTCTGACTCCTAGTACCAGTTCTCTTCCCAAGATAGAACATCTATTTCACTACAGAGTAGAAAATCAATAAATAAGTGTTAAACTGATCAGGCCTCTCCACAATACACATTTCTCTATGAAAATGCAGTGCAATGAATGTTTCTATCATGTATTTAGGAGATATACTCTAATTTTACTAATGGAATTAAAATAAGTAAATGATCACCAGCAATTTTGCAGAGTATTTGGACAATTTAATCCAATGTTGCTAGAAAATTAATAGAAATACATGTTAAATGTTTTGTAACCAAAAAGCATTTTAGAAATGTAAGACATTATTAATATAAAATTAATACATATACACATATTATATTAATATAATTAATTATGAGCTACTCCAACATGTGATAGAAAGCGCATGGCATGTGTTATGAGCACCAGATGTCCCAGTCCTATATTCCCCCCACTGACTGTATTACTGACTAGAGCAGTCACTGTGTCACTTTCAATTTTCTTATTTAACAATTGGAAATAAAGATTTTTCACCACACTTACTGCTCTATAAAGTAAAATAATGAGTAAAAAGGCATAGAGCTCTTTAAGGTAAAAAGGATACATAAACCTAACATTATGTTAGGAATAGAGATTAAATTTGTGGTTTCACAGGTAGAGGGATCTCCCGGAAGAGGAAAATTCCTTTACCAATGCAGGTAGGTGCTTTCTCTGTAACTTAAGGCCATAATATCTTCCCTAGAGTTCAGAATATCAGAACCAAGAGCTCTGAGATACTAAATGAATTACCCAATGTCCCACAGGCAGAAGAGGGACTGTCCTGCTTTATGATTACATGGCATATATTCACACCAAGAATGGCTATATTTAGAATTGTTTTTGCACCTCCATCAAGCTTTTTTCACAACTATCATTGAACACAGAGCTCTGCTGTATCAAGTTTCAGTGGAAAATCAAGCTCAATAATTCAAGACAAAAAATTAAAATCTAGATAAGCACGATAAACTGGCCAAATTCAGGGAGAACTGTAGCCCCAATTGGGGCTTTGTTGACTTTGGTAATCATAAAATCTCAGAGGCATCCAATCTAACCTCCTCAGAGGTATTGCATGTATTATTATCCCCATCTGACAGAGAGGAAATCTAGAGCCCAAAAGAGAAGCCACATAGTCATAATGGTAAAGCTGGGACTACAACCTCTCAAGTCCTGACCTGGCTCTCTTTCCACTACACCATGTATATACTGAAAATGAAGTTCCCAATTATAATGCGCCATCATTGTCACAAAAACTAGAGTTCACAAGACTTCCCTTTACAAGTACAGCAATACTCCAAAGTGGAAACTACAATAGGTCATCCCACAAAAATCCTTATGATATTTGGTGATTTTTAATAACTTGGATATTAAAAAGAAGACATCCAAAATTTTAGATGTGAAAGATACAACCCCAGGAATTCAAATCAGCAATCTAAATGAAACAATGAAGTTCAAAACATCCTATCAGAGTTATTTCACTTTTTTTAAAAAAATAAAGGATACCCTTTGATCCAGCAGTGTTGCTATTGGGTTTATATTCCAAAGAGATATTAAAGAAGGGAGAGGAACCCATATGCAAAAATGTTTGTGGCAGCCCATTTTGTAGTGGCCAGAAACTGGAAATTGAATAGATGCCCATCAATTGGAGAATGGTTGTATATAAATGTTATGGAATATTATTGTTCTGTAAGAAATGAGCAACAGGATGATTCTAGAAATGTTTGGAGAGACTTACATGAACTGATGCTAAGTGAAGTGAGCAGAACAAGAAGATCATTATACACATCAACAACAATACTACATGAGGATCAATTCTGATGGAATTAGTTCTCTTCAACAATGTGAGGATCCAAATCAGTTCCAATTGATCAGTGATGAATAGAACTGGCTACATCCAGCGAAAGAACACTGGGAAATTAGTGTGGACCACAGCATAGCATTTACACTCTTTCTGTTGTTGTTTGCTTGCATTTTTGTATTTCTTCTCAGGTTATTTTTACCTTCTTTCTAAATCCGATTTCTCTTGTGCAACAAGAGAACTATATAAATATGTATACATATATGATATTTAACTGTATGGGATTACCTGCCATCTAGGTGAGGAGTTGGAGGGAAGGAGAAGAAAAGTTGGAACAGAAGTTTTTGCAAGGGTCAATGTTGAAAAATTACCCATGCATATGTTTTGTCAATAAAAAGCTATAATAAAAAAATAAATAAAATAAAGGATTCTGTCCAGTGCTGATTGAGTACCTTGATTGTCCAAAAAATGAAATCCTTTCAGGACCGGCTTCCTTTTTAAGTTTTTCTTCAACATTCCAAAATTCATTCTTCAAGGATTTCTTCTGTAAGAGACACACACAGACAAAAGTAAAAGGTTTTTTTTGTTGCTATTGTTGAATATTAAATAGGGGTATAGTTACACTATCATACACGATTTTCAAGTCTTACTTATACTTGACTATTGACTTTTACATCAAATTACTTATCATACTATCAATCAATCAAGCATTTATGAAGTGCCAATTATGAGTCAGAAATTGTGCCAGGGTAATATGGAAATATGTTTTGCGTGACCTCATATGTATAATCTATATCAAAATGCTTGTTTTCTCAAGAAGGGGAGAAGGAAAAGAGGAAATTTAGAACTCAAAAATTATAGAAAACAACTTTGAAAAATTGTTTTTGCAAGTAATTGAGAAAAAATATAAATAAAAAAGGAAGGGAAGGAGGAAGAGAGAAAGAAAAATAAATTGTGCCAGAAGCTAGAAATGCAAAGACCACAGTATCATTCCTGTTCTCAACTTATTTTTGAGTGCAGGTGGGAGAGACATATGGACCACGAAAATGGTGGAGCCCTTGGCAGAAGCCCAGGGGTGGAAGAGGCGTGGCCCAGAGAGAAGGATGCTGAGCTCGTTTTGGACAGGCCTGAACTGAGATGCTCCCGGGCGATCCGGCCTAACGTGTTCCGTAGGCTTCGGATGAGTCAGGATAGGCTCATAGGAGAGAGACTGGAGATGGGTATACAGATCTCAGAGCCACTAGCAGACAAAGGTGAGCTTAGATGATCACAAAGAGACTATCTGTGGGGCAGCTAGGTGGTGCAATGAATAGAGTACCAGCCCTGACGTCAGGAGAACCTGAGTTCAAATCTGGTCTCAGACCCTTAACATTCCTAGCTGTGTGACCCTGGGCACTTCACTTAACCCCAATTGCCTCAGCCAAAAAAAAAAAAAAAAGTATCTGCAAAGAAGCAGTCTCAGGACCCAGCCCTGGCACACACACTGATGAATGTGATATGAGTCCAGCAAATGAAACTGAGAGAGAGAAATGATAAAGGTGGGAAGAGAAAAAAAATCCAAGGAGGGATGGATGGTCCGCCATGCCGAATGCTAGAGTTCCACAGTGAGAAGGTTTGAGAAAAAGGCATTCCAGTTGATGACTAGGGTATGACCTGTGACGTTGGTGGGCCTCTTTCAAGGAAGTGATGAATCTGCCAATAACAAATGGTTGGGAAATAAAAGGAAAGAAAATAGAGACAATCTTTATTTTTTAGGAGTATGGCTGGCAAAGGGCAGAATAACAGAATATTACTTATGGATGATGTTTTTTCTGGCAGGGAGACATCTGCAGGAATGTAGGAGAAAAGAAACGGGATGATTATGGGGACAATACGCAGGAGAACATGGGAGGGGGTGGGGATCAAGGTTACACGTAGAGGGGACTGGCCTTGGCTTGGAAAGGAGAAGGCTATGACTTATCAGCAATGATGGGAAATAACTTGATGGGGTTGTGTGAACAGGAGAAGAATTACATAAAGTTCCAGCATATCCAGGTGGATACTGAAAATAATGCAGGGCTAAAGTTAGGCAAAGAAAGCAAGAGGGTTGAAAGTATTACATGGAGTTGATCTAGTTTATTAAAGGTCAGAGATTAGGAAGGAAAAAGTCTAAAGACAGAAAGTGTGACAGCCTGGAAAATATTTCAGCATGGAAGGACCAGAGGTTACTGAATTGAGGGAGGATATTTAAAGGTTATAACCAGAAAGAAGTGTTTTCAGCTTTCTAAATTGCAGAAGCAGAACAACTTCTGCAGACCGAGAGGTCATGTCTGTGATTAGCCCTGAGTGTGTGGTTGAGATGAAGAGAAAGAATATATCGTGGAAGATGAGAAACTGGAAAGTTAGTGTGCTTAAGTAGACATTTATGTAAACAAGTACTACAAAGGCCTTTTAATATATTTCCCAAAAGGTTGTACTTTCTAATAAAATTCCCCTAACTTTCATAAAAATTTCATGCTGTGAAAAATCTGAAGGCAATTAATTTTTATCAGATTTCATCCCTGATTTTATCTTCTCACTTGTTTAAATTAGCCTATCACTTTAAAAAGAAAAAAAAAAAAAGTCTGTGTTAAAAATGAGCAGCAATCATCAAATGCTAAATAAAATATGAGAAATAGTTTTAAGGATCCTCAGATCTATTTAACCAAATGCACACATAAATAATAATCCCCATTCTACCTGAGATGTGGTCATCTAACCAGGAGAATTCTCTCAAAGCACTTATGGTAGGAGCATCCTAACCGCTGTATCTACTAAAGTTAGATTAATTTTACCTTAAAAGGTACCAAGACTATCCTTAAGTCTTGGTTGGCTCAGAGACGTAAAGATTTAGACATACAGACAATACTTCCTGATGTACCCAAGTATAAAGCAGCCATCGAGGAAGTCATTCTGGTCTGCATGACTCTGGAAAAGGTGGTCAACCCCCTTGCTTTCTTTGCCTAACTTTAGCCCTGGATTATTTTCAGTATCCACCTGGATATGCTGGATGTGCTGGAACTTTATGTAATTCTTCTCCTGATCATACAACCCCATCATTTTATTTCCCATCATTGCTGGTAACTCCACTCAGCAGAATCACATCAGGCGTGGCCAATTCCATCCTTCTCTTGTTATGACTGAGGGCATGGCCTGCCTTTTGTTAGCTGTTGAATGATCTATGGGTGTCTCACCTTGTTCCAATAAGAAACCAGCATCCCATTCTATTCCTGATAAGTTCTTTTAGAACTAAGTAGTCTTCTTTACAAGTAGTTTGTTGATATATTGGACTTCATTCTTCTATCTCAATAAATATCACTCTTTCTAAAAGTGCTTTTTTATTTTACTAGCTTATGGTGATGAGAAAAAGAATCTTCCTTAATTAAAAATACTTTACATTTTGTAAGCCATTTTTCTTCCCTCTTTCTCTGACAAAGAATATTATATATTTTTGAGAATTAAACAAGGATCATTTAGAAGAAGGCGATAGTATTTTGCTATCTAAAGGAAATCAAATGGCAGGTATTTTTTGCGACAGCACTCCATCTACCATACTGTTCTAGAATGTTTTGTTGAAAACAGCTGCTTTAGGTGGAATACAGTGGGTAGCCATTTCCAATTTCAAGATCTAGAAAAAGATTTTTGTTAACAGTTTAGCAAAATCATGACCACCTTCAGGTTAAACCCAAACTTGAAGCCTTGCTGACATTAATTCAAAACACTAAGGAATCCCAAAGCACTTAGCACATCTGGCACATAGCACTCTCCTGTCAAGCTTACCCATAAGATCATAAGGCTCTCAAAGGCAGGATTTTCTCACTTTTGTATATGTATTTCCAGAGGCTAGCAAATTCTTTGCAAATAGTAGTCATGTAATAAACATGTTTTAATTCATTTATTCAATACCAGAAATTAGCTTGAATTACTTATGTCATAGAAATGTAATTGTCCAGACTGGCCAAACTACTGCCACCAAAAAGCCAACAATTTTTCCTTAAAACTTTAATACCTTACTAACAGATCACCTTAAATGTGACATTATTAATATTTTTCTCCATATTGTAGAACTACATATTTCACTGTATGCTGTTCTCAAACATAGTCAATGCCTTTGGAGATCGGCATATGTATGTTCATTATTTCCAGTTACTTGATGTAAATAGTTAAAAATGGTTGCCTTTTATTTTCTCAAGGCCCTACAAAACTTAAATACAACCCTAAAGCTATTATTATCTAACTTATTTGGAATTATTTGTAAATTATTTGTGAAAGATCTACAATATTCACTAATAATGAGTTCCAAAGGTGAAGAGCCCCAAGGACTATTTATATACATGGAAAAATATTGCAAGTCCCTAGTCAAAGAGACTTAGAAATGAAATAAAAATCTTAGTGATGACTCCAAAAAATCCTAAATAAAATCATCAAGCACCAGTAGTGCTTAGTATTTGGAAATGTTTTATTTAATATTTATCTACCCTAGTAGATAGGTTATATTGCTTTAGGATATCAGAAGATATTTGCATAGTGACTCAACCTTAAAAATAAGGAAATTTATCTTTTCATTTTATCTAACATATCTGACAAGATAGAAGTCTTGGTAATTAAAACTATTCTTAGATTTTGCCTTTAAGTTTGGAGAAAAAAAAATTATTTTTAATGACAATCACTTGACCAATCCTCAAAAACTATCTAAGAGGAATTAAAATATTAGGTGAATTTTCAAAGTATTTTATATCACTTAATGTTTTCATGAAAACCACAAATTAGCTTTTATTCTAAATTCATATAAATACATGGAAATGAATTCCATCTTAGATACTAAGATTTCAATTCTCAATGAGCCAATCAACTCATTTTAATAAATATCTGCTATATTCATGGCACTCTGTTACTACAGAATTGAGTCAGGGCCCAGACCTGTGATTTCACTGGTATGGAAAATTCCTGTGTAAGAAAATTCTCTCTACCAACTCAGAATGAAGCTTTCTCTAGGACTAATAATCTTAACACTACATGGTTAAGGGGCTTGCCCCGGGTCATTTAGCCACTATGTATAAACTATACTAGCAATAATATAGATCTCTGAGGTCTTCCAAATTCTGGGATCAATACCATGCTTCTTCTTTAGAAGAGGAAGACAAGGGTAAAAAAATACATAGAACTATTGTTCACCTAATACACTCAGGCATATCTTGGTGATATATAGTGTTCTCATTTGCTTTTCAGGAGGTCTTGGAGCAGCCTTCGTTTCAGCAGATTAATCACCACAAGAATAACCAGATGTTAAAGTCCAAATCCTTTACTGTCTCCTTCACAGTCTAGTTTCCTTGCCTAGGGCTGGGCAGCTTTCTTGGAGCCTTTCCGATGGGCCTTGGTCTCAGTGGGGGGAGCAGAAGGACAGGCCAGCCAGGAGGCTGATGAAGATGGAATGTCTCTGGCTCAATTTGTCCCAGCTTATATGCTCTATTCTAATTACATGATCATAGGTGTGAATCAGTGGAACTATATGAAGTACTAAGTACATGTACTGAACTAGAGAACTATTAAGCACCATGCTAACCTAGATAACTATTATCTTATCAATTCCACTGACAACACTTTGTAATAATCCTTGTTTCAAGTACAAGAGTTCTGGCCCATAACAGTGATAGAGACTACAATGACTAGCATAAATAAAACCCATAATTAATCTGCAAATATCATTTAAACAATTCTTGCTACATGTCCCTAATATCTTAGAAAAGATGTATATAACATATTCAATTTATTAAAAAAAAAAAAACTTATCTTCCACAGGTATTAAAGAACAAGTGTGCTACAAAAGACATAACAAAAACTTAAAATTAACATTTATATAGCATTAGGCATCAAGCACTGTGTATAATACTTCTCTCACTTGATCTCATTTCAACAGTCAAAGCAAAAGACCTCAATACAAGAAAATCTGAATAATTTAGAGCTTAAAATAGTTACAAATAGATTATGTAATCATTAATTTGAAATTAAATAACAATTCATAAGTGAGTACTATACAGAAAAGCTTGCAATGCATTGACATACTTTCTGAAATACTAAAATAATAGTGATGCATGAATAATGAATAATAGAAAAAGTGAAATGAAAGGCCTTTCATGATAGACTCTTTAACTGTCATCTGAGGAAGGTAAAATGTTCCTTGCTTCAAGAAGTCACTGAAAATAAATATTAAAATGCTTGTTTTAATAAATAATATTAATATTTAATATGAATGAATATTTTTAAATGTCTTCTTTTTTTACTTTGTGAACATATATTTCTGGCGGCACAGACATATAGAAAAGGAGGTGGAAATACATACAGAAAAAAAGATATTTACATTAAACCAACTCACCTTGGAGTTTTCTGTACTCTTAAAAAAAAAAGTATCCCCATGTGGAAAGATCAAAGATGATTGTTCTTCAAGTGACTCTTGAGGAGAGAAAAAAAGAATACAGAGATTATTTTTTTTAATTAAAGCACTTTCACAATACTACCAGGGCTGATTTATTTTCATGTTAAAAATTATTTTACTCCACCCCCCCAAAAATAAAAATGACTTTTACCAATGACCTTCTCCAATTCTTTATCATAGTATGAAAGTGGCCCTCGGTTCTCAAAGGCTTGCCAATGTAAGGTAAGAATTGGAACTGGAAACTAAGTACATGTGTACCTTTCAAAGCCCACCCAGGTTCTCAAGGTGGGAGATGCCCACAGGATGGGGAGCTTTTGTCACCATTGCTCAATGACCATAACTGCTTAATGAGATCTTCACTCATGCTGAAGGCAATTATACCAATAAAATTACAGACCTGCTAAGCAGTGAATCATCATTAAAGGCTGTTGGGTACATCTTGCTTTCCCAAATCGTTCTCTGCTCGTTCCACCCAAACATCCCTTCCTCACTTTCTGCACGTTTGTTCCCATCACTCTTGCCATAAAATACCATTTGCCTCAGTTTCCTTATTTTGTAGATTGTGAACAGTAATATCATATCTCATAGGGTTATTGTGGTCAAATGAGATAATCTCAATGCACTTAGCACAAATACCTGACACACAGAAAATTAGCTATTTACAATTATATTACACTATATGTGAATAAAGACTGCCTTAGCCTCCTCTCATAGAAGTTGGCATCATGCCCTGAAAATAGTAAGAACTAGATTCCAACAGAGAATGAGACATATGGGAATTTGTTTGCTTTACTATATATATTTATTTTTTTTAAAAAAACTTTTTCCTCAATGGTGAGAGTGGAGTAGAAAAGAAAAAAACAAACAAACTGATTTTTGTTCATTAGAAAATACAATTTAACTTAAAAAATAAGAAAATGGTAGTAATTCAGTAAATATTTAATGTATGCTCTTTTCTGCTGTAATAAGTGCCCCAATTCTGCCCAGAGGGCAACTTTATTTTTTTCTCAAGTAAGCTAATATTTCAAAGATTTCAGGCCAACCTTTGGGAAGCAGAAGAAAACTGTAGTTTCTTCAAAGCTTTAGGATTAAAAAAAGTTAGAACCATGAGAAAGCAGGTATTTTCATAATCAAACTTCAAATTTTAAAACAGTTGGGCCAAGATTATATTCATGGTCATTTATCCTAATAATTTTGTTTGATATAATGAACAAACTTCTAGAAAAACTATTGTTTCAAATACTATCTCCACTTGGTACTTCTTCCATATTAACTAAGTTTTTGATTAACCAAAATCATCTTGTCCCATTTACTTTGGGTGGCTTGGGTTCATATGTGGGTGACCCCTTTAAAATTATGTTTAAGTTAGCAAGGGAAGTTTCTGCAACCTTCGGCTGAATAAATTCTCCCTTCCTAACTTCCTCTTTCTATAAAAGTAAGCCCTACCATCAATATCTATCAGGAGATTTGCTTGCAAGGAAATAAAATTAAAACTTATATGTATAGAATCTGAATGACTAGAAATGGGTAAATAATTGTTATTGTCTTCCCAAAACTATATACACCAATAACTTAGACTCATAATGACAATTCTGAGTCATCCCTTTGAAAATTAACCTCATTCTCTAGTAATTTGGGGTTTTACTATAACCATATTCAACCCCAAGAATAATAAATCAATGAGGAATGTTTCTCTGATTTGCTGTAAAAGTAAGCCCTACCATCAATATCTATCAGGAGATTTGCCTGCAAGGAAATAAAATTAAAACTTACATGTATAGAATCTAAATGACTAGAAATGGGTAAATAATTGTTATTTTCTTCCCAAAACTATAAACACCAATAACTTAGACTCATAATGACAATTCTGAGTCATCCCTTTGAAAATTAACCTCATTCTCTAGTAATCTGGGGTTTTACTATAAACATATTCAACCCCACAAATAATAAATCAATGTGGAATGTTTCTTTGATTTGCCTATATTGGGTATTTTGACTTCTAATCAGATTAATGGCATCAACAGAGACCTAAGCTTTTTTGTTTTGTTTTTTTTAACAAAAATCACTGCTCAACTAGGTCAGGAATTTAGAGATGCCTCATATCAAGATTCAAGGGTTCTGTGCTCATTGCTCCTAACCCTAGTCCTATGCCACTTTAATTAGGTTCCCTATTTTTTCTGCCTTTTATCCAACCTCCTGGCCATTCCCTTTATCCAACTTCCTGGCCATTCCTACATACATAAAGCCCTGCATAACAGAAACAGAGAAGATCCCAGAAAAGCTGACTTTGTGACCATCATTCTGCTGATGAGCCCCTAACAATCCAGTGGGCCCTAAGATGACAGCCGCTCCATCGGGTTCTCTTCTCAAAGCCCTTCCTTCCATCTGGTAACAATCTGCCAGCATTTGTGCTCCATTACAAGGAGGGCCGACCCTCCCATGATAAGGCACTGGAGTAAAACTTCAGTGGAAAGCTCTGCCGATGCAGAAACGTGAAATGTTCCCCTACAAAACTGACCATTACACATCTGATTATTCAGACCCCCAATAACTTCTAGACCTGATCTTCCTATACATAAAATATTCAACTTTCCCAGAGAAAGGCTGTTAGAAAAAAGCTACAGCCCGCATCTTTTTAGTTTTCTGACATGGGCGATTTTGTCCCTCCTTCCCCCTTCCTTCCACTCCCCAAAGTGCTATTTGATCTTAAGGTATTGCCATCTTTTATGAAGGAAAAAAAGCATCTGAACTTTCAGCATGAAGGAAGAAAGGTTGTTGGTCAAAGAACAATTTGCTGGGACATCCCTCTCAAGTATTTCCTGTTTACCATGCACAGGCAAACTGCCAGCAGCAGCCCTAATCCAACAAAATGCTTTCATTTGTGGCTGGAGAAGGACCCAAGTTTTCTCTATAAACATGTATTCACTGTTCAAGGTTTCCAAGCAGGCTTTGCTGTATTTTATTCCCTCGCTTTAAAAGTCCCCGAGCATGGAGTATAAACAGACAATTAGTTATGTCATTTCCTTTTCCGCTGGCTCATGAAACAGGTGGCTTGAACATTCGGATTCCACTCACATTTGAAACAATCAGTGAAAAAACATTGGGGGAAAAAAATCAGTGACTTGATTTAAAAGAATCCACTCACTTTGCATGGTGAATGTCTTTCCATTGGAGATCCCAATTCTCCTCTCTCGGGCATAGCTTCAAACAAAGGAGAGAGTTGGTTACAAATTAATTTCAGGACAGCCAGGGATTAGTTTTATATTCCCTTGGGAATGGCAATTACAGTGGCAAAGGTAAACAGCTGAAATTAACACTAGAGATTTTCTATATTTTTTGGTTTTTGTTTTTTTTTTTTTTTACCTTATATCACAACATGCTTAATATACTCTGGAGAACTGGAAAGGTATCTTAAAAATCATGAATGATCAAAGACGAGGAAATTGAAAAACAATGAGCTTAAATGACTTATTAAATTACTTACCCAAGTTCACATGCACATTCAATTATGAGAATTATTTTCGACACCAGTAAATCAGCTCAAATTATTTTTTTTGGAGAAATGATGCTTTTTTTTTTTGAGAAACCATATACTAAAACTTCCGATGCTACGAATGAAACTGACTCGTATCCATTATTGAAAAACATTTTTTAAAAGATGCTTCGGCAGACACTGGGAAATCCCTTCTTATAAACTTTGTAAACTCATTAGCAATATACAACTGTCATTAAAGGCCTGGAACTGGAATAGAGGCTTAGAATTTACACAGTAATCACTTATGCATTACCTCAGTGGATCCTTATAACACTCTCAGGTAGATAAGATGAATATGATTAAGTTCATTTTACGATGAGGAAACCAGTGTGGTTCACATAAGTTAAATGAATTGCTCAATCCAGAACTGCAGAGAGAACCCAGTTTTAGGTCTTGGGATCCCTACTCAGTTCCAGGGCATATGATGTAACTGCTCCTTTACATTTAATATAAACTGTATGCTAACTACATTGTCATTTTTCTTCTAAAATCAAGAAGGCCTTGGAAGGCTACGACCTGCTTGGTTAGCACATGAGAGTATTTCAAACTACATGCCTAGAAAAATGTTCACTAATTCAGTCCTTTCACTAACTGGCTGGCTGGCACTGTCCCCCACTTACTATAAATGAGGGAATCACATTATTTTAGAGGTAAAAGGAGTCTCCGCAGTCATCCGGAACAATGTAAAAAACCTACAGAAGGCATCTCCAATGCCACGTTAACCTGCCTCTACCTGGAGGAAGCCCAATGCTTCATGAGCACCACCTAGACTGTGGAGCATCATTTTCTTTTCTCAGGCCAGTCTGAGTCTGCCTCTTCACAACTTCCACACATCCTTCCTACTGCTGACCTGGGGGAGGAGGAAATTGAATCCATCCTGTCCATGGCCCCATCCTTTCCCCATTCCCTCAATTCATTCTTACACGTGCAAAAATACAGACTCAAGGCTGGTCACTGTGAGCAGAGCATGTATCCAGAACACGGTAAGGTAAGAAGACCACAATATGTGTGTGGATAAACATCAAATAAACTGGTAGCTATCACCTACTTACTGCTAGAAATTATACATGTCTTAAAGCAGCCTAAGAGCACACGAGCTGAAGGAGATGAGATCTCACTCTACCTGATTAGTCTCCAGCTTGCACTGCACTTAAACCCGCCAGGTCTTTTTTTAATATAAAATGCTACATAGCCACAGCTCCCCCAGTCTTGCACCTATGAAATCAACAATCATAACAGACTTATTTTTTTAATCCCTGCTTTAACTTCATCTTATTAGATAAGGCCAATGACCTTTTATTATCTTATTATATATATATATATATATATATATATATATATATATATATATATATATATATTATACATATTATATAATATTACATATATTTTATATATATACATATATATGTATATATATAAAATATATGTAATATTATATAATATGTATAATATTATATAATATTTTACATATATATGTATATATTATAATATAAATTAGGATCCCAACAATATCACCTAATATGTCAGTGATACCTTTCAGCTCTGTCACATAAGAAAATATGAACTTTTTAATGATTATGAATTAACTTTGCTCAGCAGTTAACCACATAAGTTCTCCTTAACTCTTTGAGTAATATCCAATTCCTCTCTTCGATGCTATGTAAGGCCTCTTATATTTCCTATAATCATACTAGCCACATCCTCATCTACCTCTTATTAGTCTCTTACCTGAATTATAACTAACCACTGTTCTAGTCCAGTGGTCCTCAAACTTTTTAAACAGGGGGCCAGTTCACTGTCCCTCAGACTGTGGAAGGGCCGGACTAGAGTAAAAACAAAAGCTTACACTCTGTCTCCGCCCCTCAGCCCATTTGCCATAACCGGGTGGGCCGCATCTGGCCCACAGGCCATATTTGAGAACCCCTGTTTTAGACCATTTGCTCTTTTACTCCCTATTCCAAGCTCCCATAGAACTCACGCACTACCTTTCTTGGTTTTTAATTCATGTTATGTTGCCATGTAGAACTATTCTACTGTGGGGTATGTGGGGAAGAGGCAGGGGCATTTTATATCTAAGTTATGTGGCCCTCGTGGGAAGGAACAATATTTCTTTTGTGCAATGGTTGGTTTGAAGTTCCTTAATTTTGGCAGACTGGCTACTGCAGTCCCACTTAGCTCTCACCTGTGGGAAAACGACTTCCACACTTAGGTCTTCAGATTACCCTAGATCTTACCATCGATTCCAAGCAAGTGACTCTAATGGTATCTGTGTGCTCCTGAGTTTTTGACACACTTACATAAATAAGCGTACGTGAGCTCACTAATAGACTGTCAAGGCCCATGGTCTCTATAACCTAAATACACACTTCAAAATTGCCTGAAAATTCAAACATGTAAAAATGTATCATTTCAAAGTGAATACAGAGCCAATCACAGACTCCAGGGATCTGATTTCAAATCCTTCCCGTCATACACTGGCTGTGTAACCCCGTCCAGGTCACATAACTCCTCTGTGCTCCATAAATTAGGGGTCAGCTTCTGATCTGAGCGCCCAGGAAGTGTCCCCACTGGGAGGCTAATATACCACAAAACTCCCAGTACCATTCAACTACACACACAAAAAAAATTTCCCAACAATAGCAGTATTTATTTGTGCTGCATTCCCCCCTCCTCCCAGTGCTATTTTTTCCCCAAAATTTTAAGATTTGTCAATTGGAAAACAGAAGGCTCTTCATGGTAAATTTTTAGAATTCTGTTATTTATAGAATCGTAGAGAGAGAGAGTTAAACGAGTTGAAGGACCTGGACTCAGCTAGACTGTCCCAGTTGTTATAAAATAAATAGATACTGACAGGAAGTTAGTTATTTACCCAAAGAACAACAGATCCATGAGAAAAAAACTATGCTCTTAACCAGAAGACCTAGAAACACTTAAATGGTAGAGGCAGCTCTCAGAAGGTATTTCTCCACCCTCCCTTGATTTCCCCAATACCGTAGTGGGACCCTTTAAAGTTAATGATGATGGCTAATATTTAATAACATTTTACAGTTTTACAAAGCTTTTTATCCCACTTAATTCTCACAAACAGCTCTCAGAAGTAAGGAGCACCAGTATTACCTTCATCTTAGGGATACTAAAACTAAGGAAAAGCACTTAAAGAGATAGGCAAAGAAAGATTAAAGTATTTTTTTCCAAGGTTAAATAGCTAGTGGCAGAATTCCAAACCCAGTCCCCAGAATCCAAATCCAGTATTCTTTCCCTTACACAAAAATACCTATGCTGATAAGCCCTGTAACTATTTCATGCCATCCAATTAACACCCCGGAACTGGCCTACTTTATAGTTCTAAATTTGCCTCTGGGGCCCCTTTTGGTTGGGATAGATTCAATGATATTAAGGGTAGGTACTGATAAAAAGGTAGGAACAGCTTAGAAGGGTGACGGGCTGAAAAGCCCGGAGTGGAGAATTTCACAAAGCATAAAACATTGTGGGGAAAGTGGGACTGATGGGCTCCAGGAGTGTTAGCCAGCAGTTAAGATTTACAGACCTCTTGAGAATAGGGGTGGCCTATCCCGGGCCCAGTTGGAACCTGTATCTGTATGTGTGACCATCCACCTTCCAGTGATCACTTTTAAAAAGAGAGGTAGAAATCAGAAGCTTCCCCAGCACTAATGCAGGTAAATATGCTCCCTCCTATGTATTCTGACAGCATTCAAGAAAGGCTTGCCATAGCAATAAATGAAGGCATAAATTAAAGATAGTAAAAACAGCAAAGACAAAATTCTCCCTATCCACAAGGACAAATTGGTTTGCTTAAAACAGTCCAGGAAATCGACAATACTGGCCTCCGGAGCACTGGAAATACTCTGGGGAAACCACAAAAAGACTGGCCTGAGAATACCACCAAAAAGGAGAAACAGAGTGATTGGGATGGACAATATGGCAGGAATACAGCCACAAAGAAGAGGTCGCAAAATCATGAAAGAAATGAAGTACCAAAATAATACAATAAACTCTTACCTGGCCAAAGAACGGGGCGTTCTGGTGTGTGACGAGATTAAGGGGGAGCGTAACGTTTCTGATTTCCTACTTAGGATACAGTGGGAAGCTGTTTAACTCTAACTTGGGGACTACTGATAACTCAAAACATTTTGAAATGGAAAGGGAATTGTATCCCAGTAAAAATTCAGACTGGTTCTTGTCAAGGCTATAGTACTAACTAGCATCTACAGATTCCTAGCTAACCCTAAATTACTTACTTCATCTGGGAAATGGGGGAATTGGATTAGATTATTTCTAATCCCGCCCAAGCTTAACATTCTATAAATATCTGATTTCTACTGTGGTAATACCAGGCACTTTGCTAATTTGTGTAAGGTGTAAAGAGTATATTGCAGCCAGTAAACAATATATTCGGGTAATGTATATATGGTAATTTATGGAAAAATAAAATGTAATAAAATATATTTATATATATATATATATATATATATATATATATACACACATAAATATACACAATAAAATAATAAAATGAAAACATACAAGATATAAATTAATACATAAAACAACTAAGTGGCACAGTGAATAAAGCACCAGACTTAAAGTGTAGAAGATTTAACTTCCTGATTTCAAATCCGGTCCAGATACTTCCTAGCTGTGTGATTCTGGGCAAGTCACTTAATTCTGTCTGCCTCAGTTTCCTTATCTATAAAATGAGCTGGAAAAGAAAATGGAAAAGCACTCTAATATCTCTGCCAAGAAAACCCCCAACAGTGTTACAAATTGTTGGGCATGACTGAAAAAACTGAACAACAAAGGTAAATTAATGAATATATTCCAACTTTAACTAAAGCAGGGCTACCAGCTGTAGCAACTGCAGCTTCATTCATAGGATTTCAGCAAGTTCCTATAAAGATGCCCTTACTTCCGGGGGGTTGTGCCCAAAAGAATACAAATTTCGATCACTGAAATCTTGCAAGATATCTTGGGGTTTATGGGTTAGGACCATGCCGTAAACTCAAATTACTCTAGCTCTCATTGATTGGCCAACGACAGGGCCTTGGCCCATGGTTTGGGCCCTGATTGGCTCAGAGTGAATGTAAATTGCAGTTGTTTCTGTTTTGGCCAGACTCTGAGGGTCTGCTCTTCCCTCCCAGATTGTTTCCCAGCAGAAAGAATCCATTCTCTGTCTCATTTCTTACCTAGCCTTAATCACCAATTGGGCATTGTGTGGGCCAACTTCTTCCACTGCATTGGAGCCATCTCCAGTCTGGTCGCTGAACCCAAATGGCTCTAGAGGGGAAACTGAGGCAGGTGACCTTGTACTTCAATCCAATTCACTTGCCCATCATAGTATCACCTCCATGACAAAGGTTAAGAGGATATAAGCTCCATTAGACTACCTTTTGTTTTGTAATCCCTAATTCCTATTATAGTGACAAGTATACAGCACTTGAAAAAAATTTGAGGACCAGTTGATATAATGACTTACCAGGATAATAAATCTCATCAAAATATTTTTAGTCACTGATGTCTAAATGAAACATTTTGAAATCCACCCAATATTTTCTCAGTGATCTGTTATCTCTAATTACAACGGTCACATTATAGAAAATGAATTACAGATACCACAAAACATGACAGTACATCTGTCAGCGAAAGTCTCTTCTCTCATCATGGGTACAGTTCACAATCCAATTTCAAGAGAAAATCACAAGCTGTAATGCTGACCTCAACAGAGATCTCAACATTAGTGCCCAAGTATATAACCCCACACGCGTGAATCTAGCCGGCGCCCCAAAGCCATCTGACTAGGAACAAAAGCAATGAGTATTAGATCAAGAATTTAAAATCTATAATTCATAGGTAACATGAAGTCTCAGCACCATCATGTTCTGGGAATAGTGACAAACAAGCACTTCCTGAGTATAAACAAGCAAAAGAAAAGAAAAAAAAAGATCATCAAACTGCTGACAATGCTTTAGTTGTAAAATATGATACAGTGGAATGGACTGCTGGCCATGGGCTCAGAGAATCAGAATTCTGATTTAAGCTTACTGCCACTGTGACCTTGAAACTGAAAATATTTTGGTGAGAAGTATTATGTGAATTTATCCTGCTAATTTTATCAATTGACTCTCAATTTTTTTCAAGTAGTTTCAATCAAGCTATTTTTATTTTTGGCTTAAAGTAAAGAAATATCTATGTTTTAAATTTTATTTAACAAACATTATTAAGCATCTATTGTGTACCTGAAATTATAAATTACAAAATAAAAGGTAGTCCCCATCCTATTATTACCTTTGTTGTTGTTATGAAATCATGCTGACCCTGACTTACCTCATCAAGAAAATAAGGGGGATGCCATTCATTGGCATCTGAGGATAATCACAGCTGCAGAACTGTGATCCTGGCATATAAAATGCAAATGCACAATTGTTTCAATGGAACTTTGAGTACAGTTAATCCAAAAAAAAAAAAAAAGCCTTTCCAAATAGTGCACAAAGACAGACTTTGTTAAAATGGCAATTCTTTCTGGAGAATAGTATTTCTATTAAAAGAAACACTGTCCTAGGAGTTTATAAACAACATCATTGATAATAAGTTAAACTGGATTTTGAACTATTATTTTAAAAGTGACAATTTTTCACTAATCTAATCCATGCAAATTTAGGTTATAATCTCAGTCGTATTAATTTAAATTTTCATTTTTAGTAAATGTCGTCTCTACTTCGGGATAACTGAATAGTAGCTACTTAGTCCAATCTTTCAAATGGTCCTTTGTAGCTATACGTCAAACTTAAAATATGGGTATACACACACATATACATACACACCCACCTACAAAAAATATGTGTGTGTGTTTATACATACTCCTTTGATAATATGTATGTGCTTTTATATACTCCTCTCATCATCTAATTTACTGTGGCTGAAACACAAAGATTACTTGACTAGAAATCTGAAGATTTGATGTCTTTCACATCAGTCATCAATTAAAACATTCGAAAGTCACACTTTATCTTTCTGGGTCTCAGTTTTCCCACTTGTAAAATAAATAGACATGGGATAAGTAAGGGGCTATTTCTCTTTCTTGATCTACAATTCCACAACTACAGAAGATTTCCTCCTCCTTCCACTATTTTAAATGAAAGGGAAAAAAAAAAAAAAAGGCATTGTGAAATGTTTATTTCCATTCAGTGATTCATACTGACTTTACTGCAGTTAAGCTACAGTAAAGCTTTCTACATAAACCCAGCTAGCAAAAACTGCTCTTCTTTCATGAATAATAAAAGGCACCCTCACCAAAAAGCATTTTCTTTTTTAAAAGGGAAGGATAATTACTTTGTACTTTTAATAATTTGTGGTTCATTAAATGCCTGAAAAACTATGCTCATTTTCATTGCCTGTACTTGTTTCATGGCCATATATTCTTAGAGGTTACATCAGGCATTACACTTCAGCCTTTCCATTTTCATTTAACACAGGAATCACTGAATCACAGAATATTAGAAACATAAAATATCCCAGAGATCATTAATCCAACCTTTTCGTTTGAGAGACCCTACAGGGTTTAGTAGCCTTCCAAGGTCACACCATAAATCAGTAGCCTGGGCTCCAAGGCAGGGGTCCTAATATCTGAATTATAATTCCAAAGTTCTGGCCAATGAAGGATTTAAACCAAGTTAGAAACCAATTTTGGACATTCATATTTTCTATTTCCATACAAATCCATAAATAAAATGAAGCTAAATCACTGACTCCAATTGCAGAAATATGTTGATTTGGTTAGAGCCTTTAAATAGAATCTCTCTAAAATCTGCTTTTAACCAACCAGACCTCTGATTTTTCCGGTATAAACAAGCATCCCCTCCCAATATAGAATAGCCCCTATTCTGCAACTTATGGTCTTAAAACAGGAGTTGTCAGCCTTTTGGAGTACCACACATCCCAAACTGCTGAACCCTACAGTCCAGTTCCCAGAAAGTGATTAACTTCAGCAAATAAAATCTATAAGATTACCAAGGGAAACAATTATATTGAAATGTATTTATCAAAACATAGACATATTGCTTGCTTTTTGTTCTTACTCATTTTTTTCTTTTTGATCTGATTTTTCTTGTGCAGCATGATAATTGTGGAAATATGTATAGAATTGCACACATTTAACATATATATTGGATTACTTGATCTCCAAGGCAGGGAATGGGAAAAGGAGGGAGAAAAAAAAATATGGAATAAGATTTTGCAATGCTGAAAATTATTTTTGCATATATTTTGAAAATAAAAAGCTTTTAAAAAAATCTCAAAACAAAAACAAAACATAAGACCTATATGTGTGTGTGTGTGTGTGTGTGTGTGTGTGTGTGTGTGTGTGTGTGTGTGTGTGTATATATATATATATGATGCACAGTCCATGTTTACAACTACATCAAAGCAGTCAGGGAGGTGGCTAGCTCAGAATTTACTTAGATGATTTCTGTAACGCAGTTCATGTCCCATGATCATATTTCCATTTCAACGCTCTTTTTTCCCTAAAGATCCAAATTATACAAATACCAAGACTTTGAAAAAAATAAATGCTGTACAACTTGTAAGCAGATAACATTTTTAAAATTTCAAGTTTGTGAAATGCAATATCACCAGTGAAACAAAATATATCTTTGACAAAATTGTCCTCTTGGCTTGTTAAGGAGCCCAAGATATTTAATATCTCTTGTAGTCTTCTGGCCAGAATATGCATTTCGTATGGTACCATAAAATCAGCTCCAATAAGATCTTTTTTCAGGATGCTATAACAACCTGCCTTTGCGTGCCAAAAATATTCAGTTTCTAAAGACTATCACCATTTTTCTTTTGCTTAAGAAGCCAGTTTATGTTAATTTTAAGGGGAAAAAAATGCTTTGAAAGTAAAAATAATATCATGCAGAAGAAATGTGCAATTAGTGATTTTTAAATTCCCTAAAAATGATACAATCTTAATTGGAGAAGTTGCACCAATCCCAGCTTCTCGAGTGCATTGGTCAATGTTGTTTTGGGTTTAAGAGTATTCAGATTATTCAGGGCCAATTCACAAATAATGAAATCATTCTTATTGATGATTCTAACAACTCACCATTCTGTATTACTCTAAAGTTGATGAGGCGTTTCCAACACAGAGACCATATATGACGTAAAAGACAGAACCGCCTCGGGAAAGATCTGGATTCAATTTCCATCTATAAGATACCGGCTGTGGCCGGCAACCCTCGGCCTCCCCCCAGAAAATGGCATGTTAAGTTCTCGGCGTGCTAAGTAACTTTCCAAGGTCATACAAGCCGAGGAGGTTCTGGAGAGAAATCCCTAGCTAGGGAGGATGGGTGACTGGATAGATTTGGGGGCCTTCAGGATATATTGCCTAGACCTTGTGGGAAAAGTATTTAGAGATTATTCAGGGCCAATTCATCAATAATGAGATTATTCTTATTAATGATTCCAACAATTCTAATAATATTCTAAAGCACACAAAGCATTCCCAACACACAAGAGTCCACATATGATATACAAGACAGAACCAACCTCGGTGTCCACCTTTAAGAGATACCCGTATCTGGCCAGCAACCCTGCCCCCTCCTAACCTCCCCCGACTCAGAAAATGAAATTATGAAGTTCTCAGCATTCTAAGTAACTTTCCAAGGTCATTCACAGCCGAGTTGTGGCCTGCACTGCTAAAGGCAGAAATTCCCACATCCTTGGAGCTCTCCATACCAGCCCCTTTTTCGTAACCAAACTCTCCAGTGGCAGTACAGGGAGTATCGGCCCCATTTTATGGAAGGACAAACTGAGGCTTCGAAGAGGCCGTGATGGTCCTTACCTGCCTGAAGCGGCTCCTCTGGACGTGGCGGGGATTTCCGGCACAGGCCGGTGTCTCAGCATGAAGGACCGGGAGGGTCTGGACACCAATTTACTGCGGCTCCTCATGGGTGCCAGGTTCTGTGTTGAGGAGACGTACAATTCATTTACAATCATCTCTCCTTTAAATTCAAAAAAGGGTGACGGAGGTGGGGGCGCTGATAAAGCCCCAGGCTCCTTCACGCCCCCCAGGGTGCAATCAAGGGGCTCCGGAGGTCCAAGAGCTGCTCTCTGCTCCCCACTCGGAAGCAGGGCAGCCGGGCCCAAGCTCCCCGCGGCTTCTCTGGGCCCCTTCTCCTCTGCGTCGGCCACATTCTTCTCTGTAACCAAAGCTGCATTCTCAGTATTCCCATCGTCAAGGGCAACATTTTGACAAGCCTCCAAATTCTGTGGGGACGCGGCGTCTGCAGGAGGACAATCGCTCTGCTGGGCCAGAGACGGAGCAGCCGACTCCGGAGCCGGCCGGTTTTCCTTGGAGATAGCACATCCGCTGGCCACGGCCTCGCTCCCACCCCATGCCAGCTGGGCCCAGGAGTCTGTCCCGGCGCACCAGGCTGGGTCCCCCGGGAGCGCCAGCGCGTCCTTCTTGGTCTTGCGGACGTTGGCATAGACGGCCGCCTCGGGCACTTTGGAAAGGATCATCTCCAGCTGTTTGAGGATCCTCCTCCGGTGGCCCGTGGGCAAGACCCCAATCTCCTGCAGAACGCCGTCGTTGATGTGGGCGCAGTCCTTCACCGAGCGGTAGCCGGACTCCTGGAAGCATCCGAGGTACTGCTCCAAGTTAATGTTGGTGAGCAGCTCTTGGAGGTCGGGATGCACTTCGCTGACTGAAGACATGATGGCGGCTTCATCACTGCTCCCAGGGCACAGGCCGGGGAAAGCTCTTCAGAGTCAAGCCCGGCACCTGAGCCATATTAATTTCTTCCCAGCAGTGTTCCTCCCCACATTCTGAGCTCCAAACAGGTTCCCGCCTATAAAAAAAAGGGCGCAAAAGGAGAGCTTACTTAAAAACTTTCTCTAAAGGACAACATAATAGTGGACTTCAGGGCAGTGATTTTCTGATCCAGAACTCCCTTTCAAGGAGCCCCACAATATATATACACAATGGTATATATTTTATGTTAAATTTTCCTATCACCATGATACTTTTTCCCCAAAAAGTCCCTTGAAATAGTAGAAACTGTTTACTTGGTAAATACACACACCTCCATTCTCCCTCCTGCACATCACCCGGAGTGCTGTATGGGGGTCTAATCTTTTAATAACTGTACGGTTATCTTGGCACTCCTATGTATACTAGAACATTCTAAAACACTCTTAGAAGGACCGGGTCAATAGACTTCCCTACACCATCAAAGGCGGTCCATGGCATAAAAAGGTCAAGAATCTTCCTGCCCTAATGCACAGTAGACTCACCTTCAGTTAATTCACTTTACCCATCTCAAATCTCAGTTTCCTCACCTTTAAAATGAGAAGATAGGTGACCTTGGAGAGCTCTCACAACTTAACTGACGGCAAAGTGGCCACGGCCCGTTCCAGCTCTGAAAAGTCCTGCCGCTGACCCCCACGGGGACCAGGGGCTACTCCTGCTGCCCACAAGACCCTCTCTATAACTCAGTTACAGAGAAGGAGTTGATCTGCACCGGTAGAGTTTCCAAATGAGTAGGTTTCAAGACTAAAAAGAAATGAATAAAAAAAACACTGAAAATTAGACCTAGTAACATGCTGCTGTTTCAATAAGTAAAACAAGGGGGTAAAACACCTGGATTCATCCTATTTAAAGGGGGAGGGGGGAAATGCAGGTCATATTTTCTTCTGTTACAAAATGGATCTTGAAAAAAGTCTTACTTATCACATTCCTGCGGCCGAGAGGCAATCCTGTGTTTTCAAAAGCAAACTCAGGAAGGTAGGTAACGCTGAGCAAGAAAAGATTCCAGGACATTCTTGGCAAGAACTTTTCTCTCTGTTATCTGAGGGCCGGCCCTGCTAAGGGCAGCAAGGCTTGCTACCACAAAGCTGAGCTTAAGGGAATGATTGGGGGGGGGGGGGGAAGGGGGAAAGGAAAGAAATAGCCCAAACCATTTACAGAGATTTGTGGGGGTTGTAATCTGGAAAGGAAGTGCCCACATAATGAAAACCCAGATCTTCTTAAGTCCAAAAGTATAGCAAAGCACTGAAGGAAAAAAAAGTTGGTCTTAGACAATATTTGTTTTAGACAAAAAAAAAATATCTGAGTCCAGCCCTGTGACTGCATTGCTAAAGATAACTTCCACTGAGGAAATCCCTTCTACCAATATTTACAGCAAAACATATAAGGGCACCTGGAATAAAATGGACGTATGGGTCAGTCCCAAGCCTACACCAGTGGTTGTCAAACTTTTTAAATAGGGGCCAGTTCCCTGTCCCTCAGACTGTGGGAGGCCGGACTATAGTAAAAACAAAAGCTCACACTCCGCCCCTGAGCCCATTTGCCATAACCCGGCGGGCCGCATAAACGTCCTCAGTGGGCCGCATCTGGCCCGCGGGCCATAGTTTGAGAACCCCTGGCCTACACTATGGAGACAGCTGCCCCCTTTTAACATATGACAATTTTGAGCTGAAATCCTAGTGCTATGGGTGATCCCCGACTTTGTAGACATGTTGCCATCATTCCCTTAGAAACCAGCTGAAAATCAAGAATGACTGAAAAAGACAGGGGCGTACACACAGATCCTTAATTAGACAAGGAACAAGGCTGAAGTAGAGAAAGGAAAAAAAAAAATTAATAACAGTCCATTTTAGGTGAAGTCCTGAATCACACTTAAAAGGCTTGGAAGTATCATTAAAAAAAAAAAACAAAACAAAACAAAAACACCCATACCCATTACCTTCTTCAAGGATGGCACTCTCAATCAATCCTTCAGGGCCCAAGCCCTTCAGAATTTATCTAAAGTTCACTACAGATCAGATCTCAGAAGTAAACTTGTTCATTAAACCAATATTAAATAGCTGATTAAACAATAATTAGGTACCAAATTAGCTCCTGATCTAGAGACATCTATTGAATGAATCAAATGTATTTTTGAATGCCATCTTTGAAAGGCACAGGCCTCCAAAAGCAATGAGACAGTCTCTGATTCACAGGATGGTCGCACCAGAATAGTCAACAAGGAAATGGGGAGTTAAGATATACTCATAAGGATCCAAAGAAGTTCCCAAAAAACCAGGCCTTTGCCCATGAGATCCCATTCACCTGAAACATCCAATCCCTGCTGCACTTAGACTATTTAATTCCTACTTATTCTTTAAAGTCCAATTCTAACATCACTTTCTCCATGAAATATTCTCTGACCCCTAGGCTACTTATGTAATGATAAATGATAAAACTGGAGAGACTAATTAACGAGATCAGAAATCCAGCTGAATCTATTTGCATCGCAATCCCCAAGGATTACGAAGGGAGAGGTTTAAGTAACCTCTAGTTTGTGAAAATTTACTATAGAATAAAGATCAATTATATTCCTCTCCATCATTAGGGCACTTTGCTTATCTGGCCTTGTGTAGTCAAAGAAAGAAACAGTAAGGGCCTACTATGTGCCACATATGCTGGGAGAAATGAGGATATAAAAAAAGGTAAAGTCAGTTCCTTCTCTCAAGGAATTCACAGTATAATGGGAGGAAACAATATGCAAACAAGTTATATAACATGTTACATATGTTACATATACAAATTATATATAATATGCATATGACATTACATATATTATACATTATTAAGATATATAATATGCAAACTATATATAACATATATATTATACATTGTTAGGACATGATATATGATACGTATTACATATCATATTATATATTATAATATATAATACATAACATTTATTAACATAACAATAATAAATGTTTGGTTATATATGTTACTTATCTATATACATATATGCATTAGATGTTAGATATACCCCAAATGTGTCTCACTACTTATTTATATCATATCAACTTTTTGAATAGAAGTCTTTGTGTCTTAACTATCATAATTTACAGAGCCAAGCCCTCAACAGAAAACAATGAATATTCTACTATCCAATGAACCAGCAAACCTGAAATTAGTTCTCCATTTTGGTACATAAGAGGTTTATGACGTAGGACATGTCACTTCAATTCTCTGAAATATAAAATAATGAGGCCTGACTAGAGGAATAAATGGTTCCCAACCTGGAGTCACTAGTTTTGAAAGAGATTCATAAATCAAGTCCATAAACAAACTATCTTCTACAGGCCAAAGTTTGCCCACATATATATTTCCATTTTTAAAATGCATATAGATGCTGAGAGTTAATAAATTATAAAACTATTTTAAAACATAAATGGATTCAGACTAGATTTTACTAGTGTATTTTTTCAATTAATGTATACCAAATTCAATATAACATTCTAATATGCGCCAGAAACTAAGGTAGATGATGGAGCAGCAAAGTCCAAAATGAAATAGATCATGTGGAGCGCCATGAAATTTTTAAACAATCCCAAAGCTTTGAAGTAAAAATTGAATAAATTGGAAGTAAAATGGACTTATAAAAGACCTTTCTGAAGCTCATGTGTTTGAACCTATTCCAAAGTAATTATTTAATTTGGTTATTCTCAAAGCCATTGTTCATGGAAAGCCAGGATATATTGGACAAATGATGAATGGGATTAAACAAGTAAGTCTTCAGAGGCAGAGCCAAGATGGTGGAGAAAAGGCTGGGACTCATGAGCTCTCTTCCAAACCTCTCCAAAGACCTAAAATAAATGATGGACCAAGAGAAACTGCAAAAGACTGTGTGAAACAAATTTCCAGCCAAAGAAGGTCTCACCTGACTAAGAATGGAATAAAGTCCAGCATAGGCTGTATCCTTTGACATTTATCTATTGGAGAATGGCTCTTAGACTTACAAATTTGAATCAGTTCCTCTAATAACTTGAGTATGAGACAATTAACAAAGAAATCTGATATAGAGATTTTTCCCCCAGTAATTTGATTGCCTCTAATATGAATTGTATTGGAGATGTTTGTGAAAAACTTTTTAAAAAAAAATTTTATCACCAAAATTGTCCATTTTATCTCCTAGGATTTTCTTAGTCATGAATTTTTAATGACAATTACATAAACCATTAAAATCAAACTCCTTGATGTTGGTCTTAAATCTAGAACACATTGTTATCAAGAACACCAAGGATCTCAACAGTTATTTTTTTGTTTGTTTTTAAAGTGCTATGCCTCTAATAAGGCACTAGTTATGTGCTATACTATAGACTAAACTAAATTATGTCAGCAAATTTATGATTAGTCCTTTGACATTTCCATAACATGACATAGAAATTTTGAGGCAAAAGGGATCACTTTTCTAAGGGCAATAGAAGACTTCATAAAGAAAATCATATTTGGGCTCATTTAACAGGGTTATGTACAGAACAGAATATATATAATCCAATATTTTCACTTAGAGGTGAAGAATAGGGAAACATGGTCAAATAACTTGTTCCAAATCACAAAACTTGGACTAGAAAAGACATCAAGAGAAAGAAAGGGAAGAAAAAGAGGGAGCAAAATGCAAGGGGAGAGACCAGGGGAATATTGAAAAGGCTGGTCTGACCAAAGGACAGGCCATCCATGGAAGTTGCAATGAAAAAGGTAGGATGAGCCAGTTTTATAAATGATCTCAAATAACTACCAGAAGTAGATCTGAATTTATCCTATAAGTAAGTTTAATTTTTTTTTTTTTAATGTTTAGTATGAATGTGAAATGTGTGCACTGGTACCTGACATGCTTGCTGATTGTGGAAGATTAACATGATGGCAGAGCAGACAAAAATGGAGAGAAAAGCAAGTAGGGTGCAACAATTATACAGTACCATTATCCTTTCCATATCCTGGGAGTAAGGGGTATGGCACCCCAACAATCTGGAAAATCTGCCTACACTTTTTTGGCCCTGCATATCAGAGAACATCTGAGTTTTTTATTTTTTGTTTTATTTAAATTTTTTGATTATACATGTATATTCATTTTTTAACCTATTTCCATATGAATCATGTAGGGCGAAAAAAAAAAAATCACAACTAAAGGGAAAAACCATGAAAAAGAAGAAAAAAACAAAACGGAAGGAAAAAAAGGGTGAAAATAGTATGTTTTGATCCACATTCAGTTTCCATAATTCTCTCTCTGGATCCAGATGAAACTACCCATCCAATTTCTTTTTCTTTTATGGGCTATTTACTGTGTCTTATTGTAAAATCTGAGTTAAGTATTTGGTCATAGGCTCCATGTCATTTGCTTGCCTTTGCATATCATTTGCAGCTTCTGCAAATCTCCAAGAAATTCTCATTCAATTTCTTATGCCAACTTGCAATAAATTTAAAAAATTTAAAAAAAAAAAACATGGGGAAAGTTGCAACATAATGGTACTATCTGAAGAGTGTGAGATGACAGGTGGATAATTTGGTATGATTGAAGAAATGAATGCTGCAAATATCTTACCTGCTCTCATCTCCCATTATTCCTCCATCTTTAAAACACACTCCGACCAAGTTCACCTTCTTATGGCAAAATCTCCTGACTACTTCTGGGCCTTTGTCCAAGCTGCCCTAACATGGAACAACTCTCTCCCTAGCTGTGAACTGATCCAATTGTTCTGTGAAAGAATCTGAACGAATGTGAGATCCCACTACTAGTCATATCCCCTGGAGGGTGTCTAAGATAGCAAGAAAGGAATATTTTGGTACATGTGAAGCCTAACAACACTTTGTGGCAGCCAAAAAGAAAAAAAAAAAAAAACAAGGGGTAGGGAAGTGGAAAGAAAGTAGGCCTTCTTTCCATTGGAGAGAAGCTGAATAAAGGGGACACATGAATTGTTGGCGCTTCCTTTCAACGAGGCCCAAAAACCTCAAAAGCGCAATGGCTCGACTCCTGTGTGAATTGGATTTAAGTGAGGCAAAGCTGGTCAAAATAGTATCATTCTCTCTTTTGATCTTCAAAGTCCAGTGAGTGGCAAAGGTATGGCCTGGGATGCAAGTTCAATGGCAGCCCTGGTTCTGAAGGCTTCCATTCCACCCTCCCACAAGGGAACATGCTCACCCACCCCAACATATAAAGATAGCAGATTACAACCTGCTGAATGAAGGGAAAAATAGAATGGATTCAAATCATGAAAAGTATTAAAAATAGAGAGAGGAGCACAGGGAAAGAAGGTTCACAGTAACAAAATATTAAAGAACAAACTCTGAGTGTAATAGCCAATTTTGGCCCTGGAGATGATGAAATACACTTCCCTCCATTTGATCAATGGGTAGAATGCATCAGGCATGTATTGCAAACATTTTAAGAAAATTCAAACATTAAGTGCTTTTCCTTTACAGTTTTTCTTCCCAATAAATCTATAAGGATGTTATATATATAGTCAGAAATGACTAGAATCTAGCAACAAAATATTTATTCTATTAAATATGAAAAACAATTTTTATAAATTATACTTTCTTATCTGCCATACTATATTTATATTCTTCTTTTATACCTTGACAGGACAGCTCAAGATTGATCATGGGCAGATGCAACATGATATACTGGAAACACTACATGAGATGTCAAGTTCCAGTCTCCATCCTGGCCCTTCCCAATTTTGAGGAGAATGTTATAGAGATGGAGTAAAGGGCGAAATCTTGTAGATCTTAGCAGCAGACTGAAGATGGTGGCAGGAGTTAGTGAGGAGTCAAGCCAAGAGGACTGGGAAGATGGCCCTACAGTACAATTACACTATAGTGCAGAGAAGTTTCAAGGGGGGGGGGGAATATGGAGGAGCTCAATTTGGGACACACAGAGTAAGACATCTATTGGACGTACAGGCAGAGAGATGAGTCTTTGGGCAAGACATTTAATCTCCCAAGATCTCAATTTTCTTCTCTAGAAAATGAAAATATCAATACTATAAAGTGGGAATAAAAGCACTGATATAATAAAAGCATTAATACAATGAAAGCCAGAATTATTTTAAGAAAAACATTTTGAAAACTTAAACCACTACATAAATTCCAAATCCAACATCAGCACTTTACATCTTCTGTATTGTCTGCTGGGACATTCAAGGGAACATTATGTAAGGGACAGCAAAGACAGAATCTGGTATACATAGGCAGATGCTATCCCTGCTTTTGTGTAATGTGTTTTTCTTTTTTACAAAGGAACAGTTCAATTAGGTAGTAGAAATTTGAGGAGAGACTCTTCAAAGCCTGACCTTGATAGAAAAAAAAAATCAATAAATGTAATTATTAAAAGAGAAAAATATGAACTTCCAATGCAAAGTTTGTTTATATTTTATATACTATACAAAGGGTTTATATATATAAATATTTATTATATAAAGAAAGGGTGGTGTCAGTATAGAGGAGAAAAGGGGGCATCTTGTAGAGATGGGACAAAGGGGAAACTCTTACGGCTTTAGCAACAGATTGAATATGGTGGTACGAGGCAGTGGGGAATCAAGTCAAAGTGATCCTACAGAACTACTACAGTACAACGCAGAGAAGTTTCTAAGGGAGAAAAGTGTGGAGGAGCTCAGTTTGAGACACACTGAGAGTAAGCTGTCTATTGGATATGCCGGTCAATGGAGATGTAGCAGAGGGATAAAGGCAGGAGGAGATTGGAGGATCATCAGTAGAGAAATGAGTAGATGGAATCAAGTGGTCCAAAAGGAGAAGAGGCCCAAGACAGAGCTTCATGGGACCCCTTTGATCTCTCCGGTTGTCTTAGGTAATACCTTATTCAAGCGCCAACAAAATTATAGTGCAAGATCACACACTAAATAATTCTAACCAATTCCCTGTCATTTGCAGATTTATAAATAACTCAAGGCAGCCACCTCTTTCTCCTCCCTCATTTATAGGTCATTTCACTGTTCATTAACACCTGCATGAGTTGGTGAAAAAGGAAAAATAAAAACAGACATTCAGCTTCCTCAATTATATTACTCAGTATCCACTCATTAAAGATTCAGGGATGGACTGAAACTACTGAGTAAGATAAGAATGTGCAAGATCCGGAGCTTGGACATAAGGCTTTTTTGGCCATTTTTAGGGGGATGTAGTGGGAGACACAAATATAATAAAGTGGTTTCCATGCATTTATTTTATAATTATAATTCAAAAGAAAACTGTCTCAGAGGATACACACCCCAAGTCTGAGCCAGTGATTCAGCAACCAATACTCACTGACCCTAAATCATCTCAGTTCAGTGAATCATAGGTAGAGATGAAGTCATTCTAGGTCAAGAAGCCTTATGGTAAGAGGCATGAGCTTCCATGCCCAGTCTCCAAGGATCTGGGAATAAATCCATTCATTTCTACATCAAATACCAAATGAACCTGGAAATGTTCAGATGAAATAATTTGTTCCAGTTTGTACTCTATATACTTATAGACAGAGGAGAAAGGGGGGCATATTATAGAGACGGGGCAAAAGGGAAAATCTTACAGGTCAAGTTCCAACAAACCAAGTATGGTGACAAGAGGTAGTGGGAAGTCAAGCCAAGGGGCTGGGAAGATGGCCCTACAGTACTACTACTCTACAATAGAGAAGTTTCAAAGGGAGGAAAAGTGTGGAGGAGCTCAATTTGGGATACACTGAGAGTAAGACGTCTATGGGACACACAGGCAGAGAAATGAATCGAACAAAAACAATAAGATAAAGGTGGGGCAGGGGCAATCTCTAGATTAATAAGGAAATAAACCCTAAAGCCAAAAACACAAGTTAGAGATGAGGTTTTTTTGTACCCAGAACTAAAGCTTTCTTATTAAAGGTCAATAGGGAGAGCCAACAGAAGTTTAGATTAAAAAAAAAAAAAAAATCTCATCAAACAGTTGAGTCAAAAAGGACCATTGGGGTTAAAGTGGGGATTATAACATCCTATATATAGCTTGTCTTAGACAGGATTAGGCTGCAGTACAGAGAAAAGAATTAAGAATAAATATTACTCTTAGCCAGGTGAAAAGAATTATGGCAGTTAAAAATCAAGATAAAGTGCTCTAGGATTAATAATTAATAGGATTAATAATCAAGTTATAAAAATTTTTATAACTACCATCCTTTTCAACTATTCCAGGACCCTATGTCTTTCTCTCCACCCCCTCATTTTTCTTTTGTACTGCTTTCTGTTAATCAACCTTTTCAACATCTAAAAAAGTTGTATGTTTATCTACCCAAATAGATCACACACACATCTGTGACCAGAAGAAGAGAGGACACTGTGTGGTCTTAACCTTGCCAGGATGGATGGAGGTGGGAGGGAAGCAGTGATACAAGAACCAAATAGAGGGAACTGGCCCTCAATGAAATACTGATTTCAAGAGTGGAGAGTTTTCTCTGTCCCATCTCTCCCCACCAAGTTCTACAGATCTAGGCCCTTCTGAGAAAGACATCTAGGTGGCACAATGGAAAAAATTTTGGCCTTGAAATCACAACACAAGTTTAATGTTTTGAGTTGTGTGGCCCCAAAAAGTTACATAACATCCCTAACCTATTTAGTTAAATGAGAATATTAATGGCACTTTCCTCCTAAAATGCTCAAGAAAGCATCTTCCAAGCCTTAAAGCATTATACAAATGCTTTTCATCAGTACTTTATCCATTTGTTCTCTTTTCCCCATTACTATGAGGGATTAAGTTAGCAGCATTCTTTTATTAACTTTTTACTTCCCTAATAAGATATAAAATGCCAGTTTCTACATAAAATTATATCATCCTATAATTCTCAGAAGAGTATATTGGCCAATAGATATTACAAATCAGGACTACTTCACAAGGGACGGGTATTTCCTTGAAGTCAAATGAGAAAAAGCCTCGCATGCAAGGTAATTTCCTCATCTCTGCTTTTATATACCACCACGTATTTCCCTCAAGTACAGGAATACTGATTTTCATAAACGGCTTTGATGGCTAACTATACTACTACAGAAAAGGAAGTGATTTTAGCAAAAAAATGTTACTTAAGCAAAATCATTCCATCATCATTCACATTCCTTTTTAGGGTTATTATTAGAGCTTCTCTCAATAAGTTCAAAGGTCAGATGAAAGGCTTAACCAAGGAAAAGGAAAAAAGAATAAAAGAATTGGTTGACAAGCAGAAATGATGGGACTTCGGAAGGAGTTCCATAATAAGGGGAAAGAGGGGTATAAACTCTACAAGGACATGATATAGCCTTTGGGAAAATATAATTTCAAGGAAGCCAGCACAGAAAAACCAATTTTTCAAATATTTTCCAAGTCTTCCAGAATAAAAACCTGAGGACACAAAGATAAAATGATTCTGATGAGGAAAGCTGGCTAAAAAGACCAATAAACATTGGTAACTACATCAAATCAGGATTTTAGGACATATAGGAATAATGGAAGCAATGGCAGGTAATTGTATTAAATCAAGAGCCCAGATCAACATCCCAGTATATTAAAGCAACTTTTGAATTTGAGAGCTAAATAACTGTCTCTGATCTTGGGGGAAAAAACCATGAAAAACAAAAGTTCTACAGGACAGGCAGCTGAAAAAGCTCCACTTTCCAAAAAAGGGGAAGATGGTAGATTCTTCTAAGAATGGACTGACCACTTTTAATATCTATTCCTGGTGAGTGAATGTAGAACATCTCATTTAAGGAGTAGTTTGTAAACATTTGAAAAGGGAACAAGTATGACTATCAGAAACACAGTTTCATCGAGCCACTCTAGCCTAACCTCATTTCCTTTGGGGGATTTTTAGGTTATTAAGTCAGGGAAATACCAGCAGCAAGATAAACCTATTTTTTCTGCAAAACACTTGACAATTCTTGCAATATCCTTGTGAACAGTTTGGAAAAATGTGGACAATATTTAAATGTATTTAGGTGAATTTCAAATTTATTCAACATATTTACTTAAAGTTTTAAATGAAAACAGAGATGCAATATTTACAAAATTTGCAGATGTCATGGAATAGATAATAGAACATCAGAGTTAAGTAACAAAATTTAACAGATAAATATTATAAAAAAAAGTTTTCCCATGAGTCATAGTAATATAAAATAGTAGAGCTATCTCAAAATAAGTTAAAGGGGAAAAAAAGTGATCCATTGCAACCTGAGGCTCCATTAATACAACTACAATATCTAGAATAAAGAAGCTTATATAAGGTTCTTTCACCGTCAAGCTAAATTCTGAGAAACATGTCTGGTTTAGGGAACCTCATTTTAGGAAGTATGTCAACAAATGGGAGCTTATTTGACAGAACACTTATGATGGGAAGTAGATTTGAAATTATGCCATCCAAGGATCAGTTGAAAAAAAAAAAAACACTAAGGAAGTTCAATCTAGAGAAGGTTCAGACAGGAAGTGTCTGAAAGAGTTTTCAAACATCTGAAATACTACATTGTTAAAATCAAGGAAACTGCATTATGTTTAAAGAAAACATAAATAAAGAAATAATATCAATACATGTACTGAGCTGCATAGAAGCTACATGCTTAAAAGAAAAGTAATCTAATTGCAGGAAGAAAAAGTGAAATAGATGAATAACAAAAAGAGAGGCAAGAATAAAATTAAAAGACTAAAGAGAATTTGAGAAAACTCAAGTATGTTATATTCCTTGGAATTATAAAATCAGAAACAAAAGCAGTATAAAGCTTCTGAGTCATAACTAATCTTGTGTCATCAACTTCTGCGTAATAAATACAGAATCTCAGAAATAGCAAACACAAAGATGGATTCCAAAATAAATGGAAAGTACTCAAACAATATGTAGCTCAAGAACCAATCACAGAAGGTCAGTCAACATGCGCTAAGTGCTGGGAAGACAAAGGCAAAGGAGTCTATATTCAAGGAAGTCAAAGGCTAATAGGGAAAAATGATATGCATGCAATTCTGCATAAACAAGCTCAATACAGGAAAAACTAGAAATAATTAATAGGGAGAAGGCACTAGAATTAAGGGAAAATTAGAAAAGCTGTCTTCCTCTATAAGAAGAGATTGTAGGTGAGACTTGATTTGATCACTGAAATCTCGTGAGATATCTTGAGGTTTTACTGTGATTTCTAGGTTGGGACCAGGCTTTAAACCCAATGACTGGTTCTCATTGACTGACTCACAGTAGATCAGTCCCTAGCCAAGTTCCATAGAGGCCATTCTCTGCCTCATTTCTTACCTAGCTTTAATTAGTTGAATTATACTGTGACCTGGTATATTGTGACCTGGCAAAGACATTAGCTTGAAAAGGCCAGGGACTCCCATTGCATCCAAAACCATTTCCAATTATCCCGATCTCTATCTGACCACTGAATCCAGATGGCTCTGGAGGAGAAAATTAAGCTGATGACCTGTGCACAGCTGTTCCCCACTTAAATCCAATTTACTTATATGTCATGGCATCCCCTCCTCCCAGATGTCATGGTCCTCTCCAAGAATTAAGGGCAAACAACAACAATTTCATTTAAGAAAATCATAAGAATGAGACAACGTACAAAACAGAAGAAAATATCTCTTTCCAAATACTTTTAACTACAAAAGAAAAAAAAAAAAAAAAGATAAATGAATGAGGCATGCAACTGGGAAAGGGGAAAAGTATATGCTCAGAAAACCCAAATAACCATGAAAATAGGATAAAAATTGAAGAGAAAAATGTTTGTGTGTTTTTTAAAATCAAACTGACCAAAAAAAAAAAAAAAAAAAAAAAACTATAAACATTTTAAAATAATAAAACCACTAACCAACAAAAGCCAAACTGCCAAAAGGAAACTCCAAAAAGGAAATTCACATCAGAGGAGGAAAAAACAAAGAAACATACAACCAAATATTATGTTCAATTGTATGTCAAAACACTAACTTAAATGAAACACCTGAATTTTTCAAAAACATAAAATGCTCAGGTTAAAAGAAAAAGAAATGGAGAACTTAAATAAATAGCTAATTTAAGGCTTCATACCTTTAAAAAGTGCTTTACACATATTACCTCTCTTAATCCTCACAAAAACTCTAATTACCATCCTCATTTTACAAGTGAGGAAACTGAGTCTACTCACTATAATCAGAGTCTGTATAATATATCAAAGAGTCCAACTATCAATATCCCCACAGGAATCATGAATATAATTATAAAACACTTTATAAAAATATTCATAGTTAAACTGTGCAATGTTAAAAATTAGAACAAGGATAATTTATAGACTTAACTATCTTACTAACCTACCAAAGAGTTAATACTAATTCATAGAATGAAACAAAATAACAAAATTCAACAGAAGGTACAAACACAAAAACAATCTCTGCCGTCAAGGAGTTTACATTCTATTATTGAAAACAATCTAGAAACTACTACTAGATACAAATTATAAAAAAAAGTAATGGAATATTATTGTTCTATAAAAAATGATAAGCTGATTTAAGAAAGGCCTGGAAAGATTTATATGAACTGATGTTGAGTGAAACAAGCAGAACCATTTTACACAATAACAGCAAAAATGTGTGATGACCAATTTTTCTTTTTTTTTAATTGAAAACAAAGTCACTTTATTATAAAATTTTGACAGTATATATGCATGAGTAATTTTTTTATATAACATTATCCCTTGTAATCATTTTTCCAAATTATCCCTCCCTCCCTCTACTCCCTCCCCTTGATGACAGGCAATATCATACATTTTACATGTGTTACAATATAACCTAGATACAATATATGTGTGTAAATCCAATTTTCTTGTTGCACGGTAAGTATTAGATGCTGAAGGTATAAGTAACCTGGGTAGATAGACAGTAATGCTAACAATTTACATTCACTTCCCAGTGTTCCTTCTCTGGGTGTAGTTGTTTCCGTCCATCATTGATCAACTGGAAGTGAGTTGGATCTTCTTTATGTTGAAGATTTCCCCTTCCATCAGAATACATCCTCATACAGTATTGTTGTTGAAGTGTACAGTGATCTTCTGGTTCTGCTCATTTCACTCAGCACAGTCCATGCAAGTCTCTCCAAGCCTCTCTGTATTTCTCCTGCTGGTCATTTCTTACAGAGCAATAATATTCCATAACTTTCATATACCACAATTTACCCAACCATTCTCCAACTGATGGACATCCATTCATCTTTCAGCTTCTGGCCACTAGGAAAAGAGCTGCCACAAACATTTTGGCACATACAGGTCCCTTTCCCCTCTTTAGTATTTCTTTGGGATATAATCCCAATAGCAGCAATGTTGGGTCAAAGGGTATGCACAGTTTGATAACTTTTTGGGCATAGTTCCAAATTGCTCTCCAGAATGGCTGGATTCTTTCACAACTCCACCAGCAATGCATCAGTGTCCCAGTTTTCCCACAAACCCTCCAACATTCATCGTTATTTGTTCCTGTCATCTTAGCCAATCTGACAGGTGTGTAGTGGTATCTCAGAGTTGTCTTAATTTGCATTTCTCTGATCAGTAGTGATTTGGAACACTCTTTCATATGAGTGGATATAATTTCAATTTCATCATCTGAGAATTGTCTGTTCATATCCTTCGACCATTTATCAATTGGAGAATGGTTTGATTTCTTATAAATTAGGGTCAGTTCTCTATATATTGTGGAAATGAGACCTTTGTCAGAACCTTTAACTGTAAAAATATTTTCCCAATTTCCCTTCTAATCTTGTTTTCATTAGTATTGTTTGTACAGAAACGTTTTAGTTTGATGTAATCAAAATCTTCTATTTTGTGATCAATAATGATCTCTAGTTCTTCTCTGGGATGACCAATTTTTCATCAAAGACTTGATTCTTCTCAGCGGTTCAGTGATTGGAAGCAATCCCGATAGACTTTGGACAGAAAATGCCATCTGCATCCATAAAAAGAACTATGGAGACTGAATGTATATCAATATATTTTATGTTCACTTTCTTTTCCTGTTTTTTTCCCCCTCTCCCATGATTTTTTTTTGTTCTGATTTTTCTCTCCCAATATGATTCACATACACATAAACCAATATGTATTTAAAAAATAAATAATTTTTAAAGTATATAAAGAGTTAAAGGAAAATAATCTCTGAGGAAAGACATAAGTATTGAGGGAGGCAAAGAAAGATTAAGAGAAGATGTCGTTTTAGCTGAAACTTGAAGAAATCCATGGAAACCAGGAAGCAGAGAAGGCAAGAGAACTCCTTCATGCATGGGGGATAATCAATTAAAACTCAAAGACAGGAGGTGTAGTGAGCTGTCGTCTCCAGAAGCTGCCGGATCGCTCTCTGGGAAGAGATCTGCTGTGTCTTCTACTCAAATCTCTCCGACAGATTCTTCTTCCTGTAACGAACCGTTGTCTCCAGGCAGTTGCTGTTAACTCTTGTCCAGAGAAGTGACTTCCCTTCCTGCAGAGAGCCCCGTCAAGCCTGATGCAATGCAGAGTCTTTTTTCTATCTCTGGGAGTCCTCTCTTTTATTCTCCCAGAGAATGGGCGTGGGATAATGCAAGGGCTTCTGGGAAGAACCACCTCAGCCAATGAGCCTGCTCCTTTCATCAAGTCAACCTGAGTTCTCATCTTGTAATTGTCCAACCTGAATTCTCACCTTGTCACTATCCAGACAACCCGAGTTCTCACTTAGTAATCCTAACAGGAGGTGCTGGCTTGTGTGAAGAACAAGATGGTGGATTCCCTTAAGGAGCCCCCCCCCATATTAAAGTCATGGTGACTATGAAGATGAGGAGAATGGCATAATACTAGTGCCAGATTAAAAACAGAATTCAAAGCAATGGTACAGATTAAAAAAATAGAAAATTTGCTAAAAGAAACACTTATTTGAGTACACAGACGCAGAATAAAGTGTAGTAGCACAGCAAAACCTTCATCTCACCTCATCAAGAGCTCAACACTCAACAAAACTTGAGGAAACATGGGAGAAATTAGGTTTTTAAGAATATCTCAAATTCTATCACAACAAGCTTCAACTGCATCTATATCATAGAGATATAAAGGGTTAACATCATAGACAAATCGGAAGGACGTAACTGTCATAACTTGAAGAGAGCAAGAGCTATTGACTAAATGGGGAAATGAAGTTAATGAAAAACAAAATACATAACGTTGGTAAAATTGAAAAGGTTTTATGCACACAGTTAAATGCAGTTAAAATAAGGAGAAACATTTAACTGAAGGAGAAAATCTCCCTGTAACAGATTTCTCTTTCATTTATAAATGGCCTATAAGGAATTCATACCAATATACAAGAACTGTAAGTACAAGGTCAAAGCTAGTGAATGGGGAGGAAGAGAAAGTAGGAGGGAGAGGAGAAGAGAAAGCTCTCAACAAGCATATTTTAAAAGCTATAAATGACTAATAATAAAGGAAATGCAAAAAAATAAAGCCACTCTGAGATTCCACCTCACTCAGATTGGCAAAAGATGACAAAGTATAAAATGACAAATGTCAAATGGCTTGTGGGAGGATAGGAATGTTAACATTAGTGAAGCTATAAAATGACTCAACTATTCTGCAAAGCAATTTAGAACTATACCCCAAAATATCACTAAACTCTTCGTGCCCTCTGACCTACCAATACCACTATTAGTCATAGCCCAAAAAAGGGATCAAAGGAAGCCCCCCCCCCAAAAAAAAGGACAGATCTGTCCAAACATTCCTTTTATCGTAGGAAAGAACTGGAAACAAAATGGTACCCATCAATTAGAAAATGCATAAACAAATAATGATATATTATGGAAGAGATCATCTTGACACAAATCTGGTAACACTTGAATGAACTGCTGTAGAGTGAAATAAGAAGAATCCAAACAACTTATATAATTACAATATAGTTAAAGGAAAACAATTCTGACTGATTACTCATGACTTGGTAAAACTGATCATAGAGCATACTGTCGTCTCTTGGCAGAAATCAAAGAATATTTTTTTGGGGGGGGAAGGGATGTAAGGGGACAGAACATTAGTTATAGTGATACAAGAAAAAAAACCACAAATGAAACATCTTTAAAACACAGACAAGAGAACAGAAAACCATTTAGAAATGGACGGAAGAAATTAGACAATATTAATGCTATCATGTTAAATTTAATATAAGTTTGAGGGAAAAGTATATATCAGAATCTCACATACAATTTTTCTTTTTTGTTCTTAAGTGTCTTAAAACTTATTAGGTTCCATTGTTTTTCTCTAATTTCAAATCATCTCCTTTCATATTTCTTACAAGTACTCAACAACTAATTTTTTAAACAGTATAATCTTAAGTAATTTCACCTCAGTGATTTTATGTGAATTTCATCAAACTCCCTTGAGATAACTAGATTTGATCTTTCTGGCAGGGGAATGATCATTCTTTCAATTTCTCAGATGTGTGACTTCCATGTTATTCTTCACTTTGTATTCTCACCTCACATATATAATCAGTTGCCAAATCTTGTCATTTCCATCTCCACAATTCCCTCTTCTCTATTGCCCTACTCTCTTACACCTTAGCTCTGGACTGCTCCATGTCTTGCCAAATGGATTGCATCCTTTTTCTTCACACATGGCATTTTAGGGCCATCTTTGTATCTTTATATTAGCTAATTCCTCATAATTGAAGTGTATTTTCTTCTCACTTATACTTCAAAGAATTTCTCCCTTTTCAAGACCACCTTCTATAATGTCTGTCCTGAATGCAACTTCCAAATACATTATATCTATTTTGTATTTATTCTTCATGTACTTTATCTGAATATATTTACATATATATATATACATATATATATATGTGTTTTTATATATATATACACATATATATATATACATGCACTAATCCCCACTAATAAAATGTAAACTACTAGAGAACAAGAATTACTTTTTCTTTGACTTATCAGTGTCTAAAACATAAAAAATAATAAATACTTGCTGAATGACAAACATGACCATCTAGAGATGCTGTTTACAGATGATATAGTGCTGAATGCATCAGTTCTCAGAACACTTCAAACTAAAATAAGCATCATGATAAAAACAGAAGAGTTCCTTTACATCAGTGGCCCTCAAACTTTTTTAAATAGGGGGCCAGTTCACTGTCCCTCAGACTGTTGGAGAGCCAGACTATGGTAAAAACAAAAACTCACACTCTGTCTCCGCCCCTCAGCCCATTTGCCAGTGGGCCGTGGTTTGAGAACCCCTGCTTTACATGAAGTAAAAAAGCTTTAGCATTTAAAAAAATAATCTGTGGCTAGATTTAAGAAGGAAATTTCAACTGGGTAAAAAAAAAAAAAAATTACATTAAAAAAACACAAAAAAACAAAAACAAACCAAAAAAAAAAAAAAAAAAAAACTTTATAATCAAATATTTCAGATAAGGCACACAGGAAATTAACACAAATATATAATACCAGGAGTCATTCTCTAATGGATAAGTGGTAAAAATAGAATCTCCTCCAAAAAAATACATTAGGCATTTCTATGTTTTAAAACACATTATTTTATGTGGGGAAACAAAAAGAAAAACATCATAATCCCTGATCTCAAAGGAAACTTTCTTCAATTGAGGATTAAATGGAAAGCCCCACTAGTCCTTTGAGTTCTAATGGAAAGATCCAAAGCTTCTCAAGTGGACAGCAGCAAGACAGATGATAATTAAATGGTTCTCAAGACACAGTGACAGAGCAGAGCTAATGGTCCCCCTTCTGACCAGAAGGAGTGTCAATGGCAACTCCCCCCTCATTAAAGCAACATAAAACACCATATCTGCCCCATATTCAAGGGGCCTAGGGCCTGAAACCAATGGGAAGAAAAATCATCATAGGATTTTATCAGTCTTGGGTTAGGTGACTATGTTTGGGAAAAAGCATTTTGCCAGGCTGCATAGCTGTGCCTTCCTCTTAAAGATTATGATCAACTAGTTTTCAAAAGAAAGCTTTCAAATTGTTAAAGATTACCCCAAATCTCTAATAAGAGAATTGTAAACCAAAACAACTTTGATGGATCAAATTAGCAAAAATGAAAAAAAAATAGGAGTAATCAGTGTGGGAAGGATAGAAAGGCTATATAGTAAGATAGGTATACTAAAATGCTGTTGGTAAAGTCCAACCATTCTGGGAAGAAACTTAAATGTCCGTATCCAAACCACCTTGTGATTTCATTGTGAAATATATATCTCTAATAGAATAATGATAGAAAAGTCCAATAGATGTCAAAGTATTTTAGCAACAATTTTAATAGCAAAAAATTGTAAATTAATTACATGCCAGTCAATTGAAAAATAAAATTAAACTGGATACACCCTAATCTTAATCACAACTATTTGCCCCTGAAAACTATTGAGAAAAGACACCTCCTTATTTTCTGAGGTGAAGGAACTATGGGTATAGAATACTGTCTATACAACTAACATTTTAATTGGTTTTGCTATTTTTTCCCTATTTAATTTTTTTTTAAATTTGTATTATAGAGATCTCACTGGGTTGAGAAATGAACACCATGTAAAAATAAAAAACATCTATTTTTAAATGGTCAGGAAGAAATTAGTATCCAACTGGCAACAACATGACTGGTTTACTACTCTTCTCCAACTCTGAAGAATTTGATAGGTTCAGACCTGCATAAAAAGAGTATTTATACAGGGAAGAAATTATATATGTTTATAAGTACTGAGATACCAAAGGATGTAGGGTGATATAGGAACACTTATTTTTGCCTTCACATATTGGTGTCTTGCCCACTGATCGGAAATACCTTATCATTAGGCTGTAAAACTTTTGACAGGCAACAAAGTTTTGGGGACTTTCTTAGTATTCCCAGAGCTTAACCCAATGCTTAGCCAAAAATAGGCACTTAATAAATGCTAGCTGACTACCTGATTGATGCCTTCCAACAGTCCTGTCTCCTACATCTTATCAACAAGTTTAACTTCAGTTATGAATCTTTGCCATAATATCCCAGTCTTTACTGATCAACTCTACTGCCCAATTTCCTTTGTTTGAAATCAAGTTGCACTGTCTTATATGGTTCTATAAATGATTTCTATTAACTTTCTATTTCTGATTGGTCCATAACTACTCCTATGAGCAGTGAGAAGTACATACTTTTTTTATTCCCAAAGTATCTTGCATTATTATGCTAAGTTTAGGATCCTTGAAAAGAGAATGCTATTTGCAGAAAGAAAGAAAGAAAGAAAAGGAAGGAAGGAAGGAAGGATGGAAGGAAGGAAGGAAGGAAGGAAGGAAGGAAGGAAGGAAGGAAGGAAGGAAGGAAGGAAGGAAGGAAGGAAGGAAGGAAGGAAGGAAGGAAGGAAGGAAGGAAGGAAGGGAGGGAGGGAGGGAGGGAGGGAGGGAGGGAGGGAGGGAGGGAGGCAGGGAGGGAGGGAGGGAGGGAGGGAGGGAGGGAGGGAGGGAGGGAGGGAAGGAATTAAAATTAAAAATCTTAAACCAGAAAGACTAGCAAGAAATATAATTTTGGTCATGTCACCAAAGAATAAGAAAATACTTCCAAGTAAATGAGATAATTGGAAGACAAAAATGTTTTGGACACTTTGCTGCATAGTCCAAGAGAAAAGAAAAAGTCAAATTTTAGTGAATTTTCTTGTTCGGTAGCCATAACTCATCTCTAAAAAAGATAATTTGTTATGTTGAAATCTTATTCTCATAATTTAAAATTTTATACCTTCCTCTTCTTAGTTAAGTGAAAGCCAAAGTTGTAATTTTGCCTTCACTCACCCTGAAGAATCCTTATTAAAAGTAGATAATATTTAGGTTTAGATACCATCTCAACAATGAAGTGCCAGTTCATATCATCAGCTTTAATAGCCCTTCCATCTCTTTCATGATTGTTGCCAAAGCAGTTCATCTGGTTTTTGAGCTAATTTGCTGAGGTTAGAAAATGTATTTTAAATTCTGGATTGGAAGCTCTTTGAAGTCAAGGCTTTAATCATTGGGTAATTAGAAGAGTTCAATTTTTTTAGTCCCCATGAAAGCAGAATGGAGAGGGTAGTGGGTCCGTAAGAGTGGTGTGGTGAATGAGGTAGAGAAGAGACGTCTAATACGTGGATAATCTACAAACCAGACTTCGAGGTACACTTCCAGTACTAATCGATGTCACTGGACTCTACTTATGAAACTACTCCATTTCACTCTAGGTATAACCAGGACATCAATTTTAACACTAAAATTTAGTCAGGGTAACCTGGAAAGTACACAATCTGGATTTGCAAACAGAAACCAGAAAAACTTATTTAAAAGTATTCCAGAACCCACAATTCTCCATTTGGGGATCAAAATTTGGGTCTATGTAGGCCCAATTTAGCTCCAAAAACCTCTTTACTGTTTCATTTATAAAAATGCTAATCCTCTCTTCAATACTAACTTTGTGATTAGGTCCTTTCACATTGGTTCACCTGCTGTCATGATTTCTAGGATACAAGTTATTTCAAAAACCCTTCTACAAACTTAAAAATCCACTTAGATAATCAACATTGGCAATTTGGCCCAGATGATCACTGAACTCACTTTGCTCTTTTAAATTCTAGGACTCCATTACAAATATTGCCAGACTCAGATGATATAGTAATTTTGACAATTATTCTTTTCTTCTTTCTCTTTTATTCTTTGATATTAGAGGATGACTCTCTGCAAAGGAATAATACATAAAGAGAAATAGGATGATATTATTTAAAAAAAAAAAAAAGACATGCATTTTTATATGCAAGACAACAAATCTTAAGACTTACTGACCATCCAACTACAGGGATGATGGAATAGATGTTAGAATAAAAGAGCATATTTTAAGAGCCGAAGAGGAACTCAGCAGATAACCGGTCCAACATTCAGAGGCTACTTGAGGCCTTCCAATTAGCATACCATTCTACTTAGGGACAGTGAAGAGGAAGTTTTTCCTGACTTCCACTTAACACTCTGCCCCTTGGAGCAGGACAAGCATACCGCCCCCATGCACATGACAGCCCTTCAAATACCTAAACATGCTAAAACTATTATTAAAAACCCCAGTTCTCCGGATCCTCATATGACAGACTTAAATCACCTTCATCCTGGTTGACAGATTCAATCAGCAACTAACAATATCTAGTCAAAATTTTGACACTCAGAACACAATATTCCAAATGTCATCTGACCAGAGCAGAGTACAGAGGGAAGAGCTTCTCCATTAGTATGCAAGCTTTTTTATTTACATGATCTGAGGCAAAGTGAAGTGGGCAGAACCAGAACATTGTGCACTGTAAAGCCAACATTGTGCAATGATCAACAGGGACAGACTTAGAATGCACACAATTGCATGATGAAAAATACAACGATGAAAGACAATTCCAAGAGGCTCATGATAGAAAATGCTTTGGGACACTTTGCTGCATGGCCCAAGATGTATTTTACAGATCAAATACAAACAGATACAGATCAAAGCATATTTTCACTTTATTAGCTTTTTATTTCTGGTGACTTTCTCCATTTGTTCTGATTTTTCTTTCACAACATGACTAATGTGGAAATATGATTAATAGGACTGTACATGTATAAACTATATGGAACTGCTTGCCATATTGGGGTAAGGGAAGGGAGGAAAAAATATGGAACTAAAAACTTATAAAATGAATATTGAAAACTATCTTAACATGTAATTGGAAAAAAGCCAATATTATTTTTTTAAAAGGCTTAAAAATAAATGCTTAAAGCAATCCCAAAAAAAGAATATAAGCTCTTTGTGGGTAGGAACTAATTTTTCTTAGTCTTTGGAAACCTAAAATTTAACAGAGTACCTAATATATAGCAAATGTTTAATAAATAATTATTAGTTAATTGACTGATTATTGCTAGAAATCATTCTCTCAATATGGTCCAAGATTGAATTCATTTATGGGGAGGAAGAAGAGGGAAGAAAAGGAGGGGTGCTGTCACATCATACTATTTACCAATATTGCCTTTGTAATTCACAAATTTAAAGACTAACTTCCCCATTTGGTTAAATGAAAGATATTTTGTTATTATTGCTTGTTTTTTTTTTTTTTTTAATTCCCATGATCAAATATATGACACAGCAGAAAAAGCTTTAAATTTGCAGTCAATGGCCTCTAATTAAAGGGTTCTTTCACTTCCTATCTGTATAACCTCAGGTCACTTCACTATTCTGGAGAGTCAATAGAAATAATTACTAAAAAGTCAACAAAAAACCCAATATGGTCCAGAAGTTAGTTAGGTCCATCATTCATACCACAATCATTCCAGGTGGCACCCCTCACCTGCCAGAGCCCCCCAATTGGTTTCCAGCTCCACTAACCCCCAATCCATCCTCCAAGCAGTCAACAAATGGACATTCCTAAAGCATTTGCAAGTCAGATCCTATTTCTCTGCTCCACAAACTTCAGAAATTCCCTTTTTAAGGCCTGTTCTTTGGCATTTACAGACCATCAGGATCCTGCTCCAGACTCATTCTGCAATCACCCACATTCCTACAATGCAAACTCCAGCTAAGAGTCTTCATGTTTGGGGTTCTCAACACAGGATTCCCCATCTCACCCAGAATTCACGCCTTTACACGGGCTGCCTTAAATAACCTAGAATGTTCCCTTTGTCACATCTGCCTCATGGACCCAACAGCTCCTTTCAAGGATCAGCTCCTGCTTCAAGAGTCCTAATCAGCCTAAATGTTGCTGCCATCCCCATTCCACTCTCCTTTGGTATATATATTCTCTATATATCTGTGACAATTATCTTCACTCTCCCAACAGGGACTCCTTGGGCACCCACAGAAGCCCTTCTACACATGTACACCCTGAGCTAAGCATTATGCTTGGCACTTAGTGGGCACTTTATCAGCAGACTATAAGCTCTATTAGCTCCTATTAAGCTCTAGGAAGGCCAGAACTCTAACAATATTTGTCATCCGTACTTCAAAGTCCTTTCAAAGTGAAACTTACCCCTGAATTTCTGCTGTTCTATATTTTCACACCATCATGCAGGGATTTACTTGATGCTTCTTTCTCTCCTACAGACAAGTTCATTTAGATGAGGTTACTTTCAAAGATTCAAATGGCTCCGGCTCTCTCTGATTCAGAATGGGGCAGATCACAAGCTATCCTTGCATGTCCAACCTGGGACAGTCAACTATGTTTTGCAACAATTTGTCATAAAGGCTGCATCTAATGTAGTGAAAATCCTCTTGGTTTTTTTTTCCTTCATCAAGAGAGCAGCAATGGCGCACTTGGGCCAGGGCCTGGTCACCCCTTGTTCTTGCCACATAACTACTATATCTTCTTTTCCTATCACACAATTCATAACCAGGAGAGATCAACTAGCCTGTCCCTTTTCCTCAGATAGTTCATACTCTTCTGCTTCTCTTTTTCCCTTGGTTGAGGAAATCTTCCCTACTCACTCCCTGATTGTCATTCCTATTCATTCCTGAAAACCCAAATAAAATTCCAATTCCCCTAGGTGAAGTAGACTCTTCAATCTCCCTTCAAAACACATAAAACATTTAATTAATAATCTTGGGAATATTCAGCATGAATTATTTTGAGTGTCATTTTTCCCCATTGAACTTTTAAATTTCATGAGGGCAAGGATTCAATCTTATCTAAACTGAATTTTCCTCAGTGTCCATACACAGTGGGCATTTTGTATATATTTATCGTATATACAATATGTACCGTGTGTGTGTATGTATATTTTTACACACACACACACATACACACACACTCACATATACAATATGTATAACTTTGTATACCTCTTTCCATACAGGTTGTCTCTCCTGTTAAAATGTAAGCATCTTCACTGTTGTAGAGTTGTGAAATGATCCAACCATTCTGGACAAAAATTTGGATCTATGCCCAAAAGGCTATAAAACTGTGCATGCCCTTTGATCCAGTCTGTACCCCAAAGAGATCATAAGAGAAAAAAGACCCACATGTGTAAAAATGTTTGTGGCAGCCTTTTTTGTAAGTGGCAAGAACTAGAAATTGAATGGCTGCCCCTCAGTTGGTGAATGGCTGAATAAATTATGTTATATTAATGTATAATTAATGTATTAATTAATATACGGAATATTATTGTTCTGTAAGAAAGATCAGCAGGATGATTTCAGAGAGGCCTGGAAAGTCTTACATAAACTGGTACTTTGGAAGTGAACAGAACTAAGAGAACACTGTATATATTATATACAGTGTTCTCTTAGTATAATATATAATATATATTATACTTAGTATAATATATATAATATATAATATATATATCATATATTATATATTATATATATATAACAAGATTATGCAATTATTAACCATCAATGGACTTATCAACAATAAGGTGATTCAAGACATTTCCAAGAGACTTGGAATGGAAAATGCCATCCGTATCCAGAGAGAGAACTATGGACATTGAATGTGGATGGATGCATAGTGTTTTCACTTTCTTGTTGTTTGCTTCCCTTTTTTTTTTCCCCTTTCCCATGCTTTTTCCCCTTTTGATCTGTTTTTCTTGTGCAGCATGACAAATATGAAAATATGTTTAGAAGAACTGAACATGTTTAATTTATATTGAATTGTTTACTGTCTTGGAAGGGAAGAAAGGGAAGAGATAAAATTTGGAACACATGGTTTTACAAAGATCAATGGCCAAAACTATCTTTGCTATGTATTTGGAAAAGTAAAATACAATTGAAAAAAAATTTTTTTAATAAAATAAAATGTAAGCATCTTGAAGGCAGGAATCATTTTTTGGATTTTTTCTTTGTATACAATATAGTAGGTTTTTAATAAGTAGTTAGTGGTTACAAGACACTACCATATCCCCAGATCTGAATCTAACCACTGAATCAGCCCTTCAGTAAAGTACTAAGTGAGCATTTCCTACATAAACCATAAGTTCCCTAATATAGTTTGCTCAGAGGACACTAAATTTGTGTCAACTTTGTTTTTAAAACTCACTATCAACTAGAAGCAATTTACCCCTCTGAAGTTCAAATATCTTGTTTGGCATCAAAATCTCTATTTTCTAGTGATGGATTTGATGGCCAGTGGTATTGACTGGCTTGAGTACCATCTACAACTTAATCAGCACCGTCAATCTGGCATTTATGAATCAACTGGTGCTCATTTGTCTGAAAGAAGCATCAGTGATAATATGAGAACTTTTTTCCATTTACAAGTTCTCAGCCTCTTTATATTCAATCTTGTGCATCGATCTGAATGTTACACACACACACACACACACACACACACACACACACACACACGTTGTTTATCCTTTTTAGAACCGGATCATGACATCTGGGAGGTGATGACATGACTGGCAAGTGAATTAAATTTATACAAAATCATCACTAGCCTCACTTTCTCCTCCAAAACCACTTAGGTGCAGTGAGCAGACATGGATCAGGACCACTGGAGACGGTCACTAATGTAGTGAAAAACCTTGGCATTTTTAAGCTAATATCTTTAACAGGTCTCACTGACTGAGGCAACCAATCATTCAGTGATTAAAGTAAGAAATGAGGCTGAGAATGGTTTCTTTTATCGAGCATAATATGTAATATATAATATCTAGACATAATTTTATATAGGTACATATATAAAAATATATAAACACATATACATATACACATGCATATATAGAGATGTGTATATGTGTATATGTACACACACACACACACACACATACATATATATATATATATACACACACCTGTGTGTTTGAACTTTTGGAGATATTAAAATTTCTAAAAATTGTTTATCTTCCCATCCTGCTTCAATATTAATGCCTCAGACTAAAATAACACTAAACTACAAACACACACACCCCTCTCCCAGAACAGGCTTCAAAGGGAAAAGAGATTAGGATCTTCTCTCAGCTCTCAGATAACCACTTATAATGTACTGGGAGAAATTTGTTGCTGAACACTGACGATCAATGGCAACAGAAAGTGTCAAGGAATTCACTTAAGCCTCAAATTTACATTTCTTCTTGTCCATACATATATCACGTTCTTATTACTCCCTGATTACTATCAAAGATTAGAGGACCTAGAGGGTAGAAAGGAGGTAAGGAAAGGAATAAAATAATGGTTTCAGTATCATTTTAATTAGAGATAAGGAAATAGGATGCTTTCTCCACAAATGCAGATTTAATCTGAATAAATATTTTTAAAAATTGAAATAACACAAAAATTTCAGATATTCCTTGAAAAGAACCAAAAAGGAACAAGCTTTACTGGCCAAACCTTATAAAATCACTAGATCTGGCTATCTGGGTAATAACCAGAAGGAAATTCTATCATGTAATATGAGTAACTGTTGTTTGGGCTTCACTCTGGAAGAGGACCGTGACATCAGGGAATTGATGCCAAGTGAATTGAAGTGAGAGCGGAAAAGTCTCACTTTCCCCTCCAGAGCCCTAGCTCCCAGGCCAGAAATGGATCAGGATGAGCAATGGCCCTGGATGACCAGGGAGATCTTGGCTTTTTGAAGCTAAGTTTTTTTTTGTTTTGTTTTGTTTTTCCAGGTCTCAGTTTGACTGAGTCAACACCCAATGAGTGATTCAGGCTAGGTGAGACATGAGGCACAGAAAGGCCAATCTGAGCAAGGCCAAACCCTCTGGGTTTCTGGCCAAAACAAGTGCTATTTACTTCTCTCTGAGCCAATCAGAACAAGTCAAACCAACTGGGCTCGGCCAATCAACTAGTGCAGGGGTTCTCAAACTGGCCCGTGGCGGCCCAACGGGTGCTGGCAAATGGGCCGAGGGGCTGTTTTACTCTATCCGGCCCTCCCAGTCTGAGGGACAATGAACTGGCCCCCTATTTAAAAAGTGTGAGGACCACTGGGCTAGAGCTAGGGCGATTTGGGTGTAAGGCACACTCCCTAGGAAAGGAAACTCCCACTTGAAGTATGGTTTCAAGCAGTGAATATTTTAAATGTGCGTCTTTAATAGCATCTTTGATTAAGATGACTGGTTCAAAAACGGTGCTCGCTAGTTCTCTGTATGGAAAGGCGATCACTGCTTGTTTAAACAAATTATAGCATTATAAGATCCCATGGAGCAAGGGTCATAAGTGAAAGTGGGGGTGGGGCAGGGAACGGCAGCCCACCTTCAAGTCTTACATCCGGGCCCTAATTTCAAGGGCCTAACAACAATTTTTCTTCACTAATGGAAGCGCAGATTCCATCACAGGACTTTGAGTTCCAAATTTCACCTACAGTGTCTCCAACATCATTTTTCTTATACCTATTAAAGGTTTAGTCTAGACGCTGACAGTCATTAAGGGAAAACTATCACTGGATTATTAAGCTACCATCAGTATAGTAAACCAACTCGTATTAAAAATGACCAGTCTCTGGAGGAAGCAGAAAAACACAAACATGTAAACACACGCACATAAATGTGTTTTAAAGAGCTATGTTTTAGTTTAAATAAAGCCCTGTCGGGGACCACAAACCAAAACTTTAACGCTTTAAATTTAAATCCAAGATAATTGGTTTGTCGGCGTATTCGAAGTATGAGAAAAGAACTGGAAATATGTGCTTCTTCCACCGGAGTTTATTTATATCCTACTTTCACGACCCACTTTTTAAACATTATGAAATAGCCTCTTTTCTCATCCAATTTTTGCTCTAAAAGTTTTTCTCTAGTGAGTTCATAAAGGTCAAATAAATACTTACTGCTATTCTCTTTTTATTTAAAATAAATAAATAAATAAATGGACTTCCTTTAAAAAAAAAAAGTCTGACCTCAAGCTTCCAAGGACTCCTGGGCGCTGTTCAATACGCCAGTGTGGGCAGAAAGTGCTTAAGTGGGGGGAAAAAATCAATTCGGCCCTTGTAAGTACAGTTCTATAATTAGGAATGAGAATAGCATCAAATGTAAAGTACACTGTGAAAAAGGCTTATTTTTAAACACAAATCCATTTCTTTCTCTCACGACCAACAAAATCAAGGGCGATCCGGCGGCTAAAGCGGCCACATCCCAGGGAAGCTCCTGTTAACAACTTGGGGATCCCATTACACGGCAGCTAGGGAGGTGATCCTCTCCGGACATGTTCCTCCTCATCAACGGCCCTTGCTCCACTGTACAATAAAGTAAGACTTAAAAGTGTGCGGAATAATGGTGTTTAAATGTCCATAAAGGAAAAAAGAAAACCTGGAATCGCCCCAATTCTGGGTCCTAGCGTAGGGCGCTATTAGGAGAACAACTGGAGAAGGCAAAGGCTCGCGTGGCCAGCGGCGCCCCAAGTCTGCACAAGGCGCCGCTTCCCGTGCCCAGCCTCGCCTTCTCGCCAGGGAAGGTCAAACTGCCGCCCGGAAAGGTAATTGACCAGCCTTCCCCTGAGTGAAATCTACAAGGGGAGGGGGGAGCTGCCGGGAGCGGCAGAAGGGCGCCTCCCGGGGCTCGGACCCCGCGGCTCGGACCCTCCCGGATCTCGGGACCCGCGGCTCGGACCCTTCCGGAGCGGACCCTCCCGGGGCTCGGACCCTCCCGGGGCTCAGACCCCGCGGCTCGGACCCTCCCGGGGCTCAGACCCCGCGGCTCGGACCCTCCCGGATCTCGGGACCCGCGGCTCGGACCCTCCCGGGGCTCGGACCCTCCCGGGGCTCGGACTCTCCCAGGGTTCGGACCCTCCCGGGGCTCGGACCCGCGGCTCGGACTCTCCCACGGTTCGGACCCTCCCGGGGCTCGAACCCCGCGGCTCGGACCCTCCCCGAGCTCGGGACCCGCGGCTCGGACCCCCCTGTCCATCAGAGGCCGCGGACACGCCGCCCACGCCGCGAGGGGAGGGGAGGGAGGGGGCCCACGCGCCAGAAAAGTTTTTAGGTTCTGGGTCTGGAAGTGCGCAGCGCCCAGGCGGGGGATCTCCAAGCACTTACCGCGGTCGGAGCGGACGTCGGGCGCAGGCGTCCCGGGGCTCGAGGCTCGCGGCTTCGGGGCCCCGCGCTCCCGGCTCCCGGCTCCCGGCCTCTTCCTAATGGGTGGCTCCGTTGCGGGCGCGCGGCGCGGTCAGAGCCCGGAGCGGGGCCGGGGCGCGCACCTGGACGCCCCACAGCACCTGGGAGAGGCGGCCAGCGCAAGCCCGGAAGAGCCGCGCCCCCCGCCCCGGAGCCCCGCCCCGCGCCCCGCCCCGGCCAGGTGACACGCCCCCTCCGCGGCCTCCGCTCCGGCTGCGCCCGCCGATCGCCGCGGGGGAGGGAAGATACGCCAGTGGGGAAGCCGCTCATCCGCGGGGGCGAGGGCCTCGGGAGCCGGGCTCACCGTGGGGGCGGGGCTTGGGCCGGGGCGGGGATGGGCCTGCTACCCCCGGGCAGGGCTAGGGCAAGCCCCGCTGGGCGCTGCGGGGCTCCGGCCGCCCCAACGCCGATCCTGTTAGGTTTTTAAGTCCACCTCAAACCTGTCCCCTGCTTCTGTCTGCACCTGAAAAAGGGAAGAAAGAAGGGAGACAGGGATACAAGAAAAGGAAGGAAGAGAAAGAAAAGAGGGGTAGGAAGACGAAAAAGGAGGGAAAGAAGAAAGAAAAGGAATGGAAGAGAAGGAAAGAAAAGGGGGGAGAAAAAGAATTAGGGAGAAAAGAGAAGGAAAAAAGATACGAGAGGAAGGAAAGAGCGCTAGAGAGAAAAAGGAAAGAAAAGGAAGAGAAGAGAAGGAAGGAAATGGGGAGGAAGAAGAGATAGGAAGGAGGAAAGGAAGAGAAGAGAAGGAAGGAAGAAAGGAAAGAGAAGAAGGAAGGGGGTGGAAAGAAGAAAAATGGGGAAGGAAAAAGAAGAAAGGAAAGAAGGGAACAGTCATCATTCTCTCACAAAAACAAATTCTCTTGTTGGCCTTCGGAGAAAATGTGCGTTCCATCTTTACCTCTCCGTTAAGGGGAGGATTGTTTCCTCTGAAATGATGGTTTATCTAAGTCTTTACCAAATCTTTCCAAGTTGTTGTTTTCTCAATAATAGTGATAAATTGCTCTGGTTCGGCTTGCTTCACAGCGCATCAGTTCATAGAAATCTTTCCATTTTCTCTAAAGCAATTCAGTGCAGTGATTTTCTATAGTAATTTCCATTAATTGTAATTCATGGAACCTAATTTCCATTACCTTCATATTCCTTAATTTGTTTAAACATTCTCCCTTAAATTGCATTTTTTTTGTTACAATGAAAAGGACTGCTGTATTTTTGCTCACCTAAGTACTTTCCTTTGTCTTTGATCTCTTTGAGATACAGGTGAGGCACTGTGACTGCTGGGTTAAAGGGTGTGCACAGTTTAATAATTTGGGGGACATAGCACCTAACTGCTTTCCAGAATAACTGGACCAACTCATATCATAGCCCTAATAGGGCCTTCTTGTGACTTTTCCCACAGGCTCTAACATTTGTCCCTTTCCTCATTTGTCAACTTTGCCAAGTCTGATGGGTCGGAAGTCTCCTAAAGTTGCACAGATTTGCATTTCTCTAATTATTAGTGATTTAGATAGAGCAGAAATGTCTCTAGGGGCCAGAGCACACAGCCCACAACATTCCCAAGTAGAGCCAGAAACATTAAAATAAAATTGGAAAATGTTTAGCAAAATAAGTAAAAATAAAGTAAAACATAATGTTAAGAAGTGTTTTTTTTTTCTCCCCCTTTCTATTTGAGTTTGTCACCACTAACTAAAAACATGTTTTTTCAACTGATTGTGAGAGGGGCAGCTAGGTGGTGCAGTGGATAGAACACCAGCCCTCCTGAATTCAGGAGGACCGGAGTTCAAATCTGGTCTCAGACACTTAACACTTTCTAGCTGTGTGACCCTGGGCAAGTCACTTAACCCCAATTGCCTCAGGGGGAAAAATTGTGATAGCTTGGATTTCTTCCTTCCCATTGATATATTTTAACCTCATTTATTTTGCAGATGTGAAAACTTGAGTCCCAGAGAACTGAAATGGCTTTCTTTAGAGCGCACCAGGTGGTAAATGGTTGAGTCAGGATTTAACCCCCTTTCTGAATCAAGATCCAATGGGCTTTCCATTACATCATACAGCATTTCTAAATTCATGAGACTTCTCCTTTCTTGGCTTTTCTCACAAGTTGGTTTGATGCAAAGGTCAGCTATGAAATGAAAGTTTAAATAACTTCTAAGGTCCTGTACAGCTCTAAATGTCTGCTATATTTGCACTGAGACTGAATTTCCTTAAAAGAGTAGTCTTGGTAGAAATGGCAGGGAAGTACTAAGGTAAAGTTAGGATCCTTCACAATTCTCTGGATTCTGTAGAACAGACCATGTGTAGGTGGTAAGAGGAAGTACCATCTTAGTGTGAAAGTGCCTCTCCTACTCCAAATTTACAACTGAGGAGCTTACAGTTTCCACCTTAGTGGTCCAAATGCCACTTTAATGTTTAATGCAAATGAAGACATCACATTTCTTCAGAAACTTGGTCATCAAAGGTTGACCAAATCCCTGGAGTCTGTTCTGTGATTTCTAAGATCTTTCTCCCACATATGATGCTGCTCACCCCCTTCCTCCTTCTTAAAACCAGCCTCCTTTAGCCCAGTTTTCCTTCTATTTCTCTGGCCTCTGTTTCAATGACTCTGATTGCCCCCACACCATTACCTTCCAGAAGCTCATGCTTTCCCATAGTTTCAGTTTTTCCCAAGTCTAAATGTCCAACTTCTCTGCCGACCTTCTGGCATCTCCATGTGTCTAAAGAGTATTTTCACTTGAAGATGAGGCAGTTTCTCAAACAAAGCATTTCAAAGAACAAAACTCATCTGCATTACTCCCCTTCGTTGTGGATGGATGGATGGATAGATAGAGAGATAGATAAATAGATAGATAGATAGATAGATAGATAGATAGATAGATAGATAGATAGATAGATAGATAAATAGATGATTGATAGATAGATGATTGATAGATAGATGATAGATAGATAGATAGATAGATAGATAGATAGATAGATAGATAGATAGATAGATAGAGATAGATGAATGATAGATAGATAGATAGATAGATAGATAGATAGATAGATAGATAGATAGATATCTTGAGTTAGAGCCAGAAGGATGGATATAATTTCTACTAGTAGTAGATTGGAGTTAGGATGTTGCAGATAAGAGGAATAAAATGATCAGTCATTTGGATATAAAAATGAATATGTATTCCAGGGTGAGGGAAGGTGATATAGATTAAGGATTAAGAATGGTATATAGTACTTCAACATGTTTAACATGTATGAGACTGCCTGCCATGTAGGGGAAGGGATGGAGGGAAGGAAGGGAAAAGTTGGAACAGAAGTGAGTGCAAGGGAAAATGGTGAGAAATTACCCATGCATATGTTCTGTCAATAAAAAGCTACAATAATAAAAAAATAATAATAAAATAAAGGGAAAAACAATAATAATAATAATAATAATAAAAAGAATGGTATCTAGAAGGACATATACACATGGTCTGTATATAAATATATATGTATATATATGTACTTATCTACAAATGTGTATCAGCCCCCAGTGTGATTGGTATACAAGGTCCTCCACAATCTGTCCCAATGTTCACATTCATCGTTATTTCCCACCACACTTTCATATACCACTCTCAGCCCTTAGCCTGTGTCATCCTATATTAATTCTGGCAATACATACTCATTTCTGCCCCTGAATAGTTGTGTACTTTTATTCCTCCTACCTGCAATATGCTAACCCTTCTTGTCTAATAATAATAATAATAATAAATATCCATTCTTCAAGAATAAACTCAAGTCCTCTCTCCTCTTATAGAGCCTTTCCTTACTATTTTAAATGAATTTTCCCTTTTCTGATTTCTTATAGTTCTTTAGGGCTAATTAACACACAAGATAGCTCTTCCTAGCATAAAGACTGAAACTGTTCTCTGCTGACTTCTCCCTTGGATTATATTTTGTATTCAAAATACATTTTGGACATTCAGGGGGCACAAGATGATATTTATTGTGCTCCCAAGAGATCCCAGCACTTATGTGATTCAGCCTGCTTTATGAGACTTAAAAGAAATTAAGATTTATAAAGAACTCAGAGAGCACTGTTGTGTAGAAGAGATGCATCCATTGTATCATCTATAAAAAACTCATAATGACTTTAATTTTTAGGATCTAAGTAAAATTAAAATCTATCATTATACTGTTTGTATAGAACTTGCTTATGTTCCTTTCTAGAGGGTTAACCCTGTGAAGGCAGATTTCAGCTTTGAGATTCTATAATTCTTGTTATTCACACACACACACACACACACACACACACACACACACACACACACACACACACACACACACATTGCCTTGCACAGTAACCTGTATATAGAAGATAAAAAATATCTGTTGAGTGAATTACAGTTAGGTTTCTATGATGCTTCATGGAACATGTTCCTTCATTTGAAACTAATTGCTTTGGGAGGTATATTAACTCTTTCAGATCCCTAGTGTACCATTTACTGTATGATTATAAGACAGAAATAGCATCATTTTAAAATACCCAGTCAACTCAATTATCCACTCTAATGAACAGGAACAGAAGATGTAATGCATTCATTGTCAAGTTTTTCCTTCTTATTCCTTCATGTGTGCTTTTGGATTTTAGTTTATAAAACATCATTAAATTCATAGTTCCAGGCTGCAACTTGAAGGGAAAAATACTATAATTCCAAGCATCCTTTTCATCCTTCTTCAGAAAGCCACACACACAAAGGATAATTCAATCCAGTGAATGACACAGAAGTTAAAAAAGAAAGAAAGAGAGGGAGGAGAGGAAAGAAAGCAAAAAATAGGATTAGGAAATGGCTAAATTTCTAATTAAAGCATAAAAGCAAGAACTAGAAATAAATTGTTTGGAAAGCAATAAAATAAAATGAGTAAGACATTAAATTGGTCCCTGGAATGTGCACAAATATTTTACTTCATATGCAATTGTACTTTGTTTAATTATACACATTTGAGAAGAAATAGCCTTGTGTTCAAGCTCACAGGGAAATAAAGTGAACAGTTGTGTCTCATTTTATCCTTATGGGATCTGAGTTCACACTATAACTTGAGTAAACAAAGTATATTTGGGGTTAAGTTTTTGAATACTTGCATCTTTTGTCCAAGATCAAAAAAAAAAAAAAACATATTCTGCTTAAGAGCTCAAATGAGTTTCTTGGAAGAGAAAAGGTAGTCAAGAATATCTGGGGTGTTCCAAAAGGGTTTTCTCATCACATTGAAGGCTTTTACCAAAGTTACTTCCTGTTCACACAATGGCAGCCTACCTGAAAGTATCTGTCATTGGTTTCAAGTACTGTTCGTACCTTTGGTTTGTGACTTCAAGGTCTGTCGATTTCCTTTTTTTCCTTAGATGAACCACTTTTCTTAGCAGTTCTAGGCCTAGAAGTATTGTAAGTTTCTTTCATGCATAACATTTAATGCTTACTTTTTTTAAAAAAAGGACATTTATCTCTATCTTGATCTTCTTTTATAAAATATGATTTATCTGTGTCAGTTATTCAGAGCTGCAGGTGCAGCCTTCAAAGAGCCCAAAGTACACTTTCGCATTTCCTTCACTAGCCATGACTTTGGTTAGCATCCTGTACTATGGTTTTCTACTTTTTCCTGTGGAAACTCTCAAACCCAAACGAATTCTGCTTCAATCTTATTTAGCAATCAAAAAGATGCCTTCTGCCTAATAAGTTTTGCAAGTACATTGGAAACTGCAGCAGCCACGCTTGATTAAACTTTGCTTTCTTTCACTTTTAAAGGAACTGCTGGTGATGCAGCCATTCACCCATGAATGCCTTGCTATTTCAATAGTTACCAGGACACTAGAAAAAGAAATTTCCATTCCTCTCAATAAAAACTAGAGAAAAAAAGAGCTAGTTTTCTTTTTTTCTTTTTTTTACTCAGAATAGTCCCTATTTTTGCTAAAGAAAGAAGAACACTTATTTAATCCAGCAATATATCTACAGAGAGGGGGGAAAGGCCGTTAAATTACGGGTGTAGGTTGATCATGAATGTGAAGATTTTATTTGTAAGAAGTGAGTAGGTTTTATACTATAATAAATGTGTTCTGCTATAAAAGCCATTGTTAGAAAGATGACTAAAATATTTGCTTTTGTGATTTGGAGCATGATTTGAGGTTTTATAGAATTTGAGATTCCAACAAAGGCATCCCTACTTTTACTTCCCAAAATATATTCTAGTTATTACGATCAGGTAACCTGTTCTTGTCTTATATATGGTCCATGCAACCTCCTGATTTCTAAATTGCATTAAGAAATTTAGTCATTTAAAAAACAGATTGTGGTGTACTGACGGTGCTGGAGCAATCTCGGTATTGATAGTGTCATTTTTGAGATTGGCATTTTACACTGATATATCAGGCTGAGTCTTTGCAGGAGGTGATGTGCCCATTCACTGGGTGAGGGTGAAGGATTAAGCAATCTGAAAAGGGGAACACGGAGACCAGGGTACACATAAAGAACATCAGATCCCAGCCAGCTCTCTCAATCACCTCATGTTGTTTGCTTTTGAAGGGATTCTGCTAGCCAGGAAATATGAGTTACTTCCCAATGAAGAAACTCAGCAGATTTTTCCAAAAGTGAAGGGACAAATTTAGACATCAAGCAATGAACCACCTGATCTCAAAGGAGAAGACACCAAAGTGGAACCCCTGGACAATTAAGGCTGACAAGTGACCAGTGGTTCCTATGTTTATGACTTGGCACAGGCTGAATTGATCAGTACATTCTGAACCAGTGAATTTATTTGTGAGTGAATTGCCTTTGTTCAGTTCCCAGCTGAAAGCCTCTAAGAATTTAGTTTCCAGGGTTTAGTTTTGTTTTTTTTTAGGTGGGGGGTGGTTGGGGAGGAAGGTGCTCTCCCGGCAGAGTAAGGTTGAAGAGGGACAGCAGAGTCTAAGATGAAGAGGTGAGTGCTTTATTATTAATAAGTACTTTCCAAGGTATTAAACTTGGTAGTGGATATTCTAGGAGATAATGTGAAAAAGAACTGAGTAAAAAAGAAGGGATGATCTAGGCAAAGGGGCCTAGCAGAGTCAGTGATTTGACTGGTAGACAAAATCACACTCAGAAGCATTGTGACTACTCTTGCTGGGGCAGGGGATGGACCCAACAAGTCAACTCCAACCAGTTGCCCTAAATCAAGGAATGGCCGGATATTCTCCTGGGGGCTGGTGTGATCAGTATACCAACATCAAGCTTCCCTCAAGCATGGATTTTTGTCACATTTCCTAGTTATATAGCTTCCCTAGCGGCTAGCATATATTTTTTAATATCTTAACCCTGTTTACTGAATTAGATAGCTTATCATCCCCAAATGCAAATCCAATTTTAAACCCACAATTTCCCCCAAATTAGGTGAATTTCATCCTCAGGCCAAAATAGGCTTCTCACTCTGCATAAAAGTGCCCAAGTATGCTTCCTAGCTAGTCAGACAAAGGAGACAGTTGCCTAATAACATATAGGGTGATGCACTAAACTGAGAGACCCTTGTTGCAATAACACTTTACAAATGAATGCACATATCCACTGAGACTGAAAAAGTAGAAGATTCTCTCCTGATGTTCCCAGCACTGATATTTTACTGACTTTTTTCTAATGTGGCTTTAGAAAGAATTAGCCAGAAAATGGCAAATTCTTTCCATTCATTTCATGTATTTTCAAGAGTTGGCAGGATACATTAATTCTTTTTTCCTGTTCTATTCATGCTATATCCAATGCCCACAATGCTCTCTTCTCTCCCTTACAGTTATTGTAGAACAAAAATCCATAAAGGTCTCACTGCAGTAAAAGACTAGTAGTGTTTTGTATGGCACAAGGGGATAGTCCAATAATAGTGACCAGCTACATATATATACCAATGAAAAGAAAAGTTGAATTGAAGAGACTTTAAAGATCAACTGATTTAATTCCCCTTATTTTGTGGATGAGGAAGATGAATCTATTGAGAAATGAGTTAGTTGTTCAAAGCCATGTAGCTAGTTAGTATGAGTAAAATCTGGAACTGGAGGACATTTCTTGACAGGTGGAACAATACTATTTTCATATAATATATGCTAGATACTAGGGATGCCATATAAATAGGAAACGTGACACAAAGCTGTTTTCCTTCATGAGCAACACCCCCAAATTAGAGAAAAAAAAATCTCTGAAAAGGCTAGAGAAGATTCTTCAGGAAGAAAAAAGAGATTAAGAGAAAGGGGTTCTAGAAGGAAAGAAAATGTTTTAATATTCAGTCTTTCTATCCAGTCCCCAGTTGGGCGGGATGGGAAACCACAGAGACGCAATTTATTTTTGCAGAACCTTCTGTTTTCATGAGCAACACCCCCAAATTGGTGAAAAAAATCTCTGATAAAGCTAAAGAAAGATCCTCAGGAAGGAAAAAAAAAAAAGAGAGATTATGAGAAAGGGGTTCCAGAAGGGAAAAAAAATGTTTTAATAAGGATTCAGTCTTTGTAACCAGTCCCCAGTTGGGTGGGGTGGGAAATGACGGAGAAGTAATTTGCTTTTGCAGAACCTTCTGCTTTCATGAGCAACACCCCCAAAGTGGTGGAAAAAAAATCTCTGATAAAGCTAGAGAAGGATCTTTAAGAAAAAAAAAAAAGAGAGAGAGAGAGAGAGAGAGATTAGAGAAAGGGGTTCCAGAAGAAAAAATGTTTTTAATAAGGATTCAGTCTTTGTACCCAATTCCCATTTGGGTGGGGTGGGAAATGACAGAGAAGAGATCTGCTTTACAGAACCTTCTGCTTTCCTTTGTCCACACACTGGTCACTGGAGTCAGACTTTTCTAATTACGGGCTCATTCCAGACTGGACACAGCAGGATTGGTCCCTGGCTCCACAGGAAACAATAACAAAAACATAACAGAACCAAAAATAGTCCCAAAGCAGAAAAGTTGCTTTAGTTAGTTCCTCATTAGTTGTGCTTCATATCTCTTCCATTCATTTTCTGCCATCATGTCAATTCCTGACTGTTACTCTTGCTCCCAGGTTGGATTTTCCTGGTTCCTGTGTGTCTGTCTGACTGCCCACTTACTAGATCAAACATTGAATCAGACAAAAATACATGCAACGTACTTTGTAAATCTTAAAGATATAGTGAGGATATTTGTTATAATTATGTTTGCCCTGACTCTGATTCAAGGAATACTCGTAGATGCCATCTTGTCTGCCTGATTCAGACTCGGGGCTCTTTCAACCTTGAGTACCTGGGAATAGTGTCTCTCTGGTTCTGTGAGCCCAGTCTTTGACTTAATCAGTGCCTGCAGCCCTGCTCCACATGTCAAACTTTACTTCAGCCTGTTTGATATCGCCTTTTTTTTTTCTTTTTTTTTTTTTTTTTTTCCTGAGGCTGGGGTTAAGTGACTTGCCCAGGGTCACACAACTAGGAAGTGTTAAGTGTCTGAGATCAGATTTGAACTCGGGTCCTCCTGAATTCAAGGCTGGCGCTCCATCCACTGCGCCACCTAGCTGCCCCCAGGTAGCTTCCCTACTGATGTTCCCAGAATTGATATTTTGCTGACTTTTTTTTCTAATGTGGCCTTAGAAAAAAATAGCCAAAAAATGGCAAATTCTTTCCATTCAATTCATGTATTTTCCAGAATGGACTTCTGGTACTAGGCAAACTTCCAGAGATACCAAATTAGCTCCACAGGAAGTAGCGTAGAAGAAATACTATTGAATGATAACATAAAAGAGTATAGGGCTAATTAAGTAATGTGAAATGGTGAGAAAAGATCTTGATAGAGTAGTCCAAGAGTTTTGCCATCAAATCAATTCTGAATTACCTTTTTGTTGTTTAATCCATATATTTCATTTTCTCTCTAAGAATAGCATTAAGTACTTATCAACAGTGTTGCTAAAACCCAAGGTTATCTGTAGCTGAAACATTTCTCCTTCCCATTTTAATAGCCCCGTCAGAGAAGGGAATAAGGCGATGATGTCATTCTAAGTTTTTTTGGGAATCTCTTCCCATTCTAGAAGTTCACCAACCATCCCTTTATTGAAATATTTTAGAAATTCTCCAGCAAACAAAGAGAAGCTCAATGGCCTATTGTTCGAAGACTCTGCTGTCTACCCTTTATTAAAAAATTGCCCTTGTCCAATCTTGCATTACCTCTCCCATTTCCACAATCTTTCAAGTATTTGCTGACTGGCTCAGCCATCCCACCTGCCTACCTGGGACCGTAAATCATCAAATCTACCTGTATGGAGGCTTGGCTAAAATCAGGTCTGTTAAGACAATAAAAAGCTTTGGATGGCAGTATCTGGGCTTGTACTTGAGACGAAGCCAAAAGGGAGTAATCAGAAGAAATAAGGAATAAGGAAAATAAGATTGCCTTCTTAGCTAGAGATCTGTCAGGAAGGTGAAGTGAGAGCAAAAGCTTTGGGAAGAGACTTATGTGTTTGATATGACTCCGACATGTGACTCCTGCTACAGAGATGAGAATAGTCTACAGTAATGATACCCAGGCAGATTAAAGAGGGCGTGTTCAGAATCCCTGCCTTTCGAACCCCTCTGGCATTAGCCACAAAGGTCTCTGCTTTTTTAAAATCCCTTTGCTGGCTTGCCAACATGAACCAGAATCTTTTATCTCCATTTCTGACATTACTTATTTTGTTACTCCCCGGATTGTATATATGTGCATCTATAAACTCTCTCTCTGCTTTGTTAATGTTATTATCTTGCCTGGTTAGGACTGAATCATCCTTCCCTAAATTCAACTGAGACAGATTCCACTGGGATTAAAATAAAATCAAGGGACATTTTAATTGAAGAAATTGAAACAATTATTTTGTTTTCAAACATTTCCTGTTGAATTTTTCTACTTTCTCACCCTTCCCCTCTAGTTACTTAAATGTTTTAAGTCAAATGGGATATTGGGTTGTTAAGGTACTACCTAGAATACCAGTATTTATAACAATTAGTGATTAGCAAATTAAAGAATCAATATACTTCTCAGGGCACTTTAGATTTGCTCTTTGACATATACTCCTCAGATCCTCTTGCTAACTTGGATTAGAATTTAGTAGTTTTCAAAATAGCTAGTAAAATCAGAATACCACTCAAAATTAGAAAAGAAATAATCATCATCTATCAAAATAACAAGATTTAATATAGAAACAATGACAATAATATAGAAACAATGACAATGATCAAGTTGGATAACAACTCTGTATTTCACAAATAAATCTATGTGACATGGGGATGTAATAACAAAAACGTTAATCCTATAGTTTTACATATATTGGGCCAATTTTTCTTTCATCATACACAAATTGTGTAAAATTGAACATGTGATTGTGTATATATGACCAATTTTCACCATCAAAGGGTAGCTTATAATTTTGTCTATAGCATGGATAGAAGTTACTTCAGGATGGATGATTTTATAGGATTTAATAATTATTGGAGGAAAGACTCTTGAATAGAGAAAACAGTTTATTTTGGTCAAAATAAGGCAAAATGTATTTGAACAATTGGAAAGTGGTCTGAGATGATGAGGAGTGCCTTAACTTTGGAGTAATGAGTTTAAAGGATTCAGAGAACCTCTTCAGAGACATGATAATCTGTTATAAGGCAGATAAGCAAGCTTCGTTTCAGGGAACTAGAGTCACAATGGGAGACATCTTCACAACAGTGATTGTGGGCAGCTACTGTTGCAAGGGTGGGGAGAGAATCACTTTTGAGGGGAGTTCAGTCTTCACATCTATAGAGTGGATGTCCATTAAGCCTAAATAGGCCATGGGAATGAGCAATTAACTTCTGTCTGACTAATTGAAACTACTTGGTGCTTTTAAGTGTGTAGTCATGGGGAAGCCTCTGTTAGAACTGAAGGTAGTGTGACCACTCAGAATTCTCTACAACTTAACTTTTACAGTTGCTAATCACAGATATTATTCAACTACAAGTCCACGTACTTTTCAAGATCTCTTTCTCAGGTAGGGCTTATTTGAAGTTGGAAATTAGGACTAAATCCCATCTGTACTACTTGAGGAACATCATTTAAGCACTGTAGGTCTTAGTTCTATTACACACTGGGAGGATTGATCTGGATGATTTTTAATGTCTCTTCTTGCCCTAAATCTTGAACCGATGACCCTGTTGGAGTTTTCATGTTGCCAGGAAATCTAAAATAAATAAAATAAATAAATTTCTTCTTCTTTCTCTGAATATATATATATGTGTGTGTGTGTGTGTGTGTGTTTGTGTGTATAAAATCATTAATTTAACTGTATATATATGTATACATATATGTATATGTATCATTAATTTTGAACTATATGTATCTATCTATCTATCTATCTATATATATATACAGTTCATTAATTTTGAACTGTATATATCTATATCTATAGATATAGATATATACAGTTCAAAATTAATGATGTAATCACTAGTCTGGCAATTGGACATAATCAAATAAATTAACAAAAACAACACAAGGAAGATCCATTATGAGAACTGATCTGAGTTGGATAAACAAATGATCAGGGATCTGGATCTAAGTGTACAGGGGCAAAAGAAGGTCAATCAGAGGGATCCAGAAAGCAGTGTGATTCATGAGAGGAAAAGGATCTTGGATTTTCAACCAGGAAGGTACAATTATGTTAAATTGTTCAGTTCAGACAATGCAAATCTATAGGCCAGACTGCAATGAAGGGGTGGCAAGTGTTGACCCCCTAAGTCTAGAACCTTATTTAGTTTATTGGTTTATGTGATATCTGGGTCTGGATGCTGGCAAGATCTGTTTCCTCTCAATTCCTCAAAGGAGAGTCAGTTGCTTTGATGGCAGACACACTTGCAGTTTCCCATCTTGGGGACTGATAGAACTCTCATTGAATGTGGAATGTCCTGGTTTCATCACCTCCATCTGCTTCATTTGTGTTAAACAATGGCATTGAGCTGACTCTGCAAAGCAATTGCCTTCTTTGCCCATCTTGAATCACCTCAATAATAGTCATCATGTTTAGCAACCTATGAATACAATTCCTTGAGATACTCAATGATATTTATGTTTTACTGACTTGGGTTTCCTAGGAGACAAGAATATGTTCTAATACCAGTTAAGAGGCCCCTCGTGACATCCTTGAAAAAGACTGCATAAAATATATTCACTAGTATCAGGTTTATTCCACCTACCATCAGCATCTGAAAAAAAATGGACTCAGACTATAACATTATCGGGTCGGGTGTGGCATTAGAAACCTGAGGGAACTTCTTGGAACAGCCAAATTTGCTTTATATCTGGGTAGGAATATTGAAATAATTATTCAGTTTTACTATAATGTCTGGGACCTAACCTGTCATTCATTAGTCATAGACTCAAGAACATATAAAGTCATTTAGTAGTTATTCCTTTGTTTGTAGAAAATAAGATATTTCCACTTCAAACCTTAAAAGGAGAATCAAATTTTAGAAGCTTTGTAAGTCATATAAATACAATGGATGATTCATGTAAAGCAGAGGACACATAAAAATGTGTCCCACCAGGATTATGGTTATGTTTTTTTTTCCCCCCTGAAATTCTTACTCCTTTGCCCACTCTATTTTAATTCAATTTAATTTTTCTCATAAGCCCCTAATCCTTTGTTATAAGACTGTCAGGGCTGGTTGTAAAGAAGCAAATGAGATAATGTATGCTAAAGTACTTTATAAACTATAAAATCTTATTTCAGGCATTTGTAGTGGCAATAGTAATAATATCTATAAATCAATCAAAAAGCATTTATTAATTGCTTATCATTTATTAGGCCCTGTAAGTATAGACTAAAATCATTACTTTCAAGGATTTCTACTTGAGGGAAACAGCATGCACATCTATAAACCCTTACAATATAATATATTGCTTCTTAGATTTGGTCTAATCCAGTAGAATTAAAATATGGTTGAAAATCTGAATTAGAATTCTAATTCTACCACTGACTAGTTCTTTGTGGTCTTGGGCAAGCCAACAAAAAAGTAGATAATAAATATTAACAATGTAATAAAATTTGGGTTCAGTGTCATAAATATTGATTTAAAATCAGCCAATTAATTAGCAAGTATTTATTAAGTGCTTTCTATGTATTAGTCACGATGGTAAATATTGAGGATATCCTCCCCAAAAAAAACCAGAAAACAGTCCCTTGCTCTCAAGGGGCTCATGGCTAGTGAGAGAGATAACATGGAAACAAATATATACAAATAGGATATATCCAGACATGGGAGATAATCAATGAGGAGATAATAAGGAAGGTGAGGTTTTAGTTGGGACAAGAAGGAAGCCAGGGCAGCTGGGAAGCAAAGATGAGTATAGATAGTGTTCCAGGGGAGGGACTGGGGAGGAATCAAGTGTCTGGACTTGGGTTGGGTGATGCAGTATTGTGTACAAAGCACAAACAAGAGGGCAATTTTATTGAATTGTCAATACATGGAGAAGAGTAAAACATAAGACTAGGGAGCCAGTAAGTGGATTTTATATAGTCCTGGAGGTGATAGGGAACAAGCAATTGTTAAACATCTATTAAGCATCTATGAGGTAGACTATATTGGCAACGGATTAATTATGAGAAAGTGAGAACTCTACATAGCACCTAAGTTATAATAATCCTGTTGGCATAGTGGTGCCCTCAACAATAGTCAGAGGGTTAGCAAAAAGAGAGAGATTTTGAGGGAAAAGATCATGAGTTCTGTTTTTAAGATATTTAAATATAGTTCAAGACATCTTATAGATCATTGTTTTTTGTCCTTCATTCCTGAAGGGAACCAGGACGTCAGGGACATGGCACACAAGTGAACTGGATTTCATTGAGAGAAGGTTGGGCAAGGTCACCTGCCTCAGTTTCCCGTTCAGAGTCATCATAGATCAGGACGACTGTAAATGGCCCTAGATATAGTGGGAGACTTCAGCCTTGATAAGCTAAGTTTTAACAGGTCTCACTTTGAGGCTTCACCCTTTCAGGGACTATGACTAATTGAGGCAAAGAATCTCCTTTTTCCACATAGTCAAAAAAATTGACAAACATTTGGAGCTGAGAGAATGGAGTCAGCAGAGTAGTGAGGGCTAGGTGAGTACATTTAAGAACCATCAGCATTGAGATAATAATGGAAACTAGGGACTCTCATGGAATCACTAAACAAAATCTTGAAAGAAAAAGGCTCAGTATAGTGTTTTTGGAGAAAACCAAAAGAGTACAACCTCAATAAAGATTCAGCAAAAGAAACAGGTTTTTCCCCCATTATTTATGTAAAACAATCAAACAAATTTTAATATAGAGAGTATTATATATTCTAAAATTATTTTGAAAAATAGTGATTTGATTAAGAATTTTTATTATTTTTATTAAGAATTTTTTGATAGAAATTTGGGTCCTATTTATATAGAGAGATCTGTTTTATCTCTTTTCAATTCGTCATCCCCCTGATCATTTTACTATATAGACTCTATATCCTTTAATTATCATCAGTTTTTCAGTCTAGACATTCAGTCAGGACTTAATCCTCATAACTATACTATTGGCTAGCTCACATCGCTCCAAATATAGCTTGAGATTTCAAGTAGCATCCTAAAATCCATGTTAACTCTGTCTATGGCATTTTTCTAACCTGTCATATACCTACCTCGTTAATACAAAAACATTAATCTGGCACGTCTGCTTTTGATGAAACCATGTTGGCTCAGTAGTTGCTACCTCCTTCCTAAGTATGTATTTATACTCAATTCCTTTAAAAATATTCTAGAATTTTGCTAGACATGAAAGTCATGTTCACTGGCTAGTCACTTTCAGGATTTTACCTTTATTCTTTTATTTCCTTTTCCTTTTTTTTTTTCTTTTAGGAAATTGGAACATTTGCCCATGTTCAATCCTAGACTTCTCACATATTCCCATATTATGTGATTTTTTTCAAAAACCAGAGACACAATAATCACACACTCAAATTCTAAGGCCATTCAAAGCTTGTAGAATTGGGATCCTATTGTGAGCTACCTGGAAGCCACAAAAGTGCTGATTTTACTCTTTACTGACGATAATAGATTAAATGTACTGGTCCTGTATGCCTTACTGTGTGAAAGATGCTTCAAAAAGCATTTTTTTAAAAGCACTATGTAAACAAATCATTTTTCTTACTTTTCAAGGTATTTTACTTTTTTTTTCCCTGACTTGAACTTCACACTATTTCCATAAGGTATGCAATTTTCAATTTCATTCCCATTTTACCATGAGGAAGCTGAGGCTCACACAGTTTCCATCATTTTTTTCAAGGTCACCTAGCACAATGACATAAAGCAAAACTAAGGTAAAGAAACATGGTCTTCTGACTCCATTTACTCTTTCCAAATTAGAATTGAGATCAAATGGATCTCCATATTTTCTCAGTTCATGAATAAAAGAAATCTATGACCATAATAGAGATTAGAATTTATTGAATTTTTGTATTATTATCAATCTGCCACCATTTACTTTGGCCTTAGTAGTCAAGGTCAAGGAAAACAAACTGGCCAGATCTGAAAGAATGAGTTATTACTTAATCTTGAAACATCAGACTGTTTTCTGCAGGTTACTACTTGCAGTGTTCTTATCTGATCTTCCTGTATGGTTAAGACTTTTTTTAAAAAGTGGAAAGATTATATAGTGGTATTTACTTACGTTTATATATAGATAGAATATTCCACAATGGTACATTAACAGCAGACCACAGCTTCATAGTCACATATTTCACTGAAATGTATAGAAAAGCCAAGATTCCATGGTATTTATTATTTGTTGATGGCAAAAAAAAAAAAATTGACTTAGTAGAACAAAAGGTAACTGTAAAGGCTGTCTTGTAGTATATCACCATAAATATGCTAAAACTACACAAGATTTTTTGAAAGATGCAATCACATAATTGACTTTCTTCAATAAATTCTTGATTATGACTATTAAGCAAGGAACAGAAAAGGGAGAGAGACATTCACAAAAGCAGTTTGCTCTGTTATGGATGACATCCTGCTCCAAGTTCAAATGGAAAAGAAAGTCTTTACATTTTGTTCTATTCTGCAGATAATGTAGTGCTGATTGTCAGTAGTGATTGACTGGAGAGAACTACAAGAGAATAGCCAAACAAAGATGTAGCTATGGATAGTTGTATATGTGTGTATATAACATATATGTATAATTATCTTTTCCACATCGTGGAGCTTAGGGATGCAGCACCCCTACAATAAAGAAAACCCATGTAAAAAATTTTGGCTCCTCTTCGTATTAGAGAAGTCATTTATTATGGTAATAAAAGATAAAATATGTTGAGGGCATACAATATTTTACATATATTTTATGCATTCTGAGTTTCTAAACTTTTTCTGTGTCATCTTTAGCCTTCATATGTTATCTGAAGCTTTCACAAAACTCCCCCAAATTCCCATTCTTAGGTGACCCACAACATATTGAAACCATGAGAGGGAAAATTGTGGTGTGAAAGGGATAGACTGTATGTATGTGTGTGGGGATCGCCCACATAGGATAAAACTAAATGGATAGAGACTAGGTTTGCCTCAATGTGGAGTTGAATTAAGTTAGTTCAACAGTATTTGATCTTAGACACTACAGATGGATAGTGAATTAAGGACCAGAAGAAAATAGTTTGCATTTGGGAAATTGCATGATACTTTTAACTATTTCAAAAGCTGCTGCTTGCCTCCAGACAACATCTTTTGATTCTCTTTGTAACATATCACTTTAAATAACGAGACATGTCACTGAAGAATCAAAATTTCCGATTACCCAAATGGCAAGGAGTGACCTTCAGTGACTATAATAGGCTCTAGCAGGTCACCCGCGATTCCTTGAATGCACAAATTAGTATAAATAGTATGATCAAAAGCATTTAACATATCATTTTAAATTGCTCCCTTCCTAGGAAATTAAGATTTCACTGCTACAAAATGTTAAACAGGTGGGCAATGAGAACAAAAGATAAAAGATGGATAACTGAAGGGTTGTACTACTATTCACAGAATATTAAACTTTCCAGAAAATTCTTTCAGAACATTGGATAGCTGCTTCAAAGAAAAAAGGAGATAAGAAGGAATTGCACAGGATAATAATCCATGTATCTGTCACCATTAATTGGAATAAATAATGCCTGTACTACCAAGTGAGTGGGAAGAAAGTGCTTTGCAAAAAGTACTCTACTTAAGTATGATTAGGGCCAATAATTAGATATCTTTCCCTTCACCTTAAATATAGATTTATTAAAAGTTGAACTTTTTCATTTCTTCCCACCCTAACTAGTTATTTATTTTTCCAATTATTCATTTATTTTTCCAATTACATGTAAAGATGGTTTTCAACATTTACTTTTATGAGCTTTTGAGTTTCATTTTTTTCTCCCTCCTTTCCTTCCTTCTCCTCTTCCCAGGATGGTAAGCCACCTGATATAGGTTATACATGTATAATCACATTAAACATATTTACATGTTAGTCTTGTTGTGAAAAAAGAATCAGAACAAAAGGAAAAAACCATGAGAAAGAAAAATAACAATAACAAATTGAAAATAATATTCATAAGAAATGACCAACAGGATGAATACAGAGAGGCTTGGAGAGACTTACATCAACTGATGCTGAGTGAAATGAGCAGAACTAGGGGATCATTATACACTTCAACAATGATACTGTATGAGGATGTATTCCGATGGAAGTGGATTTCTTCAACATAGAGAAGAACTAATCCCATTCCAATTGATCAGTGATGGACAGAATCAGCTACACCCAGAAAAGGAACACTGGGAAATGAGTGTAAACTGTGAGCATTTTTTTGTTTTTCTCCCCAGATTATTTTACCTTCCGAATCCAATTCTTCTTTTGCAACAACAACAACAACAAAATTCGGTTCTGCACATATATATTGTCCCTAGGATATACTACTACAACATATTTAATATGTATGGGAATGACTGCCATCTAGGGGAGGGGGTGGAGGGAAGGAGGGGAAAAATTCAGAACAGAAGGGAGTACAAGGGATAATGTTGTAAAAAGTTATCTATGCATATGCACTGTCAAAAAATGTTATAATTATAAAATTAATAAAAAAATAAAAGAAAATAATATTCAGACTCCTTAGTTCATTCTGTGGATATGGATAACATTTTTCATCAGATTTCATCACTTGTAGGAGGTGTAGTAGTTCCCTTAAAAGAGAGCTAGCAACAAGTCTTCATGTGTTATTTTTTTTGCTCCAATGGTTTTGTATTTTTTTTTTCAAAAAATACTTATCAGACTTTAAAAATTTGTGAAAATAGAACTACAAAATATCCAAATTGGGATACCAGGAGAGAAGAAATCAAGGGCAAAACTAGTTTAAATTGAGAACTATTTAGCCAGTTGAACTTGATAGGTTTTGGAGTTCCTTCTGAGATTTTATGATTCTGTGATATATATTGGTATTATTTAATTCCTACACATACAGATTAAATGTTTTTTAAAATCCAAATTTGTGATGTCATTAATAGAGAGTTCTCAATAAAGGAATTTCTTAGCATGTTTTACAAAACATATTCCTTTTCTTTATATTGAAAGCTGCCACTGATGTTGACATAGATTTAATCTTTAAAAGAACATTGGATTATGAATGTTATCCATCTGCTTTGTTTCTTGAGGATTCTTAACTTGGTGTTCATAAAGCTTTAAAAGATATCATAACTGCATTTCAATGTAATTGTATGTATTAATACATTTAAAATTGTTACTCTTCTAAAGTTCATAAGTCCACTAAACTTCCAAAGGGGTTGATGACACAAAAAAGAAGAGGAAGAGCTCTTGAATCATTAGTTTACACCATCATAGTAACCAAGGAGTTATTTATTGTTTTTTGTATTGTTGTTCTTATTATCGTGTCTCTCTCTTTCTTTTCTATCTTTCTTTTCTAAAATGTATCTTTCTTTTCGAAAATGTTGAAAACCAAAATAGCCAGTTCTGAGAAATAATTTTAACTCTGAATGACTAAATACTGGAAGAGATCCACAGTATTGATCTTGTCATTGAGGGTGTCAAAGAACACATCTCTGAAAGCTTGAAAAGAAGCTGCTTAATTTAGCTGATGCATTTCAGATATGGCTCAGGAGACATGGTTTTGTGAAGTTTACCATGTTCAAATTTTTAATCTTGAGTCTCTATCAGATATTATTATCTGATAACATAGACTTTCTCTCAGATGTTCAATTTCATATCCCAAAAAATAATTTGAGAGTTACACATAGTAAATATAATCATTTCAACAATAGCTCTCAGTAACTAATAAAATCCTATAATTAATTCCCGTACAAAGGGAATAATTTTATAGAGTGTTTTACATATTTATTTTCATTCAGATTTATATCTTACACCCCTTTCTGAATCAAACCAGTTTTAAATGATTACCTTGAATCAGGTAACAGATAGGTAAATTTCACTTGGTTTAAAATGTTTGTATAAAATCTCAGTGGCTGTTTTTGCATAACTGTTCTCACTGGTCATTTCACAGACTACATCTCCATCAAGACATGATCTGGCAGGTAGAAATAGATTACTAGGGAATTAAGCAGGTATAGTACTTTGCTTTTTCCCTAGATTTAACTCAACTGTGGACTGCCCATGCTTGCTCCATCCTACATTGCTGCACTTCCCAAAAGTCAAAATTTTTATTATAATATCAGAAACTATATGTAGGGTAACAAACACTAGAGGATAAATCTTTTCAAAGTAAAAATATTTAAATAATATACAGATGTAAGTTTCAGATATGATGCAAACCTCAGGAAGTTAGACTCTGGCTAGCTAGAGAATCCTTGAAGTATTTTAAGACTATCTTTTAAACTGTATTTCTCCTTTCATATTATTAAATTACTACTATGCATCTTTTTTGAATTATCTTGGGACTCCACTTAGCAAAATTACCAAAAAACCTGGGTAGACTCAAGGGGAGATGATTCCTTTAAACCTCTTCTCCTTCTAATGTCCCTATTTTAGGTTTGTGACCCACAGTGTTTTAAGTAGTTGACATGATTTAGTTGATATTTAATTAATAGAGTAATTTTTAATATCCATTTAACAAAATTCTTTTTTAGTAATATTTGTGAGATAAAACAAATAATAATAATGGTCAGAAAATAAATACAATGAAAATCTTTTTTATTGAACTTCATAATATAATCATATCAATGAAATAGAAATAGAAATTACAGTACAAAAAAGGAGAAAAGTAATAGATTAATACTTTTTAATTACATTAACAATCATGCCAAGAAAAAATAGAATAAATATTACAATACATAAAGGGGGAAAGCAACAACTTAATTCTTTTAAATTACATTAATTTAATGCACTAGAATATTTTCCCTTTAACAAAGAAACACTTCTTAAGCTGCAGGGAGTTACCGGTCACCAGGTCCTGGAGATTCTTGCCAGTTTGATCATGTAATGGTGGTGACTCCTGGGGAGCTGCCCCCATTTCCTTCCAGTCTATGGGGAGAGGCTCTGGCTGTCTATAAGCCTTGTAGCCCCAGAGGGGGAGAAAGCATCTTGATTCTTAGGTTCTTTCTCACTTCCCCAACATCTGCCCCTGCTCTGAAATCCATTCTTGCTATTTTCACCAGACTTTCTAAGAAGACAATTCCTTGTCTATGGATTCTCTGTTTTCCTTGTAGTTGCCCTCCTTAATAGACCTGCCCTTTGGGTGGCCAGTCCCCACTGTCCTGGACCATGGTACCCGGATGGTATGCTCAAAGAGGATGGAGATGGTGACTTGTCTTCTTTCCACTAGCAATCCAACTCCCTGTGCTCACTCCAAAATTCACCATCCAACTGAGTTTCTAAGATGAATCATTGGTCTTTGAGGCTTTCTTTACATTGCAGGGCTCCAGTAATTAGCTGATACTTACTTTGCAAACATGAAATTATATTTGGTTCTTGGCTTATAACTTTCCTCGTTATTTTGCAAAAACAACATCCTGTTGTCCCATTTAGCCTGTGAGATTCTCTTCGAGGGCAGTCACTGTGCCTTCTATCCCTTTTCTGTCCCCTTATAATTTTTAATATCTGCCTCTGCACATAGTGTGTGCCCAGAGAGTAGAAGAGGTCTGAAGGCTTCTTTCCAAGTCGTTATTGTTGGATTTTCTTGTATGGTGCTCAATAAGGGAGGATGAAAAACTTGCCCAGAAGAAGGGGTCATCCTACTGCAGATCCGTGTCGCACTGCCACCCAACAGACCAACATTATCACACTGGCATATTTTCCTGCTATTGGGAGCCTGGATCTGCATGCATGTAGTCACACTCGCTGCCAGAAAACTTTCCCAAGCAATTCTGGGGGTTATAACAATGTTCTACTTTGTTAGTAGATCTGTGATAGACTACTGCCAAGGTTGGGCAATTCAGTGACAGTTTAAAATAACCTTATCACCAAGGACATGCAAAGACATGGATGTTTCTAATTTCTCAGAAAAACCTAATTCCCAGAGAAATCTGCTTCTTGCTTAAAAAATATATCTAAAAGGTCCCCTGGGCTACTCCTACGCATTCACAAAGAATACTCCTATTATCGACTTCTTCCTATCCATGGAAAACATGGTATAATTTAAAGATATATATATATATATATATATATATATATATATATATATATATATGTATATATATATATACATATACATGTATGAATATATATGTATGTATATATACATATATAATATGTATATGTATATATTCATATATATGTTTTGTGTGTATATACACATGTACATATATGTGTACCTATATACAAACATATATGAATGTGTGTGTGTGTGTATATGTCTCCTTGTTTCTTATTCCCAAACATCTCTAGAGAAAATACTATGACCCTGCTCTCCAACCTCAGACTTCTTGGGTCTGGGGGCATTTCCCCTTTCATTCTCAAGCATGTTTCTAAAATGAGAGCAGTTTAGCACAGCAAAGTGGTTGGAGGTCTGGGAAGAGGATCTATCTTGAAATAATTAACCTAGCCTTTGAAAAAAGGAGTGTTTCATATTTACTTGACATGAGTCTCTCCTCAATGATTCTCACCGGAAGAACATTCCCTTCTAAGAAAGAATAATTAGGCAAAACCAACACATTGGCCATGTCAGGCAACATATGCCTCGTCTCGTCCCAGGGACACTGGGTTCCGATGGCAGAACTGTCGCCCGTTCTCATCGTCTCCACAGCATGTGGCTTCTGCTTCAGTCCCAGGGATCCCTCTTCAGATAGATGAGTCCCCCCTTTTTTCTCTCTCTCACTTACAATCGAGCCTCCAGGTCACTTCCAGACCATCTCTCCCTTTTTCTAGCTCCCTGTTTATTGGCTTCCCCCATTAAGTTCGGGGACCGTCCTGCTCACTTACTTATGTGTCCAAGGTTTAACACTATAGCTGACACAGGACCAATGCTCGCCCTGTCTCTCTCTCTCTCTCTTTTTGTCTCCATCTCTCTCACTCTGTCGAAAAAAGGAAGATATGTTTTTCATCATTTCTCTCAACTTACAATTGGTTATTGCATTGATCTGAGGTCTTTTTTTTTTTTAATTTTAATAGCATTTTCCTTTGTACTACAGAGTTGATCATGTGATCTTTCTGGACATTGTTAAAGAGTGTTTTTAAAAGACTTAAAAAGTCACACTTGATATTGCGTGCAGGTAACCCACAAGAGTTCAATTTTTGCATTTATTTCCATGCAAGTTGCTAGGTAATTTTTTATTGAGAAGTTGAAACCCTTGTGTTTCTCTCCAATTAGAGTTTTGAAGACAAAAGATTATTGGTTTTCAAAGAATCTAAATTATAGCCTCCTTTATTATTTAAATGCTATTTATTTTGCATATCTGAAAACTGAGAAATATATGGTTATTAATATATAGACTTTACTACACTTAATGTTCCTTCTAGGAAAAACAGATAAATCAAAATCACGTTACACACTAAATGACTATATCTCTTCAAACAATCATAACAGAAGAACTATTTGCTAAGTTTGTGAAGGCTTTCTTTCCTAAGGACCTCATTTATTATAATAGAGCTATTTAGACATTCAGAGAATTCACAATGAGTTTATAAGGTGAGGGTGACCTTATAGCTGAGACAGGGAGGAGGACTGGAAGAAGGATAAAAAAGGTAGGGAGATCAAGGCAGACTTTTTGTGACTCAATTAAAACACTGCTTTCCCTGAGCAAAAGGACAAATTGATACACTTAATCACTTATTTTCTTAATGAAGCTGATAGTCTTAGATAACAAGAGAATAATTAAGCTATTTTCTTCTATTTTTTAGACCTGATTCCCGAGATATGATTTTCAAACAATTTGCCAAACTCCTGTTTACAATTGTACGCTGCATATATACACTGGATAATCTAAAGTAAACAGCCAAAAGACCTTCATTTTGCAACACTGACAATGCCATAGAGATCAGCTCTAACCTCAGTTCTACTGTCAGAATATTTCTGTTCTCAGTAGCATTAAGGAGCTTAACCTGTTTAATGAACTCTAAAAATAACATTTTTTCTAACAAGGAATATATGCAGCATTTATAAGAAAATGAACCAGAAAGGGCATTTCCATAGCATCTGACCTAAATAGCCTACATAAAAAGTTTGATTCAATAAGGGAATCTGGGATTAAATCTCCAGTATCATTTGGTACTGTTAACCCTTTGCTTGCCAGTGATTGCAGAAGGAGAATTTCAACAATTCGGAGAAATGAGAAACATCCATGTTTTTGCATGTCCTTGGTGATAAAGGTATTTTTAACTGTCACTGAATTGTTCAACCTTGGCAGTAGTCTATCACAAATATACGAACAAAGCAGAACATTGTTATAATACCCAGAATTGCTTGGGAAAGTTTTCTGGCAGCGTTTATGACTCCATGGTTTCTAATTTTGGTCCCATTAAAGTTATTATATTTTATCCTCTGTCCTCATTATCATTTAGCTAATTTCACATTATGGAGTGGATCTTTAGGCTACTTCAGGCTAGCTATTGGGTGATTCGTATTTGGAGGGTCAGCGAAAGGGAATTGCTCTCAATAGAGTCCTGCCCACCTCCCCTCTCCAAGCCCCAGGTCTTAAATCTTGGTAGAATAGGTGCTGGGAAGACCTTCCAAAGAGGAATGGAATTCAGGTTCTCAGAATGGAAAAGGACCCCATAGTCATGCTGGATTATGAATCTATTGGACAACATGGCCAAAGTAAAGCTTCCAGTTCCCTGTCCTTCTCGAATATTTCCCCTGAGATGACCCAGTGTAACTTTCTATAATTTTGATTTGTTAGGAAGTTTTCCTTTTATGTTGTAATTTGACTTTCTGTCTCTCACAGAGATAGTATGGAAACCAAAGTTTCCCTTGTGTTAGAGTTTATAGGAATTCGGGTATTGTATTGTTCCGGTAACCTTGAAGGGACCTTCCTTCCAGGTCTTGCAAGACCATGTGGCAGAAATGGAGGAGGAGAAAGTGATTAAGGTTCTTTGTTAGCCCTGCTGAAAGGGCCATTAGGGTTGCCATTTATGATTAACAGTAGCAAATTCACAGAGAAGGAACACTGGGAAATGAGTGTAAACTGTTTGCATTTTTGTTTCTCTTCCCAGGTTATCTTTACCTTCTGAATCCAATTCTTCCTGTGCAATGAGAAATTCGATTCTGCACACATAGATTGTATCTAGGATATATTATAACCCATTTAACATGTATGGGATTGCCTGTCAATTAGGGAAGAGGGTGAAAGGAAGGAGGGGAAAATTCAGCACAGAAGGGAGTGCAAGGGATAATGTTGTAGAAAAATTACCCCCAAAAAAAGTTATAATTATAAAATTAATTTTTTAAAAAATTATTTAAAAAACCAGTAGGAAATTCAGATTATAAATTGAAATTTTGATATGGAGCCTGCCCGAAGGTGAGAGAGGGAAACAAGATGAAGATAGGCACTCTTGTAGTGAGAGAGCATCTGAATCAAAGAGGAATGTAGCCAAGATGTGAGGAGATAGCCCGGAGACTTTGGAGTTGAGAATGGACCTGTGGTAACAGAGCAAAAAAAGAAAAAAATTACTCTCCCTCTTGGTTTTGTGTTCCCTGTATTTGATGATATGCAGGGTTTAAATCTTAATTCCTTTTATTCTATTCCTCTTTGACCAACTGGGAAAAAAGCAGAGAAGGAAAGAAAACTTCAGCCTTGACTATAATCCATTTTGTAGCCTGAATTTTATTGATTTTTTTAAAGGTCTGTTTGGCCTTTTCTTTATTAATGGAGATTACTAAATTAAATAATAGCTATAATAATATGTATTTATATAATACTTTAAGACTTACCAAGTGATTTATATATATTATGACATTTGATCCTCACAATAATCCTTTCTGGTAGGTACTATTATTATCTCTATCATAAAGATGAAGAAACAGAGGTTGAGAAAGGTTTGTCCAGGGTCATATAACAAGGAAGTGTCTGGAGGTGGGGAAATATTCGTTTCTAAATGAGGCCTTAGATTATATTATTTTTAAGGCTGTCCTTCCACACTGTTAACATTTTGTATTTGAAATCCACTATGAAATTTAGATTTTTTTTTTCGCAGATGAACTGGTTTCTAGCCCTAAATCTCTATAACATGTGCATCTCTGAGATGGGATTGTGACCCAGTTCCAAGGTAGACATTTTATCTGTTATCCTTCCAAGCTACCCGGGGGCCAATTACCTTATGTTTGTTCTTCATTTTCATAGAAGGTCAATGACATCAGAGATTTGAAGTGGGTTTCAGTGCCGCAGTTGCATCAAGTTGTCCGTTTGGCTCTATTCCAGCATCGTCCAGTCTAGTGGCAAGACAACTGACAACTGGCCATGGCCCTGGGAGGCAAGGGATGACCTTGACATCTCCAGTGTTCTCTAAGAACTCCACAGCACCCACTTCATGGAACTAATTATCTTCATCTCCCCTGGGGGAAGTCTTTATTAATGGGGGCCTACCCTCTCTGGTTCAGCCATTACCTGCTGAGAGAACTCTCCTGGCCTGGAGCTCCTGGTCCCTCATAGCTTCTTGGAGCCACAGGTGAGAGTAGAGTGACAGGTAGACACCAGAGGTAGATGAGCAGCCTGAAAAGGGCTCAGCAAGTCTTCACAAAGCAGTTGCCAGTCCCTTCTGAACATCCCATGCACCCCTGGCCATTAAAATGGATTTATCTAATCAAATTTGCCTGTGAGATTGAGCAGGGAAACAAACCATCTCATGGGGGGGAAATTGGCCCCTTGACAAAAGGGGAGAAAAAGTTTTGCTTTTTTTTTTTTTTTTTTTTTGGCAATTTCTGATGCTTTCCAGAGCCTACCCATTATACTACCTTTGAGCTCGAGAAAGTTTCTAAGATGGTGAGCCTATAATGTTGTAGAGCAGTCGGTGTGGTTGGCTCTGAGTTTATGTTTGGGTATTTCAGGTAATCTAGAATTGTGTGACTTTCCTTCCCTCTACTTCATAATCAAGTCTAAATCCGCCATTTCATTCTTAATCCATTTTGCCTAGTTGTTGTTTGTTGGTATGGCTCTTGTTCTCTGCATTACCAAAAAAAAAAAAAAAAAAGTTACTAGGAATATTTTAGTATCTATGAGGGTTTCCTTTTGAATATTACAAATTGCTTTCAGAAATAATTGAACAACGTTTCAGGTCCATCCAGCCACTATACACGGACATATTTATCTTTTTATATTTTTAACATTGACTATTCCCAGAGCACATTTCACATTTGGAAACAGGGGATGTCTCTGTGAGAACTTTGTTGCTGTATCTCTTTAGTAAATAGGTTTTATAAAGTCTAATTAAATCTAGGCAATAATCTAACCTATTTGGACTCATGAATAACAATAATAAAAAACTTAAACTTTCAGAGTTCTTATATATCCTGAGGCATTATTGGTCTGTCTCTATATGTGAGTCTCTCTCTCTCTGTTTCTCCCTCACCCTCTCCTCTTTTCTTTCTCCTCTTCTTCTTCTTCCTCTTCTTTCTCTTCTTCCTCTTCTTCCTCTTCTTCCTCTTCTTCCTCTCTCTTTGTCTCTGTCTCTGTCTCTGTCTCTGTCTCTGTCTCCTAACAATAGTTAGAGCTCCTTAAAACTGAACCCAACTGCCTAGGAAGTCAATGAGCTCCCCTCTCACAGGAGTCTACAAGCAGTCTATATTATCACCTGTTCCAGAGGTTCTAGGTGAGATTCTTGCTCAGGTATAGATTGGTTGAGTCCATCTTTGAGATTCCATATCTGTACTTTGTCACCACCTTACATTGTCCTTATATTTCTATCTCTTAGTTTTTTCTTCCCTTTCTTTTTTATCTTAGATTTTTTTCCTTTCTCTCTATAAGAGGAAGTTGTACATCCTTTTTTTTTTTTTTTTTTTTTTTTTTTTTTTTTAACACGGCATGGTGGTGAGTTAGGCAGCCAAGAAAGCTCAGTAACCGATTCCAAGCTCCAGGATATCACAAGATACACTGTGTTCATATATATGATACTTGCGAAATTTGAAATTCTGTTTGTAAAATTGATTTCAGGAAAGAAAAGAGGTTCTGTGATTTTTTTTGTTCCTGATTAAAATTCATTAAAATGCATTTCATTTCATGGTTCCATGAAGCTATAAATACAGAACAACAGTTTTTTAATTTGTTCAATTATAACAGTGACTCGTGATCTACAGTATACTGGAAAACAGACAAGAATTGCAAAATCATGATCCAAAGTACCAGGACTGGTTTTAGTCTTTATTGTTATGAGGCGAGGGCTCTGGTTATCCAAATAGCTGAGTACCCACATTTTTTGAATACTGCACAGCCCCTAACACCCAGTGCACATAGCATTGTTTTCTCTTAGCAACTGCTGTGTGTTTAGCAAGCAATCCTTGCCAGTGCAAACTCTCAATGGTACACTTTCACATGTGAGAAGGCATTTCTAAACAATAACTGCTAGAATTCAACAGGAGCAAAGAGCCTAGATTTATTTGAACAGATTGTCGGCAATGTGTCTCCCCTAATCATTTCAATCTGGTGACCCGTATTAAAGCAACATCTCCGTACTCCTCTTCCCACCCAACTATATTGACAAACAGTGACAAAAATGTAAACAGTGGTTAAAGCCTATTTTTAAACTGTCGCCTTATCCTACAATAATGTCTTCCTCTGAATATTTCTAAGTTAGGTTGTTTGCTCTCGGAAGGAAATTTCTCAAAGAGAAAGGTCAGTCTTTGGAATTTGTTTAATTTTGTCACCAATGATAAACATTTATTGAGCACATCCTTGGGGTCCATACTGTGGGAGATGTGGGGCATTAATTAGGCCAGGCCCTCGCGGTCACCCCATGACCATGGAATATGTTCACTCTGTTCATGGTTGATGAGTCCAGTTCTGTTTGCCAATTTGGTCCATTTTAATTTCAAGTGCATTGCATCTTTCAGTAAATTCTTACCATTTTCTCATGATAACAAATGACTCAGAGAAGGCTGCTTCCAAAGTCAAGGAGGAGGTTTAACTTGAAGTCTAGGTAACGCCAGATGTAAATTTTTGATTGCCTCTAGACTTCTCAATGACTAGGAGGGGTACTGCATCCTCCCAGAGGCTCAGGTTATAACTTAGGTATCATCCTAGATTCAGCCTTTACTTTAGCTTTACGTGTCTAACCTGTTGCCAAGTCTTGCCATCTGCCCCTTTGTAACATCCCTGGTCCATGTCCACTCACAGTCTCCTCCTCTCACCCCTACACAATTACAGCTTTCTGACTGCTGTTCCTTCTCAACTATCTCCTCATTCCAGTTCTTCCTCTTCTCAGCTGCCAAAATAAACTTTCTTAAGTGCAGATATGACCATCTCGACCCCATTCCCACTCTGCCTCAGGGAACTCCGATGGTCCCCGATTACCTGCAAAGTCAATCATTAAATCTTCCATTCGACTTTGAAAGACCTTTATAACCTGGCAATTTCTCACATTTCCAGCCTTCTTACATTTATTCCCCTTCATATAATCTACATCCAAAGACATTGGCCTTCCACACCTCAAATACAACATTCTGGCTCCTGTCTGTCTCCTTTGTGTGGATGGTCCTTTTCCTTTTCCCTGCCTCCTGCCTTTCTTCAAAACTCAGATAAAATCTGATGTTCTTCAAAAACCTTTTCCGAGGAGGGAGAAATGCCTTTCAGCTGAGGAGGTACCAAAGACATTTTCACTAAAGAGGTGTACATGAGCTGGGTCTCAAAGGGAGGTAAAGATTCATTAGGCAGAGGAAGTTTGAGCAAATGATCTAAGAAATACTCAGAAAAATATAAAATTCACATTGTGTGAAAATATAAACTAGATTATCATATATTATAATATACAATATATTTGATAATTGTATTATATATAGTATATATTTATATATATATATATATTATATTATAACATATAATTGTATTATATGTAGTCTATATTATATATATAATGTATGCATATTATACATATAGACATGTACAATTATAAAATATGAGATAAAATCAAAGAAAAGTCAGTAGTAAAACCAATGTGAGAGTAAATAGTATGAAAATAGGTTGGACCCAAATGTGGAGGAAATTAAGTGCTGGGCCAAGGAGTTTCATTTAATTCTAAATATAAAAGGGAAGCATGAAAGATTTTTCAGGCAGGAAATGATGCTGTTAAATCTATATATTGGGGATTATTTCATGGAATAAGCATGAAGATAGGCTAAATCTATCAGGAAACTCTACAGGTAAGTAAGTCACATGAGAAATGAAAAGGGTCTAATTTAGGACAATATCAATATAGAAAAAGAAAAAAAGCAGTAATGCAAAAAAAAAAATTATACAGGCAAAACAATAGGAACTGGCAGATGATTAGATTAGGTCACAAGAGACTCCAAGTTTTCAAAGCTGTGTGCCTGGGAGGTTGGAAGGAAGGAAAGGATTGTGGGGAAAGATTATGGGTTCCCTTTTGAACATATTAAGTTTGAAGTATAAGCAGGGATATTTAGCAAACAGCTAAAATTGTAGAAATAAACTTAAAGGGAGAGATGAGTTGGAAAATCATCATAAAGAGATATATATAGAGAGATGATCGTTGAAATCATATAAGTAAATGACATCAGGAAATCAAAGAGATCCCTGTTTTGGAGGTAGAAAGACAATGAATCCATCAAAGAGAATTTTCAATAAAAGTGGTCAGAAAGACGAGAAGAGAATCAGGAGAGAGTATGTCAGTGATATCTAAGATAGGAGAAAATATCCAAGAACTTCATGATAGTAGAGAGATAAGGACTTGAGAAAAGGGCACTGGATTTGGCGTTAAAATCTTAATGTTGCTAGTTGAGAGAGTAGTTTTGGTCAATTAGTATTAAACATCTCAAAGATTTTAGCCAATATAAATTCCTATAACGGAAAGCATAAAAGAGCTTCCAGTGAACCCCAGTGAGCAAAGGGCAGATATGGCAGCCAAGGTCAACACCAGCTTAGACGATAAATACAGAGAATAGAGAGATGTTGAAAACTGTGAGAAAGTAGAGGCAGCAAGTACGGACAATAGGTAGAGATGACACGTTCTAAGTAGTTTGCATTGTCAAAGGAAGGGTTTTATTGTTAAGAGTGTGATTGCAGAAAGGAACTAGTTAGAGAAGAAGGGAATGAAGATGGAAGAAGGTCCCAGAGAATTATTAGTGGGAATGGGATCAAAAGCAAGGAAGAGGGTCACTAAGGTAAGGATGTGGAGAAGTTTTGAGGGGTTGAGGAGATGAGAGTGCCTTAAGTAAGAAATGATCTATGTCTGAAGGATCTAAACAGGGATGAAAGTAAGAATTTAAAGAGAGAAGGTTCAACCGTTTAATTTAATGTATATGATTCGGTGACTTTGGGATTGGTGGTAATAAAGATATTTTTGCTGAAAAGTAATTTTATTTTGAAAGAATTCCCTAAGTTTATTAATAAAAGTACTAAAATGCCCTATAATGGAGGCTCCAAACAAGTTTTCCTTTACTTTTTGTGATTATCTTAGTTCTTGGCTTTAGTGGCCTGTTCTTCTGGGCTGGTGACTTTAATTAATTTAAAACAAGATTTAAGAGCTAGCAGATGCTAGTTTCAACAAGTAAATGCATCATAATGTGCGATGGGTTTGATTTTGCAACTCGTACACTCTCAGGAAGCCAGACGTATTGCAAGCTTGGGCCTGATGAAAACAAATGTCATAGAGGTTAAGAAAAACTGGTTTTTCTGGAGAAAGGATTACAGACCATGACTAAGAAGGGAAAAAATCTATCAACAAACACACACACACATACACACATACACACACACACACACATATATATATATGTGTGTGTTTTATATATATATATATATATATATATATATATATATATATATATATATATATGTGTGTGTGTGTGTGTGTGTGTGTGTGTGTGTGTGTGTTTGTATATATAATCTAGTGAGTTTGAAAATTCTACTATAATTTGTTTTCTGGATTTTTCAAAAAAATTCATTCAAAAGAGACTGACTGGTTTAGTAGACCTGTCTGTCTCCTTTGTGTGGATGGTCCTCTTCCTTTTCCCTGCCTCTTGCCTTTCATCAAAACGCAGATAAAATCTTATGTTCTTCAAGAAGGATTTCCTGGGGAGGAAGAAATGCCTTTCAGCTGAGGAGGTACCAAAGACATTTATGAGCTGGGTCCGTCCCCGGCCAGGGCCATTTAGGTTCAAGTCTAAGCTGCCACCTGTTGATGGGAGATTCTAGGCCTGTCACCTGCCCTCTCAATGCTCTGGATAACTAAGATCAGAAGCTTCAGAAAGTGCTGACTGCTTGGGTAGAGAGAGTTTCTTCACCAAGGGCTTCCTATACCAATAAAATTCCTGCTCTAGGCCCAAATCACTATCACTATTAAAGGTAATTATATAATTAAAATCTGTCCAGCCTTTACTCTGAAAATGAGAGCTATCTACTTATATACATCAGTGAAAGGAAGATTTCAGATGCCAGGGAGCCAATGGGTGATGTCAGCAGAGTGAAAAAAGCCATGGCCTCCCCATGCTCAAAAGGGAATTTCTGAAGGCCATCCATCTCTCTTGGCCTTTATCCCCTGCAGTGGGAGCAGCTCTTAATTCTTCTTCCTCTCCACCTCCCCCTTCATCCCTTCTGCCCACATACCTTTACACCTACAGAAGCCACTGAAGCAATATTTATGCCTTTGGCTGACTGTGTTTTTCCTGTCTTCCAAGGAGGGATCTTCAAAGTAGCTACAAGAAGCCCGAGGCTCGAGATGAGGTGAGAGAGGGAGTGGGAGGAAGAAGGGATGGGAGAGATTGCCCAGTGTCTTTGGCGAGCTTTAATTGCATTCCTTTTTTTTTTTTTTTCTGAAGGAGACAAAGAACTGAAACTTTTTGGAATGCTTTGATTTGTTTTTAATTCTTCTGGTGGATGGGGTTTGGATGGAGAAGAGGGGAGGCCATTCCTGCTTCCTTCTTTCCCCTACCTTTATCTCTAAAATCCCATTTGGAGTGTGTTGAGGTGGTGATAGCCCTCTTCCCATAGTGCACAGGAGGTTAATTATACATAGCCCTTCCTACTCCAGCCAATGCTACTTTTCAGGTTTTTCGCCTATAAGAGAGAGCATTTTTTATTTTTTCCAATAATAGAAATTTAGAGAAAATTAGAAAAATTGGAGACCTTGATGTCTCTCTGCTCTACTCTAGTTTACTGTATACATTCTCTCTCTCTCTCTCTCTCTCTCTCTCTCTCTCTCTCTCTCTCTCTCTCTCTCTCTCTCTCTCTCTCTCTCTCTCGTCTCTGTTTTAGCAGCATTTAAAGTAAAATAAAGACAACACATTCTATTTCATAAGTAAAAGGAAACTCATTTAAAAAATAATAGTTGGCAATGATATGGCATTTGATGTTTACCAAACATTTTACAAGCATTATCTCTTAGGGTTTCAAAATAACCCTTTGAAGTGGGTGCTCATCATTGTTCTCATTTTGAACCTGAGAAAACTGAAACTCAGAAAAGTAAAGTCATCTGGCTTTCCACGCGGGCATCCCACATGAAACATCTGCTTTTTAAAAATCAGTGATCCTGAGGATTCCTTGAGGAACTGTGCGCAAGACACCAGCAAGACCTCTTTCCAGACCGATTATAATTAAACCCATTCTCCCACTCTAAGGTCCAGCCAAACACGATGGGGACTACCATACTAGAATTCATGCCTCCCTCTCTTTCACCTCAGAGAGTCTCTCTTGACGGATGCCATGGGACTTGCTGAAGCTCACACAGCTGGTGTCTTAGGTCGCCTCTGGTTTTCCTAACTCCAGGAGCGGCACTCCAGCCTCTGCACACTTAGTCTATTTATCTTTCTTAAATCTCAAGCTTGAGAATCCCAGTCCTATTGGTGTGCTGCTGCTGAAGCTCAGCCATGCTCACTGGGTCCATCCCAAACATAATCCTAACAAGGCTCTCGCCTGTACTAAGGCAATACTTTTAGACCCTCCCTCCCATTGATTCCCAAACTTCTCAACCTCCTCCAACCCCCTGTGTCCCCTCTCTTCCTCCCAGCTGAGGATTTCAAGTCCTATTTCCTTGGAATGATGGAGGCCATTCACAAAGAGGTCCTTCTTCCCTCTTCTAGGACTTCCTTTAGACAGCTTAACCCTTTATCTCTTCCTTCATCTTCTTAGATAAAGACACAGACCTTTTCTTGCCCAAGGTTATTTTACTGTTCTCTTGGTTCTAAGATCTCCAGCAGATTGCCTCAATTTTCACCTCTTTCTAATCTTCATTTTCTCCTTTCCTGCCCCTATACATAGTCAACCGGTTCCATTAGTTTCCATAGTCAATCCCATTAGCTTCCCATTGCCTCCTGTTTACCTTTTAGCCCAATGCACCCTGACTCCAATCTACCTTTCTAATTTCAAGGGACATTACTCCTCTTCCTTCCCCCATTCTTTCAGTCATGCGAGGCTTTCCTCTTCCATGGCTCTTCCACAGACAAGATTCATTTCTTGTGCCTTTAGACTGCTCGCGTTTGAACTGAAGTCTCTTCTTACTTTATTTAGGCTTTTCCTTTAAGAGAAAGCTCAGCACAATTTTCTATACAAATTTTCTATACAAAGGCTTTCCTGATCTGGGCTAGCCTCTCCTCATTCGACTAATGTCATCCTCATACTGCATTTTATTGAAATACATTGTATATATTTGTGATACATATATATATATATATATATATATATATATATATATATATATATAATTTAATTTATATTTACATTTTATTTGTATTGTAATTTATATGTGTTTATATAAATTAATTGTATGTATATATATGTATTTATAATACATTTGTATATTATATTCTAGTATGGTAGGTCCCCATCGTTTGGCTGGACCTTAGAGTATGAGAATGGGTTTAATTAGAATTGGTCTGGAAAGAGGTCTTTCTGGTGTCTTGTATGCAGTTCCTCAAAGAAGCACGACACCAAAAAGACCTCTTTCCAGACTGATAAAAAGATTATTACGATTATCTAGGAGAGAGGGACATGGTCTGATGGGATGCGCTGGGGTGTGAGGAGTAAGGAGATGAATGTGAGAGATGCTGAGACCATATAAACGACAAGATTCGGTAAAAGACTGGCCGGATGGTCAGGAGATTGTAAAGGAAGTGGCCAGAGACCAGAGAAGGCCATTCCTCCCTAACTAGTTTATACTGAACTTTCTTGTATTTAATTTTGTTTACTTTGTATGAAAACGACATCATATAGTGGAAAACGACAAGCTTTGGAATCTGTACCTGGGTTTCTATTTGCATGAGCTTGGACCTCGGTTTTCTCAACTATAAAATGAATGGTTTAGACTGGATAACTTCTTTCAATATGTATTGTTATTTCTTCCAACAGAAGAATATAAGCCCCCTCCAAAGTAAAAATTGTTTTATTCTTTGCATTTGCAAAGTACACAGTATCCAGGGCACATAGTAGATGAATATAAAGGCTCTGATTGGCCGGTTGAAGAAAAAGTCCTAAATTTCAGGATTTGATAACTCCTATCCACCAATCTTCTCTGGGAGATGAAAGCATATTCTTGAAAAAAGTAACTAAATTCAAGAGAGTAAATGGAAATGCTAAATAAGTAAGGGACAATAGTTCAATATTTAAATGAAACTGAAAGGGACCAAGTGTTTCCTTTTCATCCCTTCTCCCCCTTAGCAGATGATACTTGAGATGGGAAGTGATTCACCAAGATCACAAATGTCACCATTTTGAAAAATGCATTTTCTCACACTTTCTGAAACTTGGGGAAATGTATGCCCGTCTCTCATCCTCTAGTTTTCTGTTTGTTTGCTTTTAATGATCATTGGAAGAAACTTAGCAATCCCATCAATCATGTGGACTTGGTGAACTGACCTCTTGAGGGAAGCCAGGTGGCTTCTGGTCCTCCCATTTATCTTAGTTTTCAATCTGCTTATTATTTTCACTCCCATAGCTCTCAGTCTGGAGATCATTATCCTTGGCAAAGAAAACAGAGATTTTAAATCTTTACTGTACACAATAGCACATGATATATGTGCACCACTGCTTAATGATTTCCCAAAGGCCCCTCCTTTGGTCACCTAGTAACTTTACATTGGTTATCAACAATATAAAACTCTGCAAAGAATTAATTGCTATGCAATTTAGAGAGGACTCAGTTGATGAACTTTGAATATCTAGTTTGAGAAATAATTACCAGTAAAAAGTTTGAATCCATTTGTTTATTTATTCATTATTTTTTTTACTTGCTAATAGGAAGAAAATGGATTCAACTGAAATAGACACAGGTAAACTAAGTCAACTACTAAAGCAGATTGGATGGCAAAATAAATCGGTAACCGAGACCCTTTTATGCGGTGACCTTCAGGATCAGGATGGCACAGGGACCTGGGTCTCTGCAATGATCATGCTGTGTCAGGAACTTAGTGAGGTCCTCTGCCAACATCTGGAACATGTTACAGGGACACTTCAAGCCACTTGCCAGCAACTGCATGTTCTTGACAAACAGAAACCTTGCATCTGGAGACAAGGCAAGTAACTATGTGTTTTGCTGCAATTATTATTTAATTATTTAATACTTCGTATGTCACGCCGCACATCATGTGGTGATCCTAATGATTTCTATTCGATAAATTTTTCTCATGGAAGACCAAAGAGAAAAATTGGCATTCCCTTAAAATCGAGAGGTAAAGTCAACTTCAATTTTGTACCCCTATGTTCACTTCTACTATTTTATACCATTAAAGTATAACATTAAACGACCAAATCTTCACACTTAAATTTTCGTTTTCATTTTATATAAGATTTTTTAAAATGTCAAGCCAAATTTAACTTTTATAAAGTTTTATAGGAAAACTTATATTTTTTCTTTCATTGGACTTTGGTGGAGGGTTTTTGGAAATATAAGTAGGCAATATTAAGTATGCTGCAATTCATTGTTATCCATTTTCATCTTTTGATAAGGTGAGTAAAGAAATCAGAGGAGCATTATATGCATAGCAAATCTTGATGTCAATATTTTCCTGGACAGGTAGACTTGTATCTAATGGAATAACCATAACCAAAGACTATTGATTGATTGATTGATGTCAACTTGAAAGGAAGTCTCCAATGGTCTGACACATACAAGTTGCTATTAGTAAACCTGTGTTTGTTTGTTTGTTTTTTCAACACCTTTATCAGTGATTTAAAGAAAGACCAAAAATCATATGTATGAAATTTCTTGATGGCACAAAACCAGAAAGGAAACTAATGTGTTAACAAAATAAGATTTAAAAATACCTCAGAAGAAAAATATGATTCTTTCCTCCTCCCCTATTCTCTTCCCCAAAATCTACCTAACAGCCCTAACTATGTACAATTTTGCATTTGGGTTAAAAATTTAATTGCATAAGTGTAAAACTGAGAGGTGTAGCTTAATAGCATCTCATATGAAAAAAATCAGTATGAATTGACAGCATGACAGAGATGTTAAAGAGCTAATTTAAGCAAGGAACTGGGCTAAGAAAAGACTGGACTTGTGATCTCACTGCATAGAAAAGTCCTAGGTAAAGAAACTCACTCAGGGGAATGGAGAACCTTCCCTCAAATTATAGATTTAAAGTGTTAGAAGCAGTTTGAACCCCTTGTTATATTTTTCATTGTGAGCATTTGCACTTTGAAAATCAGAAAATGCTACAAATAAGGACTTGATTCATGTTTTGCTATTGTTGAATTCTAGACTTAAGAAACTGATGTAAAATATTAATAATGAAGCTTGAATTTTAAAATGTATTTCACATTTTTTTGAGAATCAACTATAAAACATTTATCAACACACCCCTACCTAGAGATTTGTCTAGAATACCTAGGAGTTAAGTGATTTGCTTAGAGTCATACTAGCCAGTATGCATTTGATGTGCGAACATTCTGTTTCTACTTAAATATAATTACTAATAAACTGGAACATTCATTCAAACATGCGTGTTGTATGTGTGCCTTTTTCCTTTTTTCCTTTTAAGTAGTATTTTATTTTTTCTAATTACATGTGAAGATAATCTTTAACATTCATTTGAAAAATAAAAATATGAGTTCTAATTTTTTTCCTTCTCCTTCTTCTTTCCCTCTATGAGGTAAGCAATTTGGTATAGGGTATAGATCAACAAACCTTTGTTGAGTGCCTTTGTGCAAGGTATTAAAAAACATTTATTGAGCACCTTTGTGCAAGGTATTAAAAAACATTTATTGAGCACCTTTGTGCAAGGTATTAAAAAACATTTATTGAGCACTTTTGTGCAAGGTATTAAAAAACATTTGTTGAGCACCTTTGTGCAAGGTATTAAAAAACATTTATTAAGCACCTTTGTGCAAGGTATTAAAAAACATTTATTGAATACCTTGGTTTAGGGTATATGTTAGACATTGCTGGAAATATAAAAATGTCTTTAACATGCCTAAAATGACCTTTATGCCCAGAATCATATCTTAAAACACATTTAGATCATACTTGGTGGTTTCCCAAATCTCTGCATTCTCCAAGGCCTCTGCAGGTAACAATGCAGTGGGATGAAAAAGCAATTATTAAGCTTTCACCATGTGCCAAGGACTTTGCAAGGTGCTTATATCATAATTGTTAATAGAAATATAAAACTTCACTGTACTCTGTTGTTTAAATCATGCAATTCTGTTCAATTCTGAATGCTACATTTAACAAGGGGGATTAACAAACTAGATAGTATTGGGAGGAAAATGGATAAGATTTCTGAAAATCATAATAATAACTACTTATATAATCTTTAAGCTATAAAAATATTTTATATACATTACTTCATTTGAGTCATAATTATATTGTGAAGTAACTACCACAGACATCATCAATCCCATTTTATAGTTAGGAAAGATGAGGTTCAGGAAAGTTAAGTGCCTTGCCCATAGTAAGGTGACCAGTTGTATTAGAGGTAGATTTCAAAGCCAAGTTTCTCCTGGCTCAAAAGACTATATAGTTTTTCCCCTTTAAAGAACAGTTGAGGGAACCTAGGACGTTCATCTTGGAGAATAGGAGGCTTACAGGAAACCTGATAACTATCTTCAAATATTTGGTGAGTTACCAGGTAGAATAGGGAGGAGATGTTTTGTGTTATTGCAAGAGACAGAACAGAGAGTGATGGGTGAAAGCTTAGGAGGAGATGGATTTTGACTCATAGGGAAGGTCTTTATTATAATTAGAGCTTTTTGCTAATGAACATTCCCATCACAGCAACAGTAGCAGTTTCTTACATGAGATTTTAAAGGATCCTTATTATGTTTCTCTGAGAATGTTCATGCAGAAAATACATTACCCTCTTAAAGGATGTTATAGATTCCTATTTTGTAAAGTTCTTTCCTTCTCTAAGATACAATGATTCTTTTTTTGTTTTTCTTTTTCTTTTCTTTCTTTCTTTCTTTTTTTTTTTTTTTTGGAGGCTGGGGTTAAGTGACTTGCCCAGGGTCACACAGCCAGGAAGTGTTAAGTGTCTGAGATCAGATTTGAACTCGGGTCCTCCTGAATTCAGGGCTGATGCTCTCTCCACTGCGCCACCTAGCTGCCCCCCTGATACAATGATTCTATTGGATGAATATTACAATGGAGAAATGATTTGAGAATACATTACCCTCTTAAAGGATGTTATAGATAGGATTCCTATTTTGTAAAGTTCTTTCCTTCTCTAAGATACGATGATTCTATTGGATGAATATTATAATGGAGAAATGATTTGATTATTATTTGTATTCATTGTATTTTTTAAATCTAGAAATTAATGCTCTCATAGACTGCCTCAAGAAAATAAGTGGATATTTGAGTCATACTGTAATACACCTTCGGAAAGAGGAAAAAGACCTAATTAATTTATATGACATGAAACATGAATACATACCCTTTGACACACAAAATACCATCCAAAATATCTTCAGCGGAACAAGTCTTTCTGAAAAAGGGAAGACAGATTATATAGAAACATCCCCTGGTTCCAGCCAACAATTTCCTCAAATTTCTCCCCTGAAGGAAAGTGAAAGTCATAGTATGAACCAAATCCAGATACAAAAAACCAAGGTACTGATGACTTCTGCATTTGTGGAGAAAGAAAATATCCCATCATTGGATGAAAATGTCATGAGGCGAGAAATGGAGTTTACTGAAATGTCCTCAGAAAATATGGCAGATAAGGATTGTAAACAAATTGAGGATGTTGTTGTGGAGAAAAATGACGCAAAGAGGGAAGAGATTAATGCTGTGAGATCTAATAAAGAACTTCCAGAAAGAGAATTTCAAAGTAATATGAAGAGTATGAATGAAGAGAAGACTGTGTCTCTGATGAATGATATTGATAAGAGATATGGGGGAAATATTCCTAAAAATGATTCAGAGACTCTAAACCATACAAATCATGTTCTGGAAAAGGAGTAAGTAAATCTATTTTTTTGGTGATGTATGATTATGGCTATAAGTAGAATTTGTACACAAGACCAACTTTACTCTTCTATTGATTCCCAAAAAAATCAAATTGTAACTTATCTCCCTAAACTTTCCCATAGAAGTATGAAAGGAGACTTAGATTTGTCAGGGTTAGGGGAGTTTATAGGGTATAAGATAGTAACTGAATGCATACTCTATGCAAATAAACATGCATTCAACAGACATTTGTTAAGTACCTAGTATGATTGACACTTTGTACTAGACTTGGAAAAATAACAGAGATAAAGGGATAGGATCTTTTTGCTCTACTGTAATTAGAATAATGAAGCTTTGCTTCAGGTCACTGAAATTTAGAGAATACAACATTTAATACATATACATTTTAGCAGCATAGAAAGTGTAGTTTAGCTCATAGTTAATATAAATAATTAAATTATATAAATAAATAAAATATAAATTATATAAGAAAAAAAATTAATTAAAGGAGGCAGCCACTAGAGGCACAACACCTATCTGCATTATTACGTTCCTATGAAATCCTTCTGATGATGAGTTTGCATTATCTCTATCCAATCCAGCCAGATGTTCTTAACTAATTTTTTGATGTCATGGATCCCTTTGACACTCTAGTGCCATAGGCTTATGGACTTCTTAGAAAAAAAGTTTTTAAATTAGGAAGTAGAACTCATAAAATTACAAAGAAAACCAATTATATTGAAATAAAACGATCAAAACATTAAAAAAATAAAAAAATAGGCCCTGGTAAGGTAAATAAACCATGTTGGGAGTAGAAGGCAAACTTCACTTTTTGTTCTTTTAGTGAAAAATAAACAATAGTAGCTTTTGCTCCTAGATAACCTTTCCAGGGGTTGGACAACTGGGCATATTTCTGCCTATTTTATGGGGACCTGTCCATCCTAACTTTTGTCTTCCCCTAGTTCTCAGGCCTCTGGAATAATATTATCCCCAAAATTGTGTTATAAATGGGGATTCAGATCAATAATGAATTAGTCCTGGATTTACTGCTATCACTGCCTTTCATTTAATTTTGAAATATTTATGTGTATTCCCTTCTTATCCTGATTATTTAGCCATGGGATGCCCAGCCTTTGTTTTTTTTTTTTTTTTTTTTTTTTTTTTTTTTTTTTTTTGGGGGGGATTCTTAATCCTTTAATTATTTATTCAATGCCCGTTTATTAACACCTTACTAAGAGCAAAGGACTATATTGGGGAATAAAAGCATAAAGGTCTGGTATCTCGGCTTTCATGGAATTTCTTGTGTTCTAGACAACATGATAAGCACAAATGCTGTAGACTTATAGAGTGCAATAAAAAATAAAAGATGATAAGAAAATGAGAGGAAGAGAGAAATTTCTGGCTGTGTAGTTTGTCCTTTGTTTTTGTCACTGGGGAAGGTGACTCCATGACTTGCAAATGAGTTGGATTTAAGTGAAGGAGGGCAGGGCAAGGTCACCGGTCTCACTTTCCCCTGCAGAGCCCCTCAGGGCCAGTGGTCAGATAAAGATCAGGAGGACAGGAGATGGCCCCCAAACAGAGGGAGACTTTGGCCTTTTTAAACTCAGGTCTTTAGCTAGTCTCAGTCTGACTGGGGCAACACCCATTCAGTGATTAAGGTTAGGGAAGAATTGAGGCAAAGAATGGCCTCTTTTTCTTAGTCCAAAATAAAATAAATAAATAAATAAATCCAGTCTGGGTGGGGAAGATCCTCAGGGTTTTCTTGCCAAAAACAGAAACAACTGCTATTTACATTTTGCTGGGAATCAATCTGTGGCAAAGCAATGGCCAATTAGAGTTTGGCCTGGGGGCTGCTGTTGGTCAGTGAGGAGATCCAGATTGATCTGAGTTTCAGATATGGTCCTTCTGAAAGAAATCTGGTCAACTCCGGGATATCTTATAAGGTTTCAGAGATTAAAAAAAAAGATATATATATATATATATATATATATATATATATATATTTAAACAGGGCACCTGTAGGTAAGGGTATGATATCATATGTAGAAAGGGGGAAGAAACAGAGACAGAGACAGAAACAGAGAGACAGAGACACAGAGAGACACACAGAGAGAGACCGAAACAGAGAGATAGAGAGAGAGAGGGAGAGAGAGAGACAGAAACAGAGAGAAAGAGTGGAACAGAGACAGAGAGAGACAGAGAGACAGAGAGAGAGAGACAGAGAGAGAGACAGAGAGAGAGACAGAGAGAGACAGAGACAGAGACAGAGACAGAGACAGAGACAGAGAGAGAGAGAGAGAGAGAGAGAGAGAGAGAGAGAGAGAGAGAGAGAGAGAGAGGGAGAGGAGAGAGAGAGGGGGAGAGAGAGAGGAAGAGAGAGAGGGGTGGGGGAAAGAAGAAAGGAGGGAGAGGGAAAGGAAGAGGGAGAGACAGGAAAAGAAACAGGAATAGAGACAAGGAGAGATAGAGGGAGGGAGAGAGGAAGGAAGGGAGAAAGAAAAAAAGAAAAAGAAAACCTCTGTGTTACCTTACTGAGCAGTTCTGGTTGGGTCCCCAGTGGGGCAGCTCTACTTACAGAGGTTTTTGGTCATCATTTGTTCTGGAAGAAGATCATGATATCAGAGTGCTCATGCTATGACATGCAAATAAATTGCATTGAAGTGAGGGTGGGCTGTGCAAAGTCACAGCCTCGTGTTCTCTAAGAGCCATCTGGGTCCAGTGGCTAGATAGAGATTGGATTGACAGGAGATGACCCTATTCTGACCTGGGAGAAGTCAGGGAAAGTATTAACAATATTGCTGGAGGAGATGACATTTGAAATGAGCCTTAAGAGATGGGGATGGTTTTCCAGAGGAAAGAACTGTGATTGGGGGCAAGTATTCTAGGTAGGAAAAATTTTATTTGAATATATAGTCTGACTTATGTGTAGGTAAAGGAAGATTTGGAGTAATTATATTTGTGCTCTGTTAGAGAAAAGGAGAATGATAGTAGCCAAATCTTGTTTTCTCAGTTACAATTCTAGAAAAGCTATGACCTGCTAATTTGAGAGGAAAACAATACAAAATTAGAATTCTCTACTCCACAATATAATAGCCTGAAATGATTAAGATAATTAGAATAATGTGTTTTGTATTTTCCCTACACTTCTTTTTAGTTTAGTGTGCCCAAAGAAAGCTGTTTGCCTTGTTTTTGTTAAACCTTTGAATTCTAGAGAATGTTGAGCAATTTCTTTAAATGAGAAATTCCAGAAAGGATATTCTTTCATCCATCTCTAGAGGGTACAGTAGAGAGTTTGCTGCAAAGAACTGCCTTCTAAGGGATCCAGAGAGAACACTGACCTGGATATGGATATGGAGAAATCAGAATGAAAACTATCAATCAAAATCTTACTTCTTGATGCTCCTTTAGCAGTTCCTAAATCATATCATCCTACAAAACGTTCTCCCTCTCCTCCCCCACATAAAAGCCAAAATTTAACACACTGGAAAGAGTTTTGGCTCCTTGGTCAGGAGACCTGTGTATAAATATTGCCTTTGAAGCTCACTACCAGTATCACCTTGTCCAAGTCACAGCCTTGTTGGGCCTCAGTTTCCCATCTTGTAAAACAAAAGGGTTAAACCAGATGGCTCCTGAGATAGCTGGAGCTCTGGGTATCCACAATTTTATGAAGTATCTTGCACCTGCCTTTCTTCTTCTCTTTGTGTCTGTCCCTTTTCTCTTTACTCATAGCTCAGGGATCAGCTTTTCCACCAGACAGGATTTCTCACTTGAAGGGATCAGGTCAGGTAAGCTTTGCCTGGATCTCTTAATTCAATATTCTAAGACCGACTACTCTTGTACTTTATGACTTTGTCATAAATATCTATACTTATAAAATGTATTTATAAGAAAATTTATAAAAATTTATTAAGCACCTACTATGTGGCAGGCACCTTGCTAAATGCTGGGGATACAATAAAAAGGTAAAAGAGAGTCCCTTCCTCAAGAAAGTCACACTCTAATGTGGAAGACAATGAGGAAACAACTAAGTACAAACAAGTAATCCACAGCATAAACTGGAAATAATCCACAGAAGGAAGGCCTTAGAATTAAGAGGCACTGGGAAAGGCTTCAAATGGAAGGTGGGATTTTAGCTGGACTTGAAGGAAGTCACAGAAGTGACGATGCAGAAATGAGAGGGACCTGGGGCATGAGGGACACCAATCAGGAAAATGGAATATCGATTTTGATGAACCCCAAGAAGGCCAGTGATGGAAGAACAAATGAGAAAGAAAGGGTATAAAAGACCTAAAAGGTGTAAGATCTGGGGAGGGGGAGTGATGAAGGGTTCAACCAGAGGACTTCATATTTGATCATGGAGGTGATAGGGAGCTAGAGGAGTTTATTAAGGGAGAGGGTTGGACCTGTGCTTTGGGAAGATCACTTTGTGTGGAGAAAAGTCTGTGGAGGATTGGTCTCCAGTAAAATGGGGGCAGATTTATGATTTGGGATAACATATGGACAAGATCTGACATGATAATTCTTAATTTAAGTTACCATTCATTATGTTTAATTACCCTCCTGTGGGGAAAGACCAAAGTCAAAACTCAATTGGCTGAAAGTACTTCTAAACATCTGGGATTTCCCTGGTCCATTGTTGCAGGTTTCCACCCCTCCACACCTTGGCTGGATATTTCCTGAGTTAGTAAGCTGTGGCCAAAAGTGTCTATCACCTGGGGGCCAGCCTTCTGTCCACAAGTCTTTGCACACATGGACTGGTCCTTAGGTCACGGTGGAGGGCAGTAATGAGGTCTTTGGTTTAATAAGGAAGGCTAAGAACAAATTTGATTTTGTTGGATGGAACATAGGGAACAGAGCAAGGGTTTCAAATCTTCAAAGGTGGATGGGCATCCAGGTGTGTGTTACTAAGATGTAAAAAATTATGTCTAAGAGCTTTCTCAGGACTGCTGAGAACTAAGAGGGAGGGAAGTGCACTAAATAGGTCTCCATAGAATCTTACTCTGGTTTGATTGAGGCAGGCACAAAATTCTGATTTTTTGTGAGATGATGTGATAGGGCATTTAATTTGGTGTCAGGCAGCACTGAGATCCCATGTGCATGACCCTAAGCCAGTAACTTAACTCAGCCTAAATTTCCTCATTTTTTAAAAAAAGAATAATATTAGTTTCTACCCCTTTAGATTGCTGTGAAGATCAAATTAGCTAAATAAAAAAATGTTTCCTAGACCTTAAAGTGCTATGTATAAATGGCTAGGTGGCTCAGTGGAAAGAGTGCTTGTCCAAACCAGGAAAACCTGATTTCAAATTTGGCCTCAGAAACTTACTGGCTGTATGATCTTGGGGAATCTTGCCTTGGTTTCTTCATCTATAAAATGGGCTAATCACATTTCCCCTCCAGAGTTGTTATGAGAATCAAATGAAATTATATTTGTAAGACACTTGGTACAGTGCCTAGTTCATAGTTAGCTTTATGGAAATGCTAGCTATTATTAATATTATTAAATTTTAATGATCATTATTATTCCAAGTTTTCTACTGCGTCTCCCGCTATCATTAGATAATTCTAGTCACTGCCTTAGAAAGGGGGAATTAGAGAATGAAGTTGAGGGGGTTGTGACCTCATCTTTTGCTATTCCAGTTCTGAAAGAAAGTGGTGGGGGAAAATCAGAATTAGGGAGAGACCTTGTAGGTGGGAAGGTAGGAGTGGATAAGGATAAAAGCTGAATAAAAAGCAAGGAATAAATAAATAAGGAGGAACCACACTAAGAAGAAAAATTGGAAACTCTCATGATTGACTCTGGGACTATCAATCACCCAGGACTCATCCCTTTACTGTTACATCCCCGTTTTATGGGCAGAATCATGTCAGTTCTTTCATGCCAACTGTAATTCCAGTAATCAAATGGCTTCCATCCCAGCCAGACTCAGGTGTAGTTTCAATCACTCACCTCAAGGCCCTGGTTAAACAACAGTTTAATTGGATTAGTAATTTAGTTGGCTTAGTAAAGACATCATAAGGTTAAAAAAATGAGCTACTTGTATCATAAAAATGGGCATTTCATCCTCAGTTCTCCAAAGAAAAATCCCGCTCCTGCTGGTTTTTAAATTCTCATCAGGGTCTCCAGTTTACAGTGGGAAGAGCTGGAAGCTCATGGTTGCACAAGTTCCCGTCAAGCTCAGATGATTGCCCTTGGGATTCCCATCAGATGCTGTTGATCAGGGCAGAGTGTACTCATCAGTACAAGTTCTTTTCCTCTGGTCCCCATATTCTGTTCTAGTCTGCCTTTCTCTTCAAGGCTGGGTCAGAACTGCCCCTCACAAGTGAGACCCTCTGAAAGCCATCAAGTGGGGAGCTCCCTAGGAGTCCTAAGGAAGTGGGAGACACTTTTCTCTTTACTGCCATGTCTCTGATCTCTTTACCTTTCAAGTTCCATGCTCTCTGTGCTATATCTGACATATGTCTCTATTCCAACTGCTCTGACCTACATTGCCAACAAATTGTCTGGAATTGGTCCCTGTCTTGGGATCTCTGCAGAAACAGAATAAAATAATTAATTTGGAGTTGAAAGAGACCTTAAAGATCATGAATCCATTTGAGCTGTTTTACAAGTAAAGAAACTGTGGTTTAGAGAAGTAAAGTAAATAGTAAATAGTAGAGATGAGATTTAAATCTAGGGTCCTCCGACTCAGTGGCTGGCACATACACATAAATATAAAGTAATTAATTTAAAAGTGTGTTGGGGGGGGCAACGAATAATTGAGAAATTCTGACATAACTGTCCTATTCCCAAAATATATGTCAATGCAAAATATTCCTTTTCATAAAGGATAGTTTTTTGATCGCAAGTTTGTTTTTAATCCTACATCACTGATCTACCAGTTAAGTGAAGCCTTCTATGTAATTCTTGATATTTGCAAAAAGCTATTTAACAGAAAATTACTGATTTGTACGAAGATCCATTTTCTTACCTATTGATGTTGTTTGGGCATTTGAATTGTGTCTGACTCTTTGTGACCTCATTTGGGGTTTTCTTGGCAGAGATCCTGAAGTGGTTCATCATTTTCTTCTGTAGCTTATTTATTTTTTTTTTAATTATAGTTTTTGGGTTTTTTTGTTTTGTTTTGTTTTGTTTTGTTTTGTTTTGTTTTTTTACCAGATATATGCATGGTTAATTTTATAGCATTGACAATTGCCAAACCTTTTGTTCCAATTTTTCCCCTCCCCCCCCCCCAAGATGGCAGGTTGACCCATACATGTATATTAAAGTATAAATTAAATACAACATATGTATACATGTCCAAACAGTTGTTTTGTGCAGCTTATTTTTCAAATGAGGAAACTGAGGCACATAAGATTAAGTGATTCAAGCAGAGTCACACCGCTAGTAAGGTTTTGGGGTTGGATTTGAAACCATGAAGATGAGTCTGTTTCCAAGCCCAGCACTTTATCCATTACTCCACCTAGCTGCCTTTTACCCATAGATGAGCCCTGCCTAATAAAATATTATATTTTATTGTTGAATTATCATTCCAGTTAGTCATACTGGAAAGAGATTTGGAGTCAAGTCAGTAAGTCACCAAGCACTTTTAAAACATATGCTCTGTCAGGTGTATTCCTTCTAATGATCTTAGATATCATCCTGTCTGGAATATGGACCACATAGCCTCCACAGGTCCCCATCAATGGGACTAACTTTAGAGGTACACCTTAGCCTTTAGTTACATAGCCTCAGATAATTTTGTACAGAAAAACCTCCCACTGGATGATCTGGAGGGAAGAGAAAAGGAAAATCAATTTCCAATTTGCCAATTGTCCTTTCCTGTCACCTCCCGGTGCGGTTGTGGTCCAGTCTCTTCCATGAAGATGTGGAATGAGTACCGCATCTTTGACTTTCCTCTAAGCAGTTCATCCAAAAGACAAGTAACTTGGAGGGCTTTTAGGGGATGCTGCATATAAATGAATAGACCAGGAATCCTACAAGACTTTACTTGTTCTAAAGTATGAAGCCTGGTGGTATGATTAGCAGGAAACTTAAGGAGGTGAGGACCTTGCGTAATGCAAAATGCCCTTTTATTCTTGCCAGTGCTTTCATACACTTGCATAACCAAGACCTGATGCCAGAGATGGAGAGATAGAAAAATAACAAGGGAAATGATAGGTGATGCTGCTTGAAGTACCACAGACTAGGGCTCCAATAATTGGCTCTTGGTATGCTGGCTATGAGGGCTTCTCTCATCTCTGTCTGGGGCCTGTGAGAGGTTAAAGTTAATCTTTCCTCCAGACATTTGAACTGAAGTGCAGGTAACAGAAAAATGCTTAGATCAGCGCTTCGTAAACTTTTTCTATTCATGACTCTTCTTCGCTTGAGAAATTTCTACATGACCCAAGTATATAAGTTTATAAAGTATGTATATGAGCCAAAATTTACTGAAAATAAATCATCATTTTTCACATTCAGTTATGAGACTCCTATGGGATTGCAATTCAGCTTAAGAAGCTGGGGGTTAAATGAACCCCAACAGGTATTTATCAAACACCTACTACGTACAAGATATTGATGATCTGTTATGAAAGACTGGCTAAATGAAATCTAAGGGACATTTAAGGGTTGCTGCGAGAAGAGTCATAGGCCACAGATGTAACTCAAATGTACAATGTTTAATTCACAATGCTGAAGACTAAGGAAATTGCAGGAAGCTTTTGGATAAAAAGCAGCCATGCATGAAGCTCCATCCTCTGCTACTCTATTTAAAGTAAAGGTTTCTAATGTAGGGTCTATGGAACCCCAAAGGGGTCTGTGGGTAGATTTTAAATGGGCCCATGAATTTGGATGGGAAAAAAAATGAACTCATTATTTTCCTTAACCCCTAACTGAAATTTACCTTTTCTTATATTTTACAAAAAAGTTTTAAAATCTCCTGAGAAGAAATCCACAGGTTTCACCAGTATTTTGAGGAATTTCTGGTTTAAGGTCACACTTAGATCCTGTCTTAGGAAACTATGGGGGATGCATGGATCAAGCTTTTCTTTAAATAATCTAATTCTAAACACCTTAGCCACAAGGGCTCTTTCTCAGATGACCCCTGTAAAAAATGGAGAGAACAGTGGTTGGGGAGCATTTAGGAAGCATTAACAGAAGAAAAGGTTGGTTTTAAGCCAAGGAAAAAGTGGAAATTCAGTTAAGATCAAATGATTTATTATTTTATACAACATAGCAGATGGTAGTGGGATACTGAGGGATGGGAAGGGAAGTACAGATAATTTATAAGTTATAAAAGCAGTAGAGTTTTCTGATTGGACAAGGAAGGATGAAACCTTAATATCCTGGGTTAAAGGTGCTCTTCTCTCTCCTTCCAGACACACAGAATTGGGCTGAAATGGGACTGAAGGGAAAGGTATTTAGGGGGTTGCCACCTGTTCTTTGGCCAACCAGCCATCTTTTAATTCAGAGACATGAGGAGAGGCTGATGAAGTCATCCAAGGTGACTGTCTTTCTGTGGGTGGCAGGGGCAAATTTAGAAGATAAAAATGAAGAGGGTGGGGTGTGGAAGGAAAGAAAGTAAAATAGATTTTTATTCAGGCAAAAGGGAAACTTAAAATGATTTCATAAAGATAAATTGCTCTGCCAGGAAACCACCAAGAAGCCCAACTGAGCAGAAAAAAATGATCACTTCATCTCCTATAGCTTCAAGTTGCATATGATAACATGCAGCCTTCTGCCTAATCTAGAGCCTAATAGGAGCACAATTCAGACTCTAGTCTCCTTCTCTCAATAACATCAAGAATTGGGAGTTATATAATTCTTCAAATAGAACACATCTTGTCTTTTGTAGAGAGGTAAATAAATTGAAGATAGGGCCATTTCCTTTAGTTCCGTATTTTGGAGCCATCCTTTGCCCTCGATCATTAAGACATCTGCCTGTGTTTTATTGATTCTTCTAGTGATCAGAGTAATTTTGGTTCCTGCAATTACCCATCTGTCTTCAGGAAAACTCAAGAAATGGATACCAGGAATTCTTGAACTTAAACGGAGTAGGAAAAAAAAAAACACTCATTGAGAAATATAGCAGCTCATACAACTCATCTCACAAGGAGAAATCTTTTCATAACAGGCCAGAAACCTGATCCATCTTGGTCTAGTTCTGCTGGTGTCCACATTATATATTTGGGTCATGAGATTTAAAAAAAAAAAAGAGTAAAGAAATGGAAAAAGAAGAAGCTTCATTAGGCTTAGATTTGGGATCTTTAACATTTATCCTCATTTTCAAATTAACATTGGAAAGATTTTTTTCAAAGAGAAAGGGAATAATTTTTAATGTCCTAAGTGAAATAATAATTATTAGCAGATTAAGTTGAAGTTCTAGTAAGATTTTTTTTTAAATCATGCTTTTATAATTAATTTTCATTAATTTAAGTAGAGCATATTTATTTTAATCAGTGTAATTCATAGAAACCCAGAATTTAAGAGTTGGAAGAGATCACAATAATTGCTGAATCCAAGAGGCTACAGCCAATGGCCAAATTCACCTTGTTGCCTTGGTTTTGTATAGGCCAACATGCTCTGAATGATCTTTACATTTTTTTAATTAAAACTTGTTCTTTTCAAAACATATGCAAGGATAAGTTTTCAACACTGACTTTATGTTCCAAAACCTTGTGTTCAAATTTTCTTCCCCTTGCCCCCACCCCCTCCCTTAGATGGCAAGTAACCCAATCTATGTTAAACATGTAAAAATATATGTTAAGTCCAATATATACAAGCATATTTGTACGATTCTCTTGCTGCACAGGAAAAATCTTGATCTTTACATTTTGAAAATATATAACAAAACTTTAAAAAATACATATAAAAATACATTCTTAGCTCAGGGCTGTATAGAAATAGGCAGCTGGCCAAATCTGGCCCTCTGCCGTGGTTTGCTGATCCCTGATTTAACCTGTCAAGTCTTTTTGAATCCTGTTACCTACTACTTGTAGCCAGTAACTGTCCTTCCCCACTTCTTGTCATTGGCAAATGTAAGAAGCCTGACAGCAATGTCTTTATCCAAGTCATTGACAAAAATATTAAACAATACTAACTAAACACAGATATCTGAGGTTCTCCCCTGGAGATATCCTGCCACATTGACATTGAATCACTAATAACTACTCTTTGATTTTGATCAATCAGTTCTAAACCCATCTGACTATATATATCTATATCTCTCTCTATATATATATACCATTCAATCAGTTTAAATGCATTTGACTATATATATATATATATATATATATATATATATATATATATACCATTTAATCAGTTCTAAGACCATTTGATTTTTTATATATAGATGTGTATATATATATATATATATATATATATATATATATATATATATATACACATAATGATATATACATATCATTCAATCAGTTTTTTTTTTTGAGCCGGGATTAAGTGACTTGCCCAGGGTCACACAGCTAGGAAGTGTTAAGTATCTGAGGTCAGATTTGAACTCAGGTCCTCCTGAATTCAGGGCTGGTGCTCTATCCACTGCGCCACCTAGCTGCCCCCTCATTCAATCAGTTCTAAGCCCATTTGACTATATATATATTCATCTTCTCCACAAGAACAGTATAATATAATTGATTACTGCTAAAATCTAGATAAACTATATCTCCTACTAATTTAGCCATCCCAAGAAATGGAAATGAGCTTGACCTGACCTGACATTCCTGATGAAGGCATTGTGATGATTTGCAGTTGCTGCTTCCCTTTGAGTGTTTGACAAGGACCAGCACCTCTGGTGAGAGGGCTTGCTGAGCCCTCCTCAGGCCTGCTCCTCCACCTGTGGAGTCTACCTGGCACATAACTTTCACCTGTGGCCCCAAGAAGCTGTAGCTTGCCCCAAAGCCACATCCCACGAACCCATCTTGGCTAAACCAGGTCGAGGGTACGAGACAGGACTCCAGATTATCAGTATTTTAGGGGTGGGGGCATGTGAAGCAGGTGAGGACCTTCCCAGGCAGAATGGGTGAAGAGAACACTTTGTCCCGGTGGCTGTGAAAGCAGCTGAAGCACGTGCTGTGAAGATGTCAAGGTCATTTATCACATCATGGAACATGATCCATCATCATCTGGACTTTGATGTCTATTGAAGAGACTGAGGCTGATGACTTCATGCAACTCTCCATCATTTATGGCTAATTTATACACGAGTCAAAGCATCTCATTGGCCCTCGGTGAAAAAGAAGGGCCAACAACATTTGGCAACCACCTTCTCCAATGATTTTTCCTTGAAGTTTCCCAAAAGTCAAAGCTGAGCTCAGTGGCTCATACTTTAACAGAGACTCTGTTTTCTCCTCTTTTTTGAAGATAGGGGCATTTCTCTTTCAGCCCTCTGGTACTTCTGCTTTTCATGATCTTTCAAACATCACGGATAATGGATCAGGAAACACGTCTGAATGGTTACCTAGGTCCTCTTGGCCAGGCAACTTAAATTCATTAAGAGAAGCTAGTTATTCTCTCATGGTTTCTTTACTGATCTTGAGCATAAATTCCTTATTAGTTATTTGTCAATTTTGTCATTTGAAGTGTAAAATTCACCCCCCTTGGCAGAGAGAACAGAAACAAAATCAGAGGCAGGTAGTTCTATCTTCTCTGTGTTGTCAGTTATCATGGTAACACGTAAAGGTTCTATCTCTTTGATCTTCTTTTTCCTCTCAATATAGCTTTAAAAAATAAAATAAAATAAAATAAACCATACCACTTTTGTGGTCTTTAGCTTTCTCTTGCCAGTATCAGTTAATTTGAAGTGTGGTATTTTTTATATTTTTACAGCATTGTGACACTCATATATACTTGTTTGTTGCCTGACCTTGCTTCCAAGTTCTATACATTGAAAAACTCTTGTTAGTGACTTTCCCATGTATCCACATCAGTCTTTTTTAGACAAATCCCATTGTTCCTCCTCAATGGGCTTTTTCCCCTTTGTACCTTCAGAATTTCATTTGAGTATCTTTCATCCTTCCTGAGCTGATATCCCCTGAAATATTTCATTGTCCATGGAATCCTACTTCTTTCCTTTGATCCTTTAAAAGTCATCTTTTCTAAAATCTAGGATGCATGATAGATTCTGACCGTAATTCTTTTCCTGTATCACAAATCTTTAAGATTTCCCTCCAAGATTCCCATTATTTCTCAGCAACTACTACTCCCCTGTTACTGGATTGAATTGTGTCCTTTGGCCTGCAAGTCATGAATAAAACTGGAACAACTCCATGGAATGAAAAATTCCTTGAATTTACTGTGGAGTAGAGACCCCATCTAATCCTAGTGGCATTTAGTGGAAGGAGAGTTTGATTTTTTCTCCTTTAAACTGTGAAAGAAACTAAAATATTTTTGTGTTAATTATCTACTGGAATGAAAGAGATCTGATTGTAAAATAGTTAAAAAGAAAATTTTCTCCATAGAAGATCATATGAGTCAAATATCTTTTACCATGTTTGTAGATGACAGGAATACATATTAGAAGTCTTAACTTGTTTTTCAAGGAACAACTCAGGCATGGCCGGGGAAATGCTTTTCCTAGAACCTTTAATTTTTTGTATTCTCTCCTGAAATTTGTCTTTTAATTTATGTATTTAGAGTTTTACATCTGATACCTTTGATAAAGTTTTGTAGAAATTATTTGTTTAGGATTTTAATTATATTACTTTGATTTGATGAGTTATACCTCATTCATCCTTAAAATCCCCCTAAAAAACAACTCTAAAAAGCATGATTATGATTCTTTTTAGTATGATAAATGTATCTATCTAATATCAAATGCAATATTATCTACCAGGGACAAATATTAGAGCCCTTTAAATATAAATACAGGGGACTGAAGAATGCCCTCTCTCCCAACTATTATTTGAAAATAGTGTGTTCTGTCACTGTGCTTAGTCCAAGAAAAATAATGAAAAAACATCGAGAGTCCTTGTTCTTATGGTGCTGTCTAGCCTCAAGATAATCTTTACCTATAAATATAGGTACATATTAATTACATGAAGCAGGGAGGAGAAGCATTTATAGCTAGAGAGTTCAGAAAAAGTCTAATATTGAAAGTGGAACTTGAAGGAACTAAGGATTCTAGGAGATGGAGAAGAGGAAGTACATTCCAGAAATAGGGGACAGAGATAGACATGGGAGATAGAATATTCTGTAGGAAGAAAAATAAGATAGTGTGACTAGGTCCTAGCCTGTGAGAAAGGAAGAATTAAGCTAAGAAAGTTGGTTGGGACTCAAGTTATAAATAGTTTTTAAAAATTTAGCCAGAAAAGTTTATATTTGATTCTAGAGGCAATGGGGAGCATGTAGTTAACAATGGATTTTACTGAATAGGGGAGTGACACAGAAAGACTGTAATATAGGGTATTTACTTTAGTATCTAAATGAAGATTCTACTGAATTGGGGGAGACGCTAAAGAAAGGAGAACAGTTCTGAAGTTATTGTAATAATCTAAGAGAGAGATGATGAATACAGATGTCTGGACGAGCTTGCAAGCATGAGAGATGGGGCTTCTATGAGAGGTTTTGTGGAGAGGAAGGAAGCTCTGTGTTATGTTGTTCTGAGACAAGACTGACTGGGCGCAGCTGTTGCGGTTATTAGGGTCAAAGACACATTATGTGGTTCGGGGGGTGCTGGAGTACATATTCAATCAAATAATAGCAAGATCAGGACATCGTGTAACGGGGTTAGCCAGTGAGCATGTGGAGTAATTCCACATTTACTTCCTTCACACATTTGCGTCACTTCCTTCACTCACAGGTGTGTTTTGCACTGAAAGGTGTCAGTTCCATGGCAAAGAGAGATTTCTACCAGTGTACCTTAACCAACAGATTTAAGGATTCTGGTGGTCAGTCCAGTTTTGGAGTCCAGAATGATCTCAGAGTGTGTCACCTATGTAAATAAACCTGCCTCTGATGCAGATTCAGAAGAAGCTGTGCCAGGATTTTATGAGCAATCAGAATTTTGAAAATATGACTTTGGGTAGTTTTTTGGTTTGTTTTTATTTACCTGAGAGGACATGTGAAATGAAGATTTGAGAATTTTAAGAGACAGCATTTTTTTTTTTTTTAAGCTGGAAAAGGTTTTGGTCTCTGGAAAGGAGAAATTTGAGCTGTAAGTCAAGATAAGAATCTATAGTTTTAAGAGTGGAAGAAATATGAGGCTTATGTGAAGGGAAAAATTTGGGGATCTGTACAATGGAAGAAAATATAAGAGTATGGGAAGTGGGAAGAATTTTAAGTCATATGGGAAAGGAGTTCTTCCTTCTTTTCTTCCTTCTTCCTTCCTTCCCCTCCCTTCCTCCCTTCCTCCCTCCCTTCCTTCCTTCCTTCCTTCCTTCCTTCCTTCCTTTCTTCCTTCCTTCCTTCCTTCCTTCCTTCCTTCCTTCCTTCCTTCCTCCCTCCCTCCCTCTCTCCCTCCCTTCCTTCCTCCCTCCCTTCCTTCCTCCCTCCCTTCCTCCCTCTCTCCCTCCCTTTCTTCCTTCCTTCCTTCCTTCCTTCCTTCCTTCCTTCCTTCCTTCCTTCCTTCCTTCCTTCCCCTTCCTTCCTTCCTTCCTTCCTTCCCCTTCCTTCCTTCCTTCCTTCCTTCCTTCCTTCCTTCCTTCCTTCCTTCCTTCCTTCCTTCCTTCCTTCCTTCCTTCCTTCCTTCCTTCCTTCCTCCCTTCCTTCCTCCCTCCCTTCCTTCCTCCCTTCCTTCCTCCCTTCCTTCCTTCCTCCCTTCCTTCCTCCCTTCCTTCCTTCCTCCCTTCCTTTCTCTTTCTTTCTTGAGGAACTTCAGTAGTTATTGGGGAAGACTGATGAATTAACAATATTCCCTCTTTTCTTGATTTAGGCAAATAACATTTTACTATATTAGAAGGTTCTTGTTAATATGTCTCCAATTTGTTGGACATCCTTTAAGGAGGATCTGTAGTAGAATGTGAACAAAAATTATATAGAATAAGAAGACATAGATGGGCAGTGATCTGTACTGAAGGAAGAACTATAGTTCTACTGAAGCCTACAAATTTCAAAACATCAATGTTATTCCATGAAGGGCCATCAATCAATTGCTCATTAAGTGCCAAGCATTGAGCTAAGTGCTTTGGATAGAATAAGACTGGACTATACTTCCAGTGAGGAAACTATCTCTACCAATGTAGATGAGCACCTTCTCTGCTTATAGCCTTCCATATTTGCTTTGAGAACACTGATATTAAATGGCCAGCCTACGTGTCAGAGATAGGACTTCCTGTCTCTGAGGCAGGCTCTTGATCCACAAATACCAAAGTGAAACAGTCTCTGACATCAGGGAACTTGCATTCCGAAAAAGGGAGACAACACATAGAGAGAAGTAAGTGTTAGCTGGGAGGATGGGGAGGCTGGAAATACAGGCAGCATAGTTTCAAGATATTCTGGGAAGTTCCTGGTGGCCTGGTTCCAGGCTCCTCTTCTAGCTAAAATATAGTGATACCTTATACATTACAATAAGGTTGTTTGGAAGACTTCATATACATTTCCCCAACTGTGAAGAAAATGCTAAAAGATGCCATATTTAGAAGGGAGGAAGGTTTGGAGGAACCAGACAGCTACCACAAAGGGGAGAAAAGAAATGACATCCTTGCAGTCAAAAGTTGAGGATTCAGACATGATCTGGTCTTGGAAGCAAATCAATCAATGAAAGGAAATATTACCCAGTAATTAGTATTAAATTGGAATTTTAAAAAGTATTACCCATCATTCTGATGAGGGTTAACGAGCATTTGCCAATCAAATCTACAAGCATTTGTGAATCACTTACTTTGTTCTAGGTCCTGGGGATTAAAAAATAAATAAATAAAAGGCAAAAAGTCCTAAATGAGGTCTTAATCTAATGAGAGAGACAAATATGAAAGAATTAAGTACTTGATATATAAAATAGAATTTGAACATAATGTCAGACAGAAGGCATTAAAATTAAGGGAGGGGGTAGTTGATTAAATATGAAGGAAAACAAAAACTGATAAAATTGAAACTTGGACAGGTGTTCTGGATCAATAACATTTATTATGAAAAATATTTTAATTATATTTTAATATAATAATGTAATATAAGGTGGTCCATCCTAGCTGATGAGTGAGATACCTTGAGAGAGCCCAGGAGCCAGCATGTTCCAGCATTCCCAGCCCCACCACAGTGATCGCCTTCCTCTCAATATTCCCCCAGGCCATTGGACCTGCTTCTGGCTCACCCAAAGCCATCAATAGGAAGCCAGATCATTTTAGAGAAGGGATCCTTCTTCGCCACTTCAAGCAACAACCAATGACTAGTTTCCTCCTATAGATATAAGCACAGGAGCCCTGAGAGTGACAGCACCTCCAAGACCAGAGCCATCATCTAGACTCAGCTCCTGTGGAAAAGGGCTCTGAGTCCCTAGCAAATGCCAGCCAACTGCCACCTGTAAGATAGCAAACCAGCATGGCTGAAGCAGCAAGGCTGGAGGCAGCATCTTGCCCAGTCCCTTGACCACCATCTTTCTTTGGACTCTGATGGAGATAGCCCAGGGCCCTGAATACAACCTCCCTAGGAACAGTGACATTAAGTCATTACATTCTGTACCCTGAAAACCATGAGACTTTCCCATCTAACTTGTAGCTGAAATCTTTCATAGGGGGTGTTTTCTCCTTTGGAATGTGATTCTTTGAGAGGAGGAATTGTTTTTTCTGTTGCATAGTAAGCTTTCTTCACTCACGGTGTAGTGGACATGAGAATGTTCTTGGAGTCAGGTTCCCCCTCTGACATATACATGCTGTGTGAATTCAGCCCCCCAAGTATTTCCCTAAAATCACAAACTAAAAAACAGCAGTCAGGGTACCTTGATAGAGTTTTCTCATTGACTATCTCCCTTGCACCAATAACAAAGATCTGAATAAACAAAACATGTTAGAGGTAATAGCTGTATTCATTACCAAACTGGTATTTTTAAGCTAACCACAATGCTTTAGTATCTCTGTTCAAAATGGGTACTCTTTTATCAGATTAAATACAATCACCATAAATCAGTTTAAACCAGATGAATAAAAAATATTTTCTCTTTGCATTTTAATTATCTGTAGGGAATATAATAATTTTCTCCCAGGAAAGCATACATTTAAAATATTCTTTTAAAACAAATGATACCTTAGTGGTTTGAAAAAGTCACCACATACCACAATTATTTTTAATACATTGAGTATATTTTAAACTAATTCTGTTTGGTATTCTGAGTTTGATAAACACCAAAAAATATGAGCATTTCCATGAAGAAAAGCAGAAAATTGCTTGTGAAACCACAAATTTTTATTGTATATAGCTTAGTTTTTAAAAAGTAAATAAAGTCACCATGTTAGTTTTTAAATTGTCCTGCTTGTCTACATCTCCTTTAGGACTTTTTTCTGTTCTCCTTTATACACTAAAAGCATACATCAATGACTTTCCTTCCCCTCTCTCTTCTTTCCACCTTCCTTTCCTCCATTTTTCTTTTCTCCCTCCCTTCCTTTCTTCCTTTTCCTTCCTTTCTTTCTTTTGCTTTTCCTCTCTTCTTTCCTTTCTTCCTTTTCCTTCCTTTCCCATTTCACCTTCCTTTTTTCTTTCTTTCTCTTTCTCTCTTTCTTCCTTCCTTCCTTCCTCCTTCCCTCCTTTCCTTTCTCCCTTCTTTACTTTCTTTTCTTTCTTCCTTTTCCTTCCTTCCTTTCCAATCTCACCCTCATTTTTTCTTTCTTTCTCTTTGTTTTTTCTTTCTTCCTTTTCTTTCTTTCTTTCTCTCTCTCTCCCTTTTTTTTTCTCCCTTCTTTACTTTCTTTTCTTTCTTCTTTTTTATTCATTTATTTCCCTTCCTACTCTCCCTTTTCTTCTTCCTTCCTTCCTTCCTTCTTTCCTTCCTTCCTTCCTTCTTTCCTTCCTTCCTTCCTTCAATTTATCTCTCTTATTATCTCCCCTTTCCTTTGTAATTATAAACAAAATTATAAACAAAAACAAAACCTGTAATAAATAGAGTCAATCAATTAAATCTACACATGGTCATATTTAAGAAGACATAACTCTTTTTGTACTTCAAGACTATCATAATATGGTCAGAATATTGTACCATTACAGGATAATAGATGTAGAAGTGCAAGGGATCTTATTGGTCATCTAATCCAACTCTTATTTAACAGACTAGGAAATTAGATCCATCAAGATAAAGTGAACTGCCCATGGTCATAAAAGTAATAAGTTGGACAGATGAGATTTGAAGCCCAAAGTGTTTTTTTAATCATATGATTGTTTTATTTCAACTGAAACAAAGTTCTTGCTGTAGTAGCATAGCTCAAAGTAACTCTGAGAGGCCAAAACAGCACCACACCCTCTAACACCCACTGGAGGTGTTTCTCCTTCAGTGGTTTCCTGGTCACCTAGTCATCCAGTCAAAGGCATTCAGATTTGTAAATTTAGGTCATGGCTCATCATGCTATCTCAGACTAAGAAGCCAGCACTCTTCATGATCTAAAATATTTAGCAAACAAAGATTCTTTAGGATGCATGGGCTTCTCCCTTTAAAAAACCTATTTTCTTCCATAATTTCTAGGTAATTCCCATGTCCAAAGATCAGAAGGTCTCTTATAGGCCAATTCATTTACTGGGAATGACATTTTAGAGGGTGGAGTTGGGGCAATTGGGCTTTATGCCATGATGAACTCCTCCCTTTTCTGTTAAATTTGTCAAGCTTGGGAGGCTTCCTGGAAGAGCCACATTTCAGCAATATGAGAATCATTCCTGAAGTGACACAAAGCTAGCTCATGACAGACTTTCTAATTAAACAGTTTTTTCAGTCTTGTGGAACATCCCCAGGACCATCAGAATCACAAAGCATAGAAATCCAGCAACTAGGATTGTGAGCCACACATTTCCATAAAATTATGAGCTATCCTTGTGTATGTACACCCATAAATACTCACAGAAGATGTACTCAGTGTATTTGTGTCATTTTGTAGGTACTAATACAGTACTCAGGTTATCCATCCACTTTCCACTGCTCTTATCATATGACCACCTTCTTTTCTGACCTCTAATGTTCTTCGCAATTCTAAAATTGAACTATTATTCTTTTATCTTGATAATGGGAATCAAAATTTATGGTTATTTGGAGGAATTGGATATTTAGCTTTAAGAAGAAAATAATTATAGAAACAATGATAGCTATCTTCAAATATTAAAAGGATTCAATTCAGAAAGCATTGAATCATCATCATTTCAAAGCTTCCTCTGGGTCATAGAGATTTTAAAAAATGAAATGAGCTTCAGAATGCAGTGTGACAGAAAGACCTATCCTGCCTCACTCTCTTGATCTGTAAGATGAGGTCTCTACAATTCATTTCAACTCTAATTTAATGACCCTGTACATAGTTGGGGGAGGAAGGAAGAAAAATACAGGAGTAAATACAATACAATTATAAAGTAAGATATGTATAGGAGAGATGCAGAATGGTATGAGAGATTTGGAAAACAAGGGGTGAGGAGGATTATTTATAATTAGAGGATGAGGGAGACTTCATGGAAAATGTAGGCCTTAAATGAAAAGAAAGACTGAGGTGATGATAAAAGTAAACATCCTTTTAGGAATTTGGACCCTTCTCCTTTTTATCTATCTATCTATCTATCTATCTATCTATCTATCTATCTATCTATCTATTTATTTATTTTTAGCTAGGCAATTGGGGTTATGTGACTGTCCAGATAGCTAATAAGTGAGTGTTGTGTCTGAGGCTAGATTTGAAAGCTGGTCCTCTTAACTTCATGGTCAGTGCTCTATCTACTGTGTCATCTAGCTGCCCTTAGACCCTTCTTTAAAATGGAGCAATGGTGGAAATGAATACAAGATTGCAACAATTCAGTTTGGCTGTAATATAAAATACATGAAGATGTATGATGACTGAGCCATATTTTAGAGGGTCTTAAATGCCAAGTGAGGAATTTGTGTTTTATTCAGTAAGCAAAGGAAATCCAAGGAAAGTTTTGAGTAGAAAGCTCACACCATCCGACTCACATTAGAATGATTATTTGGGTAGTTGGTTGAAAGCTAGTCTGGCAAGGTGAAGTGGGTAGAGGAAGGAAGATTAGATTAAAAAAAAAATTAGTATGAATAAGAAGTAGAAATAGACTCTCCAGGACTTGAAAGTTAATTGGAAATGGGAAAGAGAGGATGAAGTCCAAGTTGTCCTTGAGGTGACAAGCTTATAGAGCAAGAACCTAATTTTATTCATAAAATTAGGAGTAAGGGGCAAGTTTGGTGGGAATGTCATCCAGAATAGGAATTAATTTTCTGCTTAGCCAAAGGGATGAAAATCAAAGGTTAGGCTTTTTCAAACAATTAGAGCTTTCCAAAAGCTCCATGAGACAATGAATCTGTTGAAAACAGATTTTGGATAACCAAAAACATTGTAGGCACTGGGCTAGATGATCTCTAGGCCTTCCTAAATCTGAGATTCTGCAGCAGTTTTCAAGTTTCAGTTGTACTTTGTTAAAAATTGTATCATCGTTTATCAAATAAATTATATAAATGTATATATATATACATATATATGTACATATATGTATATATATATATATATTTAAGTCATGTTAATTTTTTTCCTGTAGATATCTTGTTACTCCAGCTGATGAGATTAGCCCCAAAGTAGCTTGTTCAGTTACAGCACCATCATCTATTCTACAAAACCTGACCTGCCAGATAACAAATAGTCTTAGTTCTCTGGTGGTTGATGATTCGGAAGAACTAGTCAGCAATGTCATCACTGTTGAGTATTCAGACCAGGAGAAGAGAATACCATTTCCAATCAGCATCGCAATCCCATTTAGTGCACGCTATCGGGGAAATTATAGAGAAGTCATGGTCAAAGTGTCCGATCGAGACCTTCAATCAAGTTACATCACCCCGAGTTCATTAGAAGGAAGCCGAGGAAGTCATAAGGTAGGTAAATGCTCAGCTAAGGATTCTTCTACTTTTGTCAAATTTCTTAACATTATTCAGACTGCCAGAAAATGCTCTTCTTGAAATAAAACACGATGCTCCTGATTCTCTATATCAGGCAGGAAATCCATCCATACCTGGTGATTTCCCTTAATGTCCAAGGATACACATTTATAAGATCCTTTCCCAGAGTTGAGGGTGCAGTTTGGGGTCATAGAAAAGAACATAGCTAACTATTTAACATAGAGAGAAAAACAAAGATAAAATTACGGAGGCTTAATTAGTACTGTATTCTCACCAACTAAACATAAGAGCCACAGTACCTTTTATAGTGGTAATAAGAATTAGATTTTAATGGAATGGAACTCTGGGGCCATTTATTCTAACAATCTCATTTCTTAGGTGTGTCCTAGGTATAAGTGGAAATCACAAAATGTGCCTGGAGCAATATAGATCTCCCATCTAAAACAAATGGCCAGTAAGTTAATTTGGAGTCTATTGACCTTTATGCTTCTTAAACTTCAACATCCTGGGAGACTTATACAGACAAGATTTTCATTTATTTGTGCAGCTAATTATCTTTCTAAGAGGTTTTCTTTCCACCATTTTTGTCTTCCTGGAAAAGCAATGAAGAGCACATAGACATATGTGGAGCTCCAGATGTGTTACAGAATGGCTGAAATGTAGTGCTTTCTTTCCCATGCTCCAATGCTTTGTATTTGGTTTCTGTGCTATAATTCATTCAGGGAACTTGGGCTGAAGTAAAGGTTTATAAGCTTGGCATCTTTTCTGTGGTATCATGCCTGAAGAAAGAATCCTTCATGGTTCCAAAGAAAGGACTTTCCCTAAAGCTGAGCATGGACCCCAGAATCTCCTTCAATTACCCCTTAGGAGTTTTCAGCTCTTCAGTCCTCGTACAATTAAAGGTAAGGATACCTCATAGTGGTTGCGATCCAATCTGATCCACTAAATTCAGCATTAAGTGCCTGTTCTTTGTTCAGATCCCGGTGATATTAAGACATAAGGAAATCCTTGTTTATTTTAAGGTTCTACTTGGGGAGTGACAGGAGATGGGTGCACAGACACAGAAGTATAGAGCATATGTAAATGAAATACAAAGTAATTTTGGGAGCAGGGAGAACAATAATCATAGGATAGGCTTCTCTAGGAGGTAGCCCTTAAAGGGAATTAGGGTTCTGAAAAGCAGAGGAGGGAAAGCATCCTAGAGCATGGAAGATGGTCCTTGCATAAAGATGAGAGATAGAAGGTCATATATGGGTAACAGCAACAATAAACGTTTAACTGAAACATTGGACATGGAAGGGGATTAAACATAAAATCATACCAAAAAGATAGTCTGGAGTCATCCTGGGAAAGTTTATACATTCATAAATTCGGAGCTTTAAGGAATCTTTGGGTTATCCAGTCCAATTTCCTTATTTTAAAGAAAAAAAAAAAAAAAAAAAAACTCAGGTATACTGAGGTTAAAGGTCTTGGATGGGAATCACAGCTCTGGCATTTGAACCTACCTCCTTTGGCTCATCTCCTTTCTCTCCACTGTTCCATGTGACTAGCTGTAAATGGCAAATGGAGGACTTTGTATTTTCTTGTAGAAACAGGTAGACATTGAAGCTTCTGAGCAGGAAAGGTGATGCTTAGGTTTTAGGGATTCTAATTTTGGAAGCCATGTCATAGAGGGATCAGAGAAGGAAAGTATTGAAGGTAGAAAGATCAGTTAGCTCATTAATCAGAGTTCAAGCATGCAATGATAAAGGCTTGAGCCAGAAGAGTTGCCAAAGAACTTGTTTGGTTAGAAGAAAAGGCATTTAGTTAAATGGCATGATAAAAATATAGCAACCGCACCTTTCCCATGAAAATGAAGATTTGCTTTTCCAGGAGGATGCATGTCAATAGAAAGAATGGATAGAAGGAACATACAGGAAAGAACAGACACATACCCCCAAGGAACATGGCAAACAATTTGAGCAGTTCGCACATCTGGAATTACAGAACTGCTCCTAGTTAGATCACTGTCATACCAGCTAGTACCATTCTGTTGGGTCTCCACTCTTGGCTCAACATCACTGGAATGGATAATGGGTCATTCTTGTCTGTTTCTGCTGGGATTTGTTGGATAGTGCTGAAATGTACGTGCACTCTCCTCTAGACACTACTCTGCTGGACCTTCACTGCCTCTGATCCCGATAACCTGAAATCTTTGGATTTATATTTTCTTCAAGAAAAAAATGGGGGCTTCCACCATGCTCTTTCAACTAAAAGTACACAGTCTTTCTGTTTTAGCTCTTTTACAAGAAAGAGAAATCTTTTTTTATTCTTTATGCTTGGAAAGCAAAATGGGGGCAATTATTTAGTAAAATTATTTAGATCTTAAAGCTTGGTATGATGTATGTATCAGAATAATATAATAATATTCTTAACTAAATTGTTAGATGAATATGAAATGCCTTTCTAACCCTCAACCTTATGTTTTTGGGTGGCACTAAATCATGCAATATTTGTCTTTAAAAATAGATATTATATACAGAAAATGTAGCACTTCACGGTTAGCATACCCCTGCAGATTTCTGTGTATGGTTTTTACTTTCTGATAATGGGATTGGAGGGGGCGGCTCCCCAGTGCCTGAGAATGATCTCGGAAGAAGTCGACATTATCTTTTAGTTGAGGTTGGGGCTGGAATTAGGGAACTCACACCGTAAGGCTTCTTGGAAAAGTTACATAGAAAATAATAACTTTTAACTTGCAAACAGAAAATACACAAACACAAGTATTTACAAGGAAATCTCCCCAAGTAGAGGTTCCACTGGCAGTTTCCATATATAATGATTGTAACCAAGTGTCCATGAGAGTTTGGGGGGTTTCTGTTTGTGGAGGGATTTTGAAGGCGATGAAGAAACTAGCTGCTCCCTCTTACTTGCTCCCGCCTTTGGAATATAGCATAGCTGTCCCTATGCAGTCATGCACAGAGAAATCTGCAAATCTGTTCTCTAATTCATTTTCTGTAGATTAATGGATGGAAAGGCAATGAAAACTTGACAGCCCCCACGAATACCTCCTCACCGGACCACAATAGTAATTTTAAAATTTTTCTATCAGAGAAACTAGATTTTAAATTTGCCCTGTGAGGCTTATAAAGATAGAATAGCAAGGTAGGAGTGTCATGGCCAGAGAGTGGTAACTGGGAAACTACAGAGATTGTAAGAGGAACAATAAGGGGGTCAGTCCAGACATTTTTCCAAGAGAAAACGGTAGCATTGATTTAGTTACGGTTCTCAGAGCAAGAAGTGGAAAGAGGGAGAGTACCTATGTGAAGCATGTGGTTTCATGGTGGAAATGACTGGACTGCAGATAATTTAGAGGAAGAAGGTGTTATGGGAGCTATTGTTGCCATAAAAGCTTTTATTTATTAGACAAAACAAGATACATATAACTATATTCAGTAATACACTAAAATAAATAGTTCAGGAAAAAAATGTATTTTGCTTCTAACAAAAGTTAATCAATGAGAATTAATGACTTTTTCCCCCCTAATTTGTTTAGGTCCAACCAATTGATCCTTCGCTAGTATCAACATTAAAAATGAAACAAGATCTTTATAATTCAGTAGTTTCAACTAGTCCTTTAATTCATCTCCAACACCCAGCAGCACATCCTTTCCATAAATCTGTCACTGTCGTATTACCCTGTTCTCCAAATACAGAAAGAAAAACTCACGGCGCTGAGACAGACCACAAAAGGATAGCTAGTGCTACTTCCAGAAAGTTTCCGACTTCCTACCCCGTCCGGTGAGTAAGACCTTGACTTGTTAATTTGACATTTCAAAAAATTTTGAGAGAGACAGTCTGGTATAGTGAAGATCAACACTGAACCTGAGAACTGCAAGTTCAAATGTTATTTCTGACACATGCCAATTGTGAGTCCCTGGGAATGGCACATGACCATGAAATAGGAACCATCAACTTTCTAAGGTAGAAGTTAGAAGCCTCTAGTATAGAGACTCTCCAAATCAGAAGTTCCCCACACTTATAATGGAATGATAGGTCTGCATTAAAAAAAAAAAAAAAAAAGAAAGAAACATGATGATGAATTCATAACAAAGGAACTTAAAATAATTGACATAAGTACTTTTTTTGTTTTGTTTTGTTTTGTTTTTGCTGAGGCAATTGGGGTTAAGTGACTTGCCCAGGGTCACACAGGTAGGAAGTGTTAAGTGTCTGAGACCAGATTTGAACTCAGGTCCTCTGGACTTCAGGGCTGGTGCTCTATCCACTGCATCTAGCTGCCCCGACATAAGTACTCCTTTAGGAAACTTTCCATTGGATTATTCTGATAAACTTCTATTAATAAAATGCAAATTGTGAAATACTATGTATCTCTAAGCATAGTGATATGGGCACATGGTATCAGAATTTCCTACTATGTTCTGATCACTGGATTAGATACTTTGGGAATTGTAAGAAAATTCAGAAAGATAGCCCTTGTGTTTAAAATGATTGCAGCCTAGTTCATCACAAAGAAGTAAGATGGATTTAATGACAATATATAATGAACAAGATTTAGGATGACCTAAACTTTTTGCTATAAAATTTAGATTTCAAGCTATATATTTACATTTAAACTCTCCCACTCTGCTCCATTTCTTTTCATTTTCTTTTTTTTTTTTTTCTGAGTCTGGGGTTAAGTGACTTGCCCAGGGGCACACAGCTAGGAAGGGTTAAGTGTCTGAGACAGATTTGAACTCGTGTCCTCCTGAATTCAGGGCTGGTGCTCTGTCCACTGCGCCACCTAGTCTTTTTAATCCCAAACCAACTTCATATTAGCATAGGTAAAGAAACTGAAAATAAGGAAGATACAGCTGCTACCCAGATATAAGGAAATACAATATAATCTGTAAAATGAAAGGGTGGGATTAGTCTGCTTATAAAGTCCCTCCTAGCTCAAAATTTATGAACTAATCATCAACACTGAACTCATGTGTTCAACTGTATTTTTAGGGTTAGGATTAGACTTGGGCCCCAACTTTTTGACTCCAATTCTTATACTGCATCACTTAATTATAATATATTATATATTTTCTGTATTAGGTATAAGAAAAATTATGAGTTAAATATCAGAACATTTAGTATTTTACTTTTAGCTGGTCAGTATAAAATAGTGTGCTTGAATATTTAATATTTTGCAATGATGTGACTTAGAAGAAAAAGGAAATTCATTCAAGACTATGGAGTAGGATGTATTTTTCCTTCAAAGTACACAGATTCTCTGAAATCTATCCATGGATTCCAGGTTTGTATGGATGCCAAGTTAAGAATCTCTGTTCTAACATAATCTTGTTATTTTTTGTTCTTTACTTTCCAAAAGGACCAATGACACTACAGGATGATGTCTTGTCTCACCCACTATACGTTTAAGGGATTGGTTATATGTACAATTTCTTTAACTAGAAATTACCCAAACCAGTGAATTCAGAAGTCTAGTCTCTGCCTCCTATTCCTATGAAATTACTGCTGAGGGAAATGAGAACTGGGCTAAAGGGACTAGGGGTTTTATTTTTGGTTATTCTTAACTATTCATGGAAGATTATTTAATGTTCCTGTAATATTTTTAAAGAAAATGTCTACAATAAGTGGGATTTAATCTATAGCCACGTCACTAACTTCTCGTTGTTCCCTTTATGTAGGGCCAAGAGTGCTTCTATAAGAAAACCTGGGGACAATGTCAGTGAGTCCTTGAAGCTGCTGGGTTTCAGAAGCAGAGAGGGCAGCTGGTTTGTCCTTGATGATGTTGTGGTGAGAAATGTGCAGAGTGGAATTGTATCATTTGAACTGCACGAACATTTAGACAGGTAAAGCCTCGGTAAATGAGCGCAAGGTTTTCAATGTCTTAGCTCTTGATGGACCATAATTTATGTTTACAGATGCAGAAATCCTGAGATGAGTATCATAATTCATGAAGTAGAACTACAGAGGAGTCATTTAGACTGCACTCAAAATGCAAACCAGGGTTAGCAAATTTATGTGTAGGTAACATAAGGTATTACTTCCCTTCACAGGAGTTTCACAAAAGATGTGCTCTCAAACTACTCTGATCATATCTTGACAGTTCTAATACTCTGGATAACTTCAGAATGGTTCTATGATGATATCTTTGTTCCTGAAAGTTCCATAAAGATTATGAGAAGGCTGTTTATTTTATGTTCCTCAAATGACTATGTTTATGTAGATGAGATTTGGTTTCTTCAGGAGTGATTTCATTTTCTTTTCTCATTTCAATACGCTGCAGCTGATCTAATGATAAAAATGGTTTTTAGATGTCTTAAGAGTCGATGAAGATGTTAGAAGAGTATAAAGAGATGTAAGCCATATGATAAAGAATATATTTGAATGCAGATAGACTTATCTGCATCTAGATGTGTCTGTGTAATTGTTAGAGTCAATCGATGGGCAAATAGTGCAACTTTAAAAATATTTGTTGATTTAAGCAGTGTGTTTCCAAAAAGTAGGTAGAAAGTTGTCTAATATGTATGATTAACATAAGTGAACATTGTTGATAATTAGGTAGTTATATAGTAGGCAAAGAGACACTGGCTAGGATTTCACTGGTACAAAAAGTTCTCTAGAGAGGAAACTCCCTTTTACCAATGTAGGACAGCACCTTTTCTTCAACTTTTAACTTGAGAGAGCTTCCCAAAGAACATACAAGTTGGATAATTTGTCAAGGGATATACAATGAGTATGTTTCAGAGGTGGCCCATTAGTTTTTCTGCATTAGGCCGTGAAGCTTCTCATTATTACATGACATTTGGCTCAAGTTCCTGCTGTTTTATTTTATTTTTTTCTTTTTCTGAGGCAGTTGGGGTTAAGTGACTTGCCCAGGATCACACAGCCAGGAAGTGTTAAGTGTCTGAGATCACATTTGAACTCGGGTCCTCCTGAATTCAGGACTGGTGCTCTATCCACTGTGCCACCAGCAGCCCCTGCTGTTTTTTTTTTGTTTTGTTTTGTTTTGTTTTGTTGTTTTTTCAATAACCAAAAGGAATTATGTGGACTGAGGTAGTAACTAGTAAAGATTTAAATGTTCATATATTTTATATATTTAAACCTTAAATTTACCATATATTATAGGTCAGAGAATATGCTACTTTGGATCTATGTAGATAAAATTCACTTTTTCATTAGGCAACTTTAAAACATTAAAATTATATTTTTTCTTTGTGTGACTTTGTTTTTAGGTATATATATATATGTATATATATATATATATATATATATATATATATATTTAGACAGACACATATATAATATAGTTAGATATATTTTTCCCAATTACACGTTAAAACAATTTTTAAACATTTTTTTAAAAAAAAGTTGTGAATTGGAAATGTTATACTTCCTTTCCTCCTTCCTTAGATGATAAGCAATCAGATATAGGTTTATTTGAGGTTATATAGATGTTAGCTACTTGAATTAAATAAGTGTCTCTTATTTGTGATGATTTCCGTGTTACCCATTAGGCCAGTGTTTATGCAAAAATAAAATGATTCCATCCATTGTCTTAGCCCTCTGTTCTCTTTCACTGCAAACTCCCCGATAAAGATTCTTTGTCTGGACTCCATAAAATTGTTTTAAAAATATTTTGATAATGATATTTTAATATAATTGTTATTTTTAAATTCTATGTATTTAACTTTTTGCCTTTAAAATCATTATTTCAAAAAGGCATTCATATCCTTAAGCGGAGTGTTTCAAAAGGGGTCCATGATACACAAAAGTGGTTAAGAACTTCTGTTCCAAAAAGTGTGGTCTGCTATACTACTTCCATTTCTTCACCATTTCTTCACTCTTTAAACTCGTGCTTCTGATTCCATACTCTAGCATTTAAACAATAATTTGACTCCACAAACATTTATCATGTAAATATTATGTACAAAGTGCTGTGCTAGAAACTGGAGGAATAAAGGCAAAAAAAAGTAAAATTGCTCTTGGTCTAAAGGAAGCTCACACCCTAATGGATACTACAATGTGTAAACCAATAAGGAAAAGTCATTTGAGACAGAGAAGAGCACTAACAAGGGAGATAAGGAAGGCTTTCCATAGGAAGCAGCCTTAGAGATTAAGCTTTGAAAGAAATTATGTTTTCTAAGAGAAGTAAGTAATAATAGAAGATATTCCAGGCTAAAACACAAAGATGAGAGATGGGATGCTGATTGTAGGAAGAGATAATAGGCCAGTTTGGAACAAGTGTGGGGCAGGGAGAAACATATAGAAACTCTAAAGGCTGACTGAATTATATTGTAAGGGCTTTAAAGGTCAGAGTGAGGGTCTTGCATTATATCCTAAATGTAGTCAGGAGATGATTTTTTTGAGCACAGAAATGATTAAAACATAATTTTCCTTTGAGAAGCATGAGGGGTGAATTGGAAAGGAGAGGGGATATAAACATTTAAAGCAGAAAGACTAATTGTAATAATTTAAATTAAAAAATTATAAGGGCCTGGAATAGAGAGGTAGTTCAGAGATGAGAATTGATGCATGAGGTGTTGTGGAGATAAAATCAATGAGATCTGATAAATGATTAGCTGAGAGAGAGGGATGAGGGTTCCTCGGAGGTTGTGAAATCAGATGATGGTCCTTTCATCAACTATAGTTATGTTTGGAGGAAGGGAGGGCAAGATCGTGATGTGGTTGAAAAGTGTGATTAAAAACAGTTCTGTTTTGTACATTTTGAATCTGAGATAGATTTTTACCAAAACTGGCCTCTCAAAAGTCAAAAGTGATCTCTTAATCATTCAACCCAATGGACAAGTTCTAAATATTACATTGAGTATTATCAATCACTTGTTGCTCCTGAACATTTTTCTCCCTTGGTTTCCAAGATTTTTTCTGTTTTTCTCCTCTTGTCTTCTATGTGACCAGACAACTTCCAAATTTAATGTTCCATTTCTGAAGTGCGCTCTAGAACTCTCCCATTCTGTATTTCCACTCCAATATCTTCACTTGAATGTTTTGACAACTCAAATTCAACTTGTCCCAAGCTGAATTCATCATCTTCATTGTCTCTCCCAAATCTACCTATACCCCACCTTCCCTAAGGCCTTTTCAGTTTCTTTGTTTTAGTACTGACATGTTTCTACTTCCAATATCCCATACTCACACCTAAAGTCACATACAACCACTGAATCTCTTTTACTTATCTTTCCCCTCCTCTTCATTGCCTCACTTGGACTGTTTTATTTACATCCTCTCATGTTCACTTCCTCTTTGCTTTTCATTATTATATTGTTCTTAGATTTTTCTTGCAGATGATATTTTTTAAACAATGATTATTTTGTTTTTTCCAATTACATGTAAAAACAATTTTTAATATTCATTTTTTAAAAATTTTGACTTCCATATCTTCTCCCTTCTTTTTCCTCTTGCCCCGTCATGAAAAGACAGTAGTTTGATACAGGTTATGGTGATACTCTGTTAACTAGTCTTTCTGCTTTTAATCTATCTCCTCTTCTGTGTAAAGTGCTTTTCCTGTTTTCTGCCCCCATGAAAAGATGGCTGTGACCTTGCGAGCACTGAGATCAGAAAAGCCGTAGACAATACTCCACCTAAAAGCAGAAATAAGTAGACACAGGCACTAGTGGGGTCATTTGCTCCTGGGTCACATGGTGGCCAGTTGTTGTTTCTCCTCCACTCTCAGAGGACCCAGGGAGGTGATACCATAGTATGTAGGCCACCAGCCTCCTTTTCCTGCAGAGCCATCGGGGTCCAGGCCAGATTTGGATAAGCTCGAGGGAGAGGGCCCTCACCTGAATGAGTAGTGTGGATGGCTCCTCATTCTAGCACATCCAGGTAGGAAATAGAAACTACTTTGATCACTTAGGGCTTTTTGTAAGCCTTCTTCATGCTGGTTCAGCAACCAGTCAAAAAAGCTTCCCTGCTTTGCATGCTAAGGGGACTGGAAAGAGAAGAACTGGGTATTCTCTGAATTCCCATTCCTTAGAATTAGAGATGAATTCCCATTTCATTCCTAGTCATCTTGCCAGCTTCCTCTGCATACATTGGCAGCAGGCAGAGCACACTGTATTTTTTCAAAGGATCGAGCTCCATTGACCATAACTCATTGCCAAATTGGGCTTCTAATTCCCTCTTCTTTCTTTGCTCCCTTTGTCTCTGTGCTTTTGCTTATATTTTCCTCCAAAAAGAAGCTGATTCTCTGCCGTACTTTTATCTCTGCCATACTTATCAATATTGAGATTATTAATCTCAAAATTTTCTCTTTGCCCTCAAACCAGGTCAAAGTGACTTTTCCTTTCTCTAGTTTTTATTTTTAATTTTCCTTTGCCATTATCTTTTGTCTCTGCTTCACTTGCTTATTTTATAACCTATTGTACATTTGCTTTCCCTCCCCATTCAACTGGAAGATCCTTGAGAGCAGGAGCTATAACAATAACGACCACCACCATAATAATAATAACTATTTATATCATTCCTGTCTTTGTAAACTCAGTATCTGGCATAATACCTTGAGTTTAATGGTTGTTTATTCTTTGAATAAACTTGGGATGGAAAATGCCATCTGCATCTAGAAAGAAAACTATGGAGACTGAATACAGATCAAAACATCATATTTTCACCTTTTTTTTTGTTTTGTTTTGTTTTGTTTGCTTATTTTTTTCTTTCTCATGGCTTTTCCCATTTGGCCTGGTTTTTCTTGTACAATATGACAAATATGGAAATATGTTTAAAAGAATTGCATATATTTAATCTATATCAAATTACTTGCTGTTTTGGGACAGGAGGAAGTAAGGGAGGAAGAGAGAAAAAATTTTTTTTTTTTTTTTTTTTTTTTTTTTAATTTTTTTTTTATTATATATATATATATATTTTATAATATTATCCCTTGTATTCATTTTTCCAAATTACCCCCCCTCCCTTATTCCCTCCCCCCGACGACAGGCAATACCATACATTTTACATGTGTTACAATATAGTCTAAGTAAAATACATGTGTGTGAATATCATTTTCTTGTTGCACAATAAACATTAGAATCCGAAGGTACATGCAACCTGGGCAGACAGATATTAGTGCTAACAATTTTCATTCCCCTCCCAGTGTTTCTTCTCTGGGTGTATCTACCTCTGTCCATCATTGATCAACTGGAAGTGAGTTGGATCTTCTTTATGTTGAAGATTTCCACTTCCATCAGAATACATCCTCATACAGTATCGTTGTTGAAGTATACAGTGATCTTCTGGTTCTGCTCATTTCACTCAGCATCAGTTGATTTAAGTCTCTCCAACCCTCTCTGTATTCCTCCTGCTGGTCATTTCTTACTGAGCAATAATATTCCATAACTTTCATATACCACAATTTACCCAACCATTCTCCAACTGATGGACATCCATTCATCTTCCAGTTTCTAGCTACAACAAAAAGAGCTGCCACAAACATTTTGGCACATATATGTCTCTTTCCGCTCTTTAGTATTTCTTTGGGATATAATCCCAGTAGTAGCGCTGCTGGGTCAAAGGGTATGCACAGTTTGATAACTTTTTGGGCATAATTCCAGATTGCTCTCCAGAATGGCTGGATTCTTTCACAACTCCACCAGCAATGCATTAGTGTCCCAATTTCCCCACATCCCCTCCAACATTTGTCATTATTTGTTCCTGTCATCTTAGCCAATCTGACAGGTGTGTAGTGGTATCTCAGAGTGGTCTTAATTTGCATTTCTCTGATCAGTAGTGATTTGGAACACTCTTTCATGTGAGTGGATATAGTTTCAATTTCTTCCTCTGAGAATTGTCTGTTCATATCCTTTGACCATTTATCAATTGGAGAATGGTTTGGTTTCTTATAAATTATGGTCAGTTCTCTATATATTTTGGAAATGAGACCTTTGTCAGAACCTTTGTTTTTAAAAATATTTTCCCAATTTGTTACTTCCCTTCTAATCTTGTTTGCATTAGTATTATTTGTACAGAAACTTTTTAGTTTGATGTAATCAAAATCTTCTATTTTGTGATCAATAATGATCTCTAGTTCTCCTCTGGTCATAAATTCCTTCCTCCTCCACAAGTCTGAGAGGTAGATTATCCTCTGTTCCTCTAATCTATTTATTATCTCCCTCTTTATGCCTAAATCATGGACCCATTTTGATCTTATCTTGGTATATGGTGTTAAGTGTGGATCCATATCTAATTTCTGCCATACTAATTTCCAGTTTTCCCAACAGTTTTTTCCGAATAATGAATTTTTATCCCTAATGTTGGAATCTTTGGGTTTGTCAAAGATTAGATTGCTATAGATGTACCCTTTTTTGTCCTTTGTATCTAATCTGTTCCACTGATCTACCGGTCTATTTCGTAGCCAATACCAAATGGTTTTGGTGACTGCTGCTATATAATATAGCTTTAGATCAGGTACACTTAGACCACCTTCCTCTGAGTTTTTTTTCATTAGTTCCCTTGCAATTCTTGACCTTTTATTCTTCCATATGAATTTTGTTGTTATTTTTTCTAGGTCATTAAAATAGTTTCTTGGGAGTCTGATTGGTATAGCACTAAATAAATAGATTAGTTTGGGGAGTATTGTCATCTTTATTATATTCGCTCGGCCTATCCAAGAGCACTGAATGTCTTTCCAATTATTTAAATCTGATTTTATTTTTGTGGCAAGTGTTTTGTAATTTTTCTCATATAATTCCTGACTTTTCTTTGGTAGATGGATTCCCAAATATTTTATACTCTCAACATTTGTTTGGAATGGAATTTCTCTTTGTATCTCTTGCTGTTGCATTTTGTTAGTGATATATAAAAATGCCGAGGATTTATGTGGATTTATTTTGTATCCTGCCACTTTGCTGAAATTTTGAATTATTTCTAGTAGCTTTTTAGCAGAGTCTTTGGGGTTCTCTAAGTATACCATCATGTCATCTGCAAAAAGTGATAGTTTAATTTCCTCATTTCCTACTCTAATTCCTTGAATCTCTTTCTCGGCTCTTATTGCCGAGGCTAGCGTTTCTAGTACTATATTGAATAGTAATGGTGATAGTGGGCAACCTTGTTTCACTCCTGATCTTACTGGGAAAGGTTGCAGTTTATTTCTATTGCATATTATGCTTACTGACGGTCTTAAATATATACTCCTGATTATTCTAAGGAATAATCCATTTATTCCTATACTCTCAAGAGTTTTTAGTAGGAATGGATGTTGGATTTTGTCAAATGCTTTTTCTGCATCTATTGAGATGATCATATGGTTCTTATTAATTTGATTATTAATATGGTCAATTATATTAATAGTTTTCCTAATATTAAACCAGCCCTGCATTCCTGGAATAAATCCTACTTGATCATAGTGTATTATCTTGGAGATGATTTTCTGAAGTCTTTTTGCTAATATCTTATTTAAGATTTTAGCATCAATATTCATTAAGGAGATTGGTCTATAATTTTCTTTCTCAGTTTTCGATCTACCAGGTTTAGGTATCAGTACCATGTCTGTGTCATAAAAGGAATTTGGTAGGACTCCTTCATCCCCTATTTTTTCAAATAATTTATATAACATTGGGGCTAATTGTTCTTTAAATGTTTGGTAGAATTCACATGTGAATCCATCTGGCCCTGGGGATTTTTTCCTGGGGAGTTGATTAATAGCTTGTTCTATTTCTTTTTCTGAAATGGGACTATTTAAGCAATTTATCTCCTCCTCTGTTAATCTAGGGAGCCTATATTTTTGGAGGAAGTCATCCATTTCACTTAAGTTATCAAATTTATTGGCATAAAGTTGGGCAAAGTAACTCCTTATTATTTCTCTAATTTCCTCTTCATTGGTGGAAAGATCCCCCTTTTCATTTGTAAGACTATCAATTTGATTTTCCTCTTTCTTTTTTTTGATCAAATTTACCAAAGGTTTATCTATTTTATTGGCTTTTTCATAAAACCAACTCTTGGTTTTATTTATTAATTCAATAGTTTTTTTACTTTCAATTTTATTGATTTCTCCTTTTAATTTTTGTATTTCGAGTTTAATTTTTGGTTGGGGGTTTATAATTTGGTCTTTTTCTAGCCTTTTAAGTTGTAAGCCCAATTCGTTAATCTTCTCTTTCTCAATTTTCTTCAAATAAGCCTCTAAAGATATAAAATTTCCCCTTATTACCGCTTTAGCTGCATCCCAAAGATTTTGATATGATGTCTCATCATTATCATTATCTTGGGTGAAATTGTTAATTGTTTCTATAATTTGCTCTTTCACCCAGTCATTCTTTAAGATGAGATTATTCAGTTTCCAATTACTTTTTGGTCTATTTACCCCTAACTTTTTACTGAATGTAGCTTTTATTGCATTGTGATCTGAGAAGAAGGCATTTATTATTTCTGCCTTCCTACATTTAATTTTGAGATCTTTATGTCCTAGTATATGGTCAATTTTTGTATAGGATCCATGAACTGCTGAGAAGAAAGTATATTCCTTCCTATTGCCATTCAGTTTTCTCCAAAGGTCTATCATACCTAGTTTTTCTAATGTTCTATTTACTTTTTTAATTTCTTTCTTGTTTGTTTTGTGGTTTGATTTGTCTAAATCTGAGAGTGCAAGGTTGAGATCTCCCACTATTATAGTTTTACTGTCTATTTCTTCTTGCAGTTCTAAGAGAGAAAAAATTAAAACATGAAGTCCCCAAAATAAGTGTTGAAAACTATCTTTACGTGTACTTGGAAAATTTAAATACTATGGAAAATTTAAAAAATAAATATTTTTGGCTTGATTGAAACAACTATTTTCATATAAATAGCTCTCTCTATTTTGAAAAGGCAACAAGAAAGGAGCTGCTGACACCCATCTCCTACTCCTTCCTTTCTCTTTCATTTTACTCTAAAGATTCTCAGGCAAGTTTTCTCCAGCAGCTGCTTTCATTTCCTACCCCCTATTTATTTATATTTTATTTTTAATAATAGCTTTTAATTTTGGAAAATATATGCAAAGAGTCACTCTTGCAAAACCTTGTGTTCTGAGTTTTTCTTCCTTTCTTCCTTCTCCCCCCTCCCCTAGACAACAAGCAATCCAATATATGTTAAACATGTGCAATTCTTCTATACATATTTCCACAATGATCCTGCTGCACAAGAAAAATCAGATCAAAAAAGAAAAAAATGAGAAGGAAAACAAAATGCAAACAAATAACAACAAACAAGGTGAAAATACTGTGTTGTGACCCAGACTCAGTCCCAGTAGTCCTTTCTCTGGGAGCAGATGGCTCTCTCCATCACAAAACCATTGGAATGGACTGGATCATCTCACTGATGGAAAGAGCCACGTCCATCAGAATTGATCATCTCATAATTTTGTTGTTGCCGTGTACAATGATCTCCTGGTTCTGCTCACCTCACTCAACATCAGTTCATGTCAGTCTCTCCAGGCCTCTCTGAGATCCTCCTGCTGGTCATTTCTTACAGAACAATAATATTCCATAACATTCATGTACCATAACTTATTCAGTCATTCTCCACCTGACAGGCATCCACTCAGTTTCCAGTTCCTTGCTACTACTGAAAGGGCTGCCACAAACTTTTTTAGGCTTGTTCCTTAACATACAGCTAGCTCTACAATAATCTTTCTTCTATTCTCATTTACTAATACATTTTTCTCAGATTGCCAGTGACCTGCAACATATCAAAGGAGGTGATCTTAGTTCTGTTCTTCCTTGATTCCTGTTCAATAACTGATAGCATTGATAAAACTTTCCTTCTTGAAAGTCTATCCTAACTTGCTTGTGGCACTTTTTGTGATAATCTACCTCTTTTTCTATGTTTAACTCGATTTTTACCAAGTCCTCTTGCATCTTCTACCTTCTAAATTCAGGCATCTTCCAAAGCTTTGTCCTTAGCCGACTTTTCTCTCTTTACATTTCACCTTTCAGAGAACTCATCTGCTTTTATAATTTAAGCTACTTCCTCTATGTAGAAGAGGCCCCCATTTAAAAAAAAATCTCTAGGCTTCTTCTCTTTTGAGCTTCAATTCCACTTTTTTCAGCTGCCTACTGAACATTTTCACTTCGATATCCTGCAATCACCTCATTATCAACATCTAAAAATGAACTCATCATCTTCCCCCCATACTGGCACCCTTTCCTGACTTCCCTATTTCTGAAAAAGATACTATCGTTCTGTCACCAAGGAGACTAGAAGAGTCTTTGTTGTCACAGTCTATATACAGACTAGCAAAAGGAATATTTCAGTCATCCACATGATTCATTTTGTAGGGGCAGTTCTGATATTTACTGTCTCAAATGGAAATGTAACCCTTTTGTATGATTCAAAACCTGGGAGTCTTTTTTTTTAATCAAACTTCTACTTCATTCAACTATACTGTATTAAATTATACATTCTTCTGTAATATATCTTGAGTTTATCTATTTTTATTAGTTAATTATTGAATTAACTTTCTGATTGTACTTACACATATCATAACCCTCTCCCAAAACTTTCAATGGTTCCCCATTGCCTATTCATATAACTTTACATCTTTTATATCCCATAAAAAAACTTAACATTGGACTATGATATATTAGGCTTTCAATGAAATAAATTTTGAATGAATTAATAAATATAAATGCATGAATATATTCTATGCTTCTCCAAACACAATCTCCCATTTCCTATTTTTCAGTTGTTGTATTTGCCATTGTCCTTTTCTTATATAATTGACTCTCCCCACCTGAGTTCTAACCCCCATGACACCTTTTCTGACTATCCTAAGACTCGCTCTTTTATCTCTTTTCTGAGGTTTTTATACTTCAAACTGTCTGAAACAATGAAATTTTCATTTTTTTTTTTTGATGGGTAGACTAGAATTGTCATTTCATTGATATAGAAGTTCTCAGTGAGGAACTGCATATACCATTACCAATGAGGACTCTCTCTATAATTTAAAGTCTTAGAGAGTTGCTGGAGTCACTAAGATGCTAAGTATCTTTTCCAGGATCAGATAAGGTATGTTCTGAGATGAGACTCGAACTCAGTGCTTCCTAACCATGCTCAGCATTTTTCTCTCAGCCCTATTTTTGGACTTCCTTTAGATTTCCAAACCATACCCACTCTACTGGGGCTCATTCAAGACTTCCCTTCTGTACTTGGATCACCTTACTCGGGAACATCCTACAACCTTCATGGACTACACATCATGAACTTTCTCTCTACAGTTTCCTTCCTCCTCCTTTTTTCATTAATGATTTCGACCTGGAACCCCCATTTTGTGGAAAGGTTAAGGGTGGTCTGCCTCTATTCTCTTGGTGTTGTTTCTGAATTCTTCTGGACTTTGTAACTATGTCCCCAAGCCAGATATCTTCTTCCTCTCCTGTCCATTTCTTGTTATCTTCCCTCATTGGAATGTAAGCTCCCTGAGGGTAGGGCCATTTCTTGTTTTGTTTTTGCTTGTATTTATATTAACAATGCTTAGCAAATTCCATGACATATAGTAGGCCTGCACCATATAACTTCCAATTCTTTGTCTTTTATATGCAAATATAATGACTCTCCACTGAAACCATGAACTTCTTGAAATCTTTCAGTATGCTATATTTAACATTTTTATAAAATTTTATATGAAATATTTTATAAAATTTTTTTATAAAATATAAAAATATATTTTGTGAAGGTCAAATTAGCACCTTGGATACCTTAGAATCAGCCAGAGTCAGGATAAGCAAAAGTCCTTGGTCTTTATTCTTGGTCGCAGGGGTAGAAGTGAAGGGAATGGACGTGAAGGATCTCCATGACCTCTCCTCTTCATCTCCTGCCCAAAAAGTGACTCTGGCTAGTCTTACTCCACCCCCTAGTCCCTCCCACAATTCTCTGTATACAATTGGGCCAGTAGAGAATAGTGGCAAGGGACATTTTCCAAGCATATTCTTATAGAGTATTGTCCAATCGGTAATTAGCCTTAAGGGCTCGGTTGTCCGACCTCAGTACATCAACTTAGAGTTTCAGCCCTTTACATCTCCCGTTTTGTTTTAGAACACAGGTGGTCATGCCATCCCTGACTTCTCATGGAGGTGAGAACCCCAAAAAGGAGGTGATCACGCCCCCCCTGACTTCTCAGGAAAGGAGGTGAAAAGCACCAAAGGGAAGTGGGGATTGCTAGCAGGTTTCTGGGCTGAAGGGTCTTATTAGAAACAGGTATGCACAAACCCATCAGCATAGGAGGTATTACACAAGCACATAGCAATAACACACAGGCTATTAATGGTGATTCTCCCCACAGGCAGTGCAGGCTCAATGTGGTGTAACAAACATGAATTGTACATGTAAGTAGTGACATAACAAATAATATAAGTCAACATGATGTTATAAAAGATTTCCAGAAGTCCTAGAAGGAGAGTATGTAAACAGTAGTCACATATACGCCTTCTTCAGCAGCCAAGAGATAGTTCCAAACCAATCTATTGTCCATTGCTTCATGTGTCAGGGAATCCAATGATCCCTGCAAGTTTTTGAAGTCCTGCATCAGTCTTTTTATGTGTTAGGGAATCCACTGGTTCCTGCAGATTTTGAAGTCCTGCAACAGTCTTATCATTTCTCAGAAAATCCAATGATTCCAGGGTTTTAAAGTCCTACAGCAGTTTTATCATTTCTCAGAGAATCCAGTGATTCCTGAGGGTTTTCCAGTCCTAAAACAGTTTTATCATATCTCAGAGAATCCAATAATTCCTGATGGTTTTCCAGTCCTACAACAGTCTTATCATTTCTCAGAGAATCTAATGATTCCTGAGGGTTTTCAAGTCCTACAACAGTCTTATCATTTCTCAGAGAATCCAATGATTCCTGAGGGTTTTCCAGTCCTACAACAATATTTTCATGTCTCAGGGATTCCAGTGATTCCTAAGGATTTTGAAGTCCAACAATTCTTAATGTCCATGAGTCAAAAGCCATAACTGCCAGGCTCTTTCAGTGGTGGGCAGAGTCAGTGATGGAACCACCTGATGTTTCTTGGGTCTTCTCCTTTGTTTCAAGGGTCTGCTCCGTCTTGCTTATTAGGAGTCTGTATCAGTAAACCTGATGCTACTACTTCTACTGGTTGATAAGTCACACATTGTGTGATGATATTGCCTACACATTCCCCAGTTTCCCACATCAGTGTATGGATGGACACTGTGTTGTAAGTACTCTCAGGAGGTGAGGTGGTCAAGTTTACTGTGCTTGGAGGCAAGGGATCCATAGTTCTGGAGAGGAACAGATTTCACTTCTCCAGGGGGTATCTCAGTTGTCCCAGCTGCATACAACTCTATCCTCCTCAGTTGTAAGCCCTTTCTCCCATCATGTTGCTTCCTGGCTGATTGGTCATGTCTGGGCACTAAACGTCTAGGCACTCTCTGGGTTTAGCATCAGCTGCCATCATGCCCTAAGTGTTTTTTGCCTGGGGCTCCTCATCCTGTTTCCCTGTATCAGTCTACATTCTGATGTCCAATGGAAGCCTCTGTTGATTTTGGATAGGGTATTAGGTCTTGTTCTCCCACCCTGTTTTCTCACTCTGTCTCTCTGCCAACATTGAGCTTTCAGATGCCCTACTTTACCATACTGAAAGCATTGACAAGTCTCTCTGGAAGTCCCTTACCAAAAGGGACCCTGTCTTCCCATGTTGGGATCTGGGGTGGCGGTGGGGGTGGGGGGAGACTCTTTTCCTAATGTCTGCCCCATATCAGCTAGAAAATGTTATTAGTTTAGCTTTTAACAAAGTAAGTTCCATTTGTCTATTTAAATACTCATCCTATTTCCTGGTTACCAGGGACTTCTTCAAGGAAATTAGGGTCCTTGATCCACACATTGGACACCAAATGTGAAGATTGAGTTAGCACCCTGGATATCTTAGAATCAGCCAGAGTCAGGATAAGCAAAATCCTTGGTCTTTATTCTTGGTCTTTAGGGGTAGAAGTGAATTGGAATGAACACAGGAGCTCCTCGACCTCTCCTCTTCATCTCCCTCCCAAAAAGTAACTCTGGCTAGTCTTACTCCACCCCCTAGTCCCTCCTACAATTCTCTTTATACAACAAACGATTGGCCAGCACAGGATAGTGAGAAGAGCCATTTTCCAAGCTTATTCTAATAGAGTATTATCTAATCAATAATTAGCCTTAAGTGCTCGGTTGTCAAACCTCAGTGTATCAACTCAGAGTTTACAACATTTATTAAGCACCAACTAATTACTGGCAATAAAAAGATGGAGGGAAACCAGTCACAGTCTAGTGAGGGAGAGAACATGCAGACATTCATATACAGTAATATGCTTTTGTTCCCAAGCCTAAATTGGAGCTAATCAATGGAGGGAAGGCTTTAGGATAATGGGTGCTGCCTTAGTATTTTGTAGAGAGTTAACTATAGGAAACTTTCTACAGGATGTGCTGACTGACTGACTAACTCTATATGAGCATCAGCTGTACCTACATTCGTACTCATGTCAGAAAAGTGAAGAAGTTGGTCCTTCCACTGTTGTCCCCAGAGGCTGCTAAACAGCAAGATGGCTGCATTGGCCGCTCATTGGATGTTTTGGCAGTGTGTGTGTGTGTGTGTGTGTGTGTGTGTGTGTGTGTGTGTGTGTGTGCAGGATGGAACAGTCCTATAGTTCTGACATTTCAGTAGTAGTGGAAGGTAACTAAGGGGTAAAGTACTCACTTTTGAGCCATCTTTTCTTGTTCTAATACAAATGATTTACCCCTTTGAATATAATTGTTATAGATTTGGGTGGTACTGGTGGTTACAGTAGATGACCGTTGATTAATAACTCACATTTATGTAGCACTTTAAGTTTACAATTGTGATAATTGATAGAGATGTGCTTTGAAGAATATAACACAAGTAAGAAGTATTTAGTATTTTTAACAAACGTAAACAATTTAGTAAGCATCAGTATTTTTTCTCAGAAGTATACACTTCAAATAAGAAAAGAAGCATTTGAAAGTCTGAAAAGAAAGGTTCAGGTCCTGAATTTGCCATTTATTACCTGTATGAGCATGGAAAGTCATTTGACTTCTTAATCTCAGCTTTTTCCTCTTTAAGTGAGATCAATAGTAATAATGTTTTCTACTTCTCAGAGTTATTATGAGGACCAAATGAATTAATATGTGTGAAAGAACTTTTGAAACTATATAATTTTATGTAGCTGTAAAAAAGAAAAGGATGAACGAGATGGAGTGAGATCTCTCAAGACAGTTGTGAAAATCGAGTAAGGCTTCATCTACCCCAGAGTTGGAATAGGCCTGAAGGTCCTTGGGCATTGACTCAAGGGCACACCTACGTCCCCTTCCTGCTATCCTCCTATGACATCATTTTCTTCCTACCTCCATCAAATATGAGCAGCTATGTACTTACTGGCCAAGTTCAATTTCCTGGGAAGCTCTCCCATTTAGAATGTAAGTCCCTCAGCCAATGAGGATGATGGTTAGTGGTGGGAGGGGTATTTGCATTAGGGACTATTTAATGTGTAAAGCCTGGCCCAAAAGTACCTCCTCCTTTGGATTGCTTGTCCAACTGGAGGGACGCCTCTTCTCAAGAGAAAGTATAAAAAACTTTCGCTTGCTCCTAGAGATATCTCCAGCTTTTTAAAAAAAATCGTGATCACTCACCCACCATTCTGAGCCACACAGGGAGAAAAATATCCCTTAGTCCACAGGAATTGTCTTTGAAAGATGTTTTAAGTGTAAATATCACAGTTACTTATATTCCACCTAGACAATTACCAGGGATAAGTATTTCAAAGTGTATATTTAACATACTCTTTTTCATCCAGCGAAAGATAGGAGAGAAAAAGTTATTTTTGAGTCATGTTGATAATCCCTTTCTCATATTTGCCTAAGTCATAATCTTTACAGTGCCTGTTTCTGGAAACAATTGCACATTGAAAAATGGTGCTTCCTTTGTTCAGATTTAAATATGCTACACTGAAAATGTGTGCTGAGTTGAAAAGAAAACAATGGAGGATTATATATTTGCCTCATCTGTTTTCTTATTATCTCATTAAAGAAGAAAGTTAAATGCTTAGCATCTCATCATTGGTGCATTTCCATTTAATCTCATTTCCTAACTGGACCAAAATCTATTTCCTCTATTAATGCACTGAATAGTCTTGCCACCCATTTGCTTCACTTTAAATGAAGAGCAACTGATCATAGATTTTATTTTTATGTCTACAACAATTACATTCTTTCCCATGATTTTCTTCTTATTTTCCCTATGCAGATTTCTTGTGCTTCGCCTTTCTTCCACCATGGACAATTCCCACCTAGTCCTTTTCACAGAGTGTCTAGAGGAAGCTACCTTCAGTACCTTGGCTTCTATAGTACTATATCGGAATAAAGAAAACCCTCATAAAGCAATTATTTCACTAGTGCCTTCTAAGGATTTGAGCCAGGAGCTTCAGAGCCTGCATAAGAGAGGATTTAGTGGGCCTCCAGAACCATCCCAGTTTTTCAAAATGAGAGAAGGAGAACAGATTATTTTAAGGTTTAATGGCAATATTTTTGCTTCAAGTAAGTACAAACTCTTTTTTATCTTTTTATCTGTCTATGTTCCATCCTATAGTTAGAGACTGAATTGTTATTATTCAATGAAAAAAAAAAAAACCTGAGAAGTATAGTGTGCTAGAGAGTGCTAGAAACTTGGAATCATGGGTTCAAGGTCAAAATACCAATTCTGTCATTTACCAGTTGTATGACTTTGGATATCATTTTAACTTTCTGGATTTCCATTAATTACCTGTAAAAATTATGAGGTTAAAGTCAATCACATCGAAAGTTGCTTTCAGCTCTATATTCCACACTTCTCTTTATTTTCTCCATGTTATAAAAGGAAGGAAAAGATGAATGTTCTCTCCCATCCTTTCAGAAATGGAAGCACAGCTTCTCTGTGCTTAATTTTCATATTCCCAATTACTTTTAAAATAAAGAATCATGAGCACCCAAAATCATTTCCTATGATATAATGTTAGTTTGACTATATCATTTGTGAAATGTACAGACTATGAATAGTAGAGAATACATGAGTATCCTCCTGAAAGGAGAATAAATGCAGTTATTACATGCATTTGTATGCTGACTACTATAAGATTTATAAAACACAGATATAAAACAAGATTTATAAAACTCAGAATAAATCTCTGAGGTAGATGTGATGATATCTCTATTTTACAAATTTGAGATTTAGAGAATTCTAGTTACTTTCTCACAGTTCAAAAGTATCAAAGCTAGGTCTTTAGAGTCTGAATATATAGCTTTTTCATTAGTTTTAAGCTGTTTCTCTAATATGGCTTCTTCAGAACTTCAAGAGCATTAAAAAAAAAAAAAAAAAAAAAGATTTCCCTCCCTTCACATTTAAAAAATTTGTTCCTCCATACCCAAGGAAGAAAGGAACTTTGTAATGTAAAATGACCATAATTAGTCCAACCAATTTGGGATTGACTTTAGGAAAAGGAAAAGGGTTGAAAACCAGGTGTGTATAAGTGTATGGGGAGGGGCAGAGATACTGTGTCAGAGACACATTTGGGGAGATGAAGATGAGAGAAAATAAAAGACTGAAAAAGGCATATGAGAGCTCAAAGAACTGAGATGAAATAAAAGATAATAAAGCAAAGACAAGAGTAAGTTATGAAAGGTATGAGTAGGGAGAAGAAAGGAAGAAAAGAACAGACTATTTGCTTTAACCCTTGATGTGATCGCACCCTTTGCTTTCAGATTTTTGTACCTCCACCCACTCAGTAAAAAGAATAGAGTCTTTTTGGCATCAGTAGGAAGAGGTTCAGAGGGTCCATGTTGCTTTCTAGGATTCCTTTGGCTCCATATCATATTCTGTTTTCAAAGGGATATAGAAGCCCAGATGACAAAACCTGCCATTCTCCCTGGCTGTTATCCTTCTTCCTGGATACCCTTCCCTTTACCTCTTCCTCAACTCCATTTACAATCCTTGCTACTTCTATGCAACTTTAAAAAAGTTTCTATTTAAAAATTAGGAATGCTCTTTCTCTGGTAGCTAAAATATATCCCAGAAACACGTGGGACCCCTTCACATCATCAGCTATTTATCTTAAACTAGGGACCTTTACTGAAATGAACATTTCCCAGACTTCTTAAACTTTTTCTTCTTGTGATCCCTTTTCACCCAAGAATTTTTTACGTGATCCTGGGTATCTAAGTATACAAAATAGATATACCTTAATGTGCAATAAGAAAATGGGATTTACACACATATATTGTATCTAGGTTATACTGTAACACATGTAAAATGGATGGGATTGCCTGTCACCTAGGGGAGGGAGTAGAGGGAGGGAGGGGATAATGTGGAAAAATGAATACAAGGGATAATGCTATTAAAAAAATTACTCATGCATATGTACTGTCAAAAATTTTTATAATTATAAAATTAAAAAAATAGGTATACAAATCAAACATAAATCAAAGAAATTTATTTTAAATTCCTTAGTATACGTATACTTTTATCATTATTAAAGATGAAAGTAAATTTGCATTCAAATGAGATGGATGTGCTTATTTTTAGATAGAGAATTAAGACATTTGATGTCTTTTGCTAATTTTTTTGCAAGAAACACCTTATTACATGCTTCCATATGGAGTCACAACTCAGTTTAAGAGGCTTTAGTCTAAACTAAACAAGCAGAGCTGTTCAAGTAACAAAGGATGTTCTAGAAAAAAGAGGGGAGGAGAGGAAAAGGAAAAGGGAAAGGAAGGGCAGAAGTTCCTTCCTGCTTGACTTCCAAAGCAGAAGCCACGGTATCCACCCTGGGACATTCCCATGGAGGACACAGATAGACACAAAACGGAACTATCCAACCCAAACAAGTCTTATGTGGATGACTGAAAGATTTCCTTCGCTAAGCTTTGTATACTAGCTCTAGTAAATAGAATTATTGTTGATACTATCAATGAGTGCTTTAGTCTCAAATAGTCTCGGGACCTGGTGTAGGGAACAGTAAGTTAAAAAAAAAAAGTGAATAAAGGAGAAATAAGCAATCTCTTGGAAGCATGACTGACTGGGGTTGGCAGACTTCTGACAATGATCATTTTTCTCTCTCACCAGTTCTCCCCTCATACTTCTGAAAGGATCTAGACTAACTGAATATTCCTCCCAGAAGTCTTACTGTTAGTCAAGTCAACCAGTGCCTTACACTGTGCCAAGGTGGATCTGTAGAGAAAAGACAAGTCACTCTGCTGCTCAAAGTTCCTATTCTAATGGGAGAGACAACAGTAGAAATAGTTATCTTATAGTTATTTTGGAGTCCAAAGAGCTTTGGACTCAATCAAAAGACTTAGCCTCTAATCCTGTCTCTATCTCCAACTAGCTGAGTGAATTTAGGCAAACTGGAGCTTCTCTGGATTTATTTGTTTATCTATATAAAGTAGGAGCAGAACTCTCTCTGATGCTCAGGTGATTTTAGTTTTGCTGACAAGAACAGGATCTGCAAGAACTGGAAGAGGAAACTGAGAACAATTTTCCCATGAACTGTCCAGTTCCAATGAGTGTCTCGTCTAAGCACAATCTGTGCCAAAAGGGGAGGAGTTTTCCTTGACCTCCACTGCAAGAGTGGTGAGGTTCTGTTCTCCAGAGTGAAAGGAATGTCCTGTACAAAATGAAGGTAACTTCAAGGCAGCTTTTGAGGACCATGGAAGGCTTTCCATAAAATGCCATAGAATCTAAGAAGCAGAAAAGAAAAAGAAGGGTGATCTAGGTGATAACCAGCAAAAGAAGGGAGGTAGGGATTGAAGGTTTTTTGTGAGGGGAACTAGCTGATCCTTCCAACCAGAATCTAAAGAGAAAATTGCCTGAAGGCAAGAATGTTCTTTAATTCAACCCTCCCTTTACATCCCCAAAGCACAAAACTATCTCTCTTACAGGATTCTAGATTTATTTATTTATTTATTTTATAATTATAATTTTTGGGGGGCAGTACATATGCATGGGTAATTTTTTTTACAACATTATCCCTCGTATTCACTTTTTCAAAATTTCCCCTCCCTCCCTCTACTCTCTTCCCTAGATGACAGGCAATCCCATACATTTTACATGTGTTACAATATAACCTAGATACAATATATGTGTGTAAATCCAACTTTCTTGTTGCATGTTAAGTATTAGATTCCAAAGGTATAAGTAATCTGGGTAGATAGACAGTAGTGCAAACATTTTACACTCAATTCCCAGTGTTCCTTCTCTGGGTGTAGCTGTTTCTGTCCATCGTTGATCAGCTGGAAGTGAGTTGGATCTTCTTTATGTTGAAGATAGGATTATAGATTTATAGCCAAGGATCACTAAACATCACATAAACAAATTCCCCTATTTTACAGACTGAGAACCTGAGAAATTCAGTAACTTTTGCCCAGGGTTCCATGACTACTTAGAACTAGGAGCAGGGTTCAGATATAAGTCTCCTATCTGAAAACTCAACATTCTTTGTACCATAATGCCTCTGCCTTCATGTGAAAAAAAATGGCCTTTAGAATTTATCAAGTACATGAAATTCTAAAATAAATATAAAATTTAAATGAATCCAGATAATGACTCTTTGAGAACATCTATATTCATTATTATAAGCAAGGAAGCTAAAACATTCAAAATACTGATACATTTTTTTTTTCTTTAGTTTGTGGTATCATTCTATTTTCCTACATAAGAGACATGCTTGGGTCAGATGCTTTCTCCTTGCTGTATCTAGATCCTTGGGAATGTGCATGGGGACAGGACATTCCTTTCACTCTGGAGAACAGAACCTCACCATTCTTGCAGTGGAGGTCAAGGAAAACTCCTCCCCATTTGGCACAGATTGTGCTTAGAAGAGACACTCATTGGAACTGGACAGTTCATGGGAAAATTGTTCTTAGTTTCCTCTTCCAGCTCTTGCAGATCCTGTTCTTGTCAGCAAAACTAAAATCACCTGAGCATCAGAGTGTGTTCTGCTCCTACTTTATATAGATAAACAAATAAATCCAGAGAAGCTCCAGTTTGCCTAAATTCACTCAGCTAGTTGGAGATAGAGACAGGATTAGAGGCTAAGTCTTTTGATTGAGTCCAAAGCTCTTTGGACTCCAAAATACTTGCCTTGCTCCGTTTGGTGACTATCAATTTCTGTGCAAATTCATATTTTATGTGAAAGTGGGTCATTGAAGATCAGTGAGGGATTAGAAACTAAATCAAATGCAAAAAGTATTCCACTTCAAGAGCTTAATGATCATATGACTTCCAAAGTTTTAACTCAAGTCATCTGTTATGTTGTGGTAATAAACAAATTTGACTTAAATTTAGGTAATGGAAAAGATTATGGAAGAGACTACAAGCTGATTTTTCACTTGCAAAGAAAGCCCAGCCTGGAACTCCAGCTCAAGGAGGTGGATGAGTTTGGCAACTACAGTTCCCCTTATTACAAGGGTACAGTTGCAGTTTACAAAGTGCCCAAAGAAAAAATAGCCAAGAACTTGAAGCAATCGCCTATTCTTAATGACTTTGGACATCAACTGCCCACTTGCAAATTACCATTGAATTTACCTAAGGTGAGTGATGGAAGACATTTTTTTGGGCACTTTGCTAATTGGTTTTATGAGCTTTGCCTAGTTAATCTATTTTAATTTGATGTTTCAAAACAATTTTAATTAGTTTTGTGAATTCAAAATATATACTGTCAGTCTACTTTAATTTGATATTTCAAGTTATATGAAAGCAAATTCTCTGTCCTTGGGACCCTCTTAGTCTCCTATAATTGAATATCTATATTTATCCTTTTTTGGGTTTCATAATGAGTGTAAGGAAGTATTAATTGATCTACAGATTATATGCTAGATGGTGGGGAAAATGTGTTGGAAAGGTTGGGAGTGTTATTTATAAATAAGAGGATGTTTTCATTTTTCTATCTTTATTATCGCTATTTTCTATTAAACAAGTTTTCTATTGCATTCATATATACGCTATATACACTTCTGCGTGTATACATATGTGTATAAACTTATGTGTGCATACGTGTCGGTATCTATGTATCTGTCTTCTCCAATAAGCCCCACAGTGAATATATCTTGAGCCTTTAATAGCATCTAAGATTGTCTTAGAGCTTATAGTTGGCTCTTAATAACGTTGAATGAATTATTTAGAACTGAGGATTAACTTGTATTCTGGCATCTAGCATCTTCTTGGGAAATGAATCATTTATGATGTAGGCAGCTTAATTTTCATAATAACTTTTTCATGTTTCGAAGGTCTGTACTTTGCCAAGATATTTAATCATTTGCCAATATCACTTGCAGTTTTTACACATACCAGGGCTATGAATACTTGCCTCTAAACATCCTGCAGGGATTTTTTCAGCAACTTATAGTGCAATTTACTTTCATGATCAATCTTGCTTTTATTAGCACTAGTCAGACTCAATGTAGAAAGAAACTCAAGTTGGTGTGATTACAGATAAAGAAACTGAGGTTTAGAGAAATTAAATTACTTACATGTGGTCACATGGCTAAAGATCATTGTAAATAAGATCTGCCAATTCAGGTCCAATTGGTCAATGTTGGACAGAACCAGCTACACCCAGAGAAAGAACACTGAACTACTTGCATTTTTGTTTTTCTTCCCAGGTTATTTTTACCTTTCTGAATCCGATTTTTCTTGTGCAACAAGAAAACTGTATGGATGTGTACACATATATTATATTTAAGATATACTTTAACATGTAAAAAGAAAAAAATAGGATCTGAACACAGGTCTTTGTGATTCAGTGTTCCACATGGTTACCACAAGGTGTACAGGTGGGGTTTTCATTACTATTTATTATTGAAGTCAATGATATTAGAAGAGAAAGGCTGATTTGGGAAGGTAACAACTAGTGATAAAGATAGTATCTGAGGATTGGACTTTGATTTCTGGACCATGAATAAAAATACAGGAATAATAGACTCCTGCCCAAGGATGTAGTATATTAAAATGATTAATCAAAATGTATTTGTCTAGAGTTTTAGAAATCTGATTAAAAATAAAAGCCTCAACTTTAAAGGAGAAAGATAGAGAAAAGGAGAATATCACTCCAGTATACCTACCATTGAATGTTATATAGAGAAAGGGGTCATAATCTTTTTTTTTTTTTTTTGGTCTCATATATGTCTTTGGCAATCTATTGAAGCCAAAAAGTCCCTTCTCAAAATACTGTTTTTACATGCACAAGGTAAAATGCATAAAATTACAAAGGTAATATGAAATTACAAATACAGATGCAATTTCCCCCTCAAGTTAATGGAATCTCTTAAATATATTCATACATCTTGGGAGTCCATAGACCCAGGTTATTGGCTTATGGAGAGAAATTATAATATAGGAAGAATAATAGTAGAGAAACTATATCTTTGCAAGAGAATTAATCCAAGAAAGGACCAAGTATTTGTCTGTATAGACATACACAAAGTATTGATAAAAAAAAATGAACAAGAGATCTTAATGCAAAGAAGCAAATCTGATCTCGTAGGTACCACCGAGACAAGACATGAGACGCATTAATTAATGAATATGATTATGGAATGCTAAATATAATTTTTTCTGGGTTGAGGTTTTTTTGTGTGTTCTTTTTTATTATAGGTTTTTTTTATTGACAAAACATATGCATAGGTAATTTTTCAACATTGACCCTTGCAAAACCTTCTGTTCCAACTTTTCCCCTCCTTCCCCCCCCCAATGGCAAGTAGTCTAATACATGTTAAATATGTTAAAGTATATGTTAAATACAATATATATGTATATGTATGTGTATATACATATACCTATAGTTATCTTGCTGCACAAGAAAATTTTGATTTAGAAAGAAGGTAAAAATAACCCGAAAAGGAAAACAAAAATGCAAGCAGGCAATAACAGAAAGAGCGGAAATGCTATGTTGTGGTCCACACTCATTTCCCAGTGTTCTTACGCTGGTTCTCTTCATTACTGATCAATTGGAACTGATTTAGATCCTCTCATTGTTGGAGAGGGCCACATCCATTGGAATTGATCCTCATATAGTATTGTTGTTAAAGTATATACTAATCTTCTGGTTCTCCTTATTTCACTCAGCATTAGTCCATGCCAGTGTCACCAAGCCTTTCTGAAATCATCCTGCTGGTTGTTTCTTACAGAACAATAATATTCCATAATATTCATATACTATAATTTATCCTCTAATTGATGGGCATCCACTCAGTTTCCAGTTTCTGGACGCTACAAAGAGGGCTGCCCGAAACATTCTTGCACATACAAGTCCCTTTCCCTTCTTTAAGATTTCTTTGGGATACATACCCAGTAGCAACACTGCTGGATCAAAGGGTCTGCACAGTTTGGTAATGTTTTGAGCACACTTCCAAATTGCTCTCCAGAATGGCTGGACAACAATGTATCATGGTCCTAGTTTTCCCACATTCTCTCTTGCATTTGTCACTGTCTTTTCCTGTCAAACTAGCCAATCTGACAGGTGTGTAGTGGTATCTCAGAATTGTCTTAATTTGCATTTCTCTGATCAATAATGATTTGGAGCATCTTTTCATATGGCTAGAAATACTTTCCTTTTTTTTTTATCTGAAAATTGTCTGTTCATATCCTTTGACTTAATTTCTTATAAATCAGAGTCAGTTCTCTATATATTTTGGAAATGAGGCCTTTATCAGAACCTTTAACTGTAAAAATGTTTTCCCAGTTTATTATTTCCCTTCTAATCTCGTCTGCATTAGTTTTGTTTGTACAAAAACTTTTTAATTTGATATAATCAAAATTTTCTCTTTTGTGATCAATAATGATCTCTAGCTCTTTGGTCACAAATTCCTTCCTTCTCTACAGGTCTGAGAGGTAAACTATCCTTTGTTCTTCTAATTTATTTATAATCTCATTCTGCTAAATATCATTTTAAAAAAGAGTAGATAAGTTAATATTGCTAACTAGGAAGATACATTAACATGGGGGGAAAAATTCACCAGGAATTAGAGCAGGGAAATATATTGGCAAGCATCTGGGTGAAACTGGGGGAATTATATTCTTTATCAATTTTTCCCCAATGTGAAGGAGCTGGTTACTAAAGGGGAAATGAACCCTTAAACCTTAGGAACCTTGAAGTGAAATGAACTTTCCACCTTAGAATTTGCAAAAGAGAAATGGTAAACTGGCCTAAATGTTACGTGACTTAAAGGGTTTTGAAAGTGAAGATTTCAAGGAAAAAAAAAAAAAAGGATGGATAGGATTCTATAACCTAAAATTCAATAAGCTAGTTAGACCAGAAGTCATGGGAAGAAATAAAAAATGTACTTCTGAAGATGTAAGAGAAAAGCTTTAATGAGAAGGATAAGGTATAAACTATATAAAGAGATGAATATTCTGGGAATTCATTACCACTATCATCGCTAATATTTGTATAATATCTACTATATGTCAGGCACTATGATGAGTACTTTATAAATATAATCTCATTTGATCCTCGCAAAACCCCCAGAATGTATGTACTATTAATACAGTTGAGGAAACTGAGGCAAACAGGCTTAGTGACTTGCCCAGGGTGATGCAGATAGAACTTGAATTTGTTCTCCATTTTTAAAATAGAATTTGAACTTCTTGCCTCCAGGTCCACTGTTATTTTGGCACTTACTACCTTGACCAACTTTGAAATTTATAGATATAGATATACACACATACACATATACACAGAGAAGAGAGAAACAACATATAGAGGATAAATAGATCTTAGAATTGATCTATTTAGAATAGTGTTAAGTAATCATGCTTAAATTCAAGATAAATTGAGTCAGATGAAAAGCTTTTAAAAAAAAAGCCTTTTTATCTTTTATTTAATTTCTAAATCCGTATGAAGGAAAAGATGTTTTAAAAAAAGATACAAAACCACCGCAAATGATAAATGGGACAAAAATAACTCATAGAAAGAAGAGTCTTCTGTTAAAGTTTTATTTTGTTTCTGATTTCTCTGCCAAGGTGAAGAGTTTTGGGGCTAGAAAGATAAAACACAAAAGGCTGATAGGGATTTGATAATCCAAATACATAGGGAGCTAGAGAGCACCTAATCACACTTGATAAATTCAAGCTATCGGGGTCACATGACCTATATCTCAGAGTGGGAATATTGAGTTCCCACCAATAAATTTCAAAAGACTATAGAGAACACTAGAGGTCATTCAAGATTGATTTTTTTATTATTGCATAAATGGCGTAAATACATTGGAATATTTATTAATATTTAATTATTATTGACTAATTAATAGTAATATTGTTATTATGTAAAAAGTATAAATAATGTCTCCTTACAGTATTAAAAAGTGAAGAGAGTAACATCTGTAAAGTAGGGGTCAGTGAGTTAACTTAGTTTGGGGGGAATTTTTAGAATATTGATCATAAAGATAGTGAACATCTAGTGTTCACAATAATCCAAGATGACTTCCAGAAGATATTCTGCCAGATTAATTCTGTTGCTTTTTTGATAAAAGTTATTAAGCTACCAGATCAAAGGGATGCTTTGCTGTAGTTTGTCAAGATTGCAGGAAAGCATTTGATCAGATTTCTCAGGCTATTATTACAGAAAAATGGAGGTGTATATATTATGATAGAACAATTTATTTAGAATGGGTTTATTAGATGCAAAGGAAATTAGTTATTAGATTTATATCAGTTTGGAAGGAGGTCTTTAGCGGACTGCCATGAGGATCTGTGCTCAAGTTGCTAACAACAGTGATAAGAATTTGGGGAAAAGGTGATTATGAATGCTTCTTACTCATTTCAGAGTACTCAGGTTTCCACAACTTCTCTCTTATTAGAATCGGGAGTATGTATCAGTTTTGTAAATTAAGCTCACGATTGATGGATGATGATTAAATGATTTCTTCTACATCTAAGTGACTGGGGACAAAAAAAATCTCATTAATTGTAGATCTTGAAAAAGAGTGGTGACATGAGGAAAGAGCTTAAACAACAACTTTATTGCTCAGAGAAATTTTAAGATAAATTTATTTGTGGCATGGTGTGGGAGTGGAAAAATTCAGCAAAACTAGAACATTAAGAGGTCACTTAGACTGCCACTTTGTTAAAAGGGAACAAGATAATATAGAGCCAGTGAGGAACTCACTAAGGTATTTGGGGAGGAGGTAAACCATCTGGTCATCTTCTTTTTAAACTTGCTTTCTTGCTAACTAGATGCTAAACTTGGTCACATCTATACTGCTAAAGGAGTATGTGTCCTCCGTACTTCATAATTTTGTGCCCTAGGGGAAAGCCCCAGATGCCCTGCCCTAGTTATACCTCCGTATGTGGGAGGATATTCAGAAACATTTTATGTGCTTCTAAGATTTACATGTATCATATCTACTACTTGTGGCTGCCTATATTCAGCTACAAACCTTTGCCCTGCAGTCTCCACTGGCTTTTATGCCAGAGTGATCTATCTGCTTCCATTTTTAAATAGTTCATAACTTGGAGATTTATGTAAGCAATCAGTTGACCCTAGTTCTGCTTTCAAGTAATGCTAGCTAAACAATGAACTTCCCTATTTTTCAACTGAACTCCTGACATGTGATTTCTAAGTAAATGATGAAGCTGCTCAAATGCAAATCAAATAACTTTACTGGCACAACCTGTCTAATGGAGCAGAAAGAAAGGCAGGAACATGGCTTGGATGCATTTCTTTAGAATGTCTACTTGTCATTGAGCTTGATTTTCATTTTTTCCCCCCAAATAAATTGCATGTTGGAGTTTCCCTACAGTGTAATCCTGGATAATTTTTAATTTTTGCATAATTGTGTGAATCTTTTTTTTTTCTTTTTTAAAGCTTGACTAAATAGTTGAAGATATTTAGAATTGCTTAATTTTCCCCTCTTAGCATTCTTAAAGTTAATTTATATATTACCTCAATTTTTTTTCTTTCTTTTTTTTTTTTCACATTGTAAGATTTACAGGATAAAAATCCCAAGTATTCCAAGTGGAATTCCAAGTACAAAAAAAAATCGCTAAAACATAAACAGTCATCAAGAAAACAGGGGGGAAATAGTTTGCAGGTTCTCCTTGAGAGGCAAAGTGAAAGAGTTAGAAGGTTTGGTTTCATTTTGTGCCCAAAGGCAACAAAACCATTTCATGAGAGCCCCAGTAATTTTGCCTTACAATCCTCACAGTAAACATAAAAAGAACTTTGAAGATAATTGTAGCTTATGTGACAATACTGTTGCAGAACATAACTACAGGGAAATTTTGAGAGAAACTTGATGAAGTGTTCTACCCTAAGTCATTGATGCTAATTGACTTCAATATGAAAGGAAAACAAGAGGATGGAAAAAATGTTTTGGAAAATATGATTCAGTATTAAGAAACAAAAGACTTATACAACTACTCAGAGGTTTTATGCTAAAGATCTTGAATAATCTTTTAAAGAAAAAAAAATCAAAGGAATCTGGACCTGATAAGCAGTAAACATGATTACAAAAACTAAAACTGATTATATCTTGAGAGTCAGGAAGTGACTATATACTAATGAGAGAGTTATTTCTAAATCAACTCTTTGAACTCAGCACAGTGGCAAGTATTTGTTGGAGCAAATGTTAAAATTCATGCCAAAATAGGAAAAAAAAAAAAAAAAAAGAAAAGAAAATGAGAAAAAAGTAATGAATAAATTTCCTACTTGATGTATTCAAAGAAGCTATTAATGCTAAAAAAAAAAATTAAAGTTGAAACAGACTATCAACATTTTCTATTTAGAAAAATTTAAAAATGTTAAGCAATCATCACAACAAGGAGGCTAAAAGAATCCAGAAACTGTCTTAATTAGCAAATAGTTGATCTTTATTACAGGAAAGATATATAAAAATCAATAGTGACCCTAGTTTAAAAAAGAAACTGTTAAAAAACACAATGTGGTTTAGGACAAATGCAAAAGATTAAGAGCAACATCACATAAAAAAGAAAAGAGTGATTGAGAGGGGAGATAATTGCATAAATCTTGATGGAACATGGGGCTTAGTCAGAATATCCCAAGATTATTTACCCTTGAAAGTGGAAGACCAGACAAAAATGGAATGTCTTTTAGCATATCGTTAACAAACTATTTTCATTACTAATGAGTACATAAGTACCATATTTGGATTCAAATACTTAAGTTATAGATATTCTCTATGTATAATTGGAAATAATATTAACAATGAAGAATAGAGAAAGGATAAAACAGACCAAGTACAAACTATGCTGGGGATCAGACAATTTTGAAATCATTGGGATATTGATTTTTAAGATGTCTAAAAGAGGGAAAGGCACTGAAAAATCAGGAAAAAAAATCAAGTATGGTGGGAAGGGGTTTAAACTTCCCTCTCTCTACTTCAGTTAATGTAATGACAGAAAATCTGGAAATGGATCATACAATATTAAAGGTAAGGGAGGGGAATGTGAACCTTCCCCCAGGCTCCTGACTCGGAATAATCAGTTAATCATTCAATCAACCCATGTGCCCTAGAAGGTAATCACAATACATATTCCAATATAATCACAAAATTGATTTACGGTATTCTAACACAAACCTGACAGGGTATGTGAATGAGCCTTTAATAAATTTGAGAGGATTACAGAGCTTTAGCAATTGGAAAAAGGCAAAATTATACTACTCAGGAAAAATCTTGTGATTGGTTGAATTGATTATTCCCTTGGGTTTATATATAAAAAGAGTAAATCATCTCAAGTGTGAAGGTTTCAAGTTTGGGAGAAAATTATTTTCCCCCACCAATAGTGATTCATCTTTGGCCTCCACTGACCATGGGGTTAAGGAGACTGGAATGTTGACATCATCGTCCTAGTCTTACTAGGTCTGTTCCCTCAGGATGTGACATCCTTGTTGTTTTGCAGTGATTTCCAGCATTTGCTACTCCACAGGTTCCAGGGTGCATCTGGGTGTCTATTTTCTGCTGGTTATTGGTCACTGGTTCCATTGTCTGAACAGCATTTCCTTGGAGTATCTTCAGGCCTCATGCAAGCTTCAGGTGGCCAGGGTATAGGAGCTAGAACACCGTTTTTAAAGAATTATTCACCCACATATCTAGCTAACAAAACTTGAAAAAAATTTCCTCAGACTAAGGCCTTTTTTGGAGGTCATGGTACAGTGGATAGAATGCCAGGTTTGAAGTCATGAAGTTGTGAATTAAAATCTTACCCCAGATACTTAGTAGCTGTATGACCCTTGGCACTGTTTACCTCAGTTTTTTATCTTTAAAATGATCTGGAGAAGGTAATGGTAAAACTTCAGGATCCTTGCCAAGATGCTGACATGACTGCACAACAGCGGCCACAATAAGTGTCTTTTCTAAACCTTTATGTTGGGCCAGAGATTGCAGTGCTTTGGTCCAAAAGCTAGCTGATTTAGGATATAAATTTCAAGATCCTCTCCAAATTAGCTGGCAAATCTATTTGAGCAAAAGTAAGGTCACTGTGTTCCATTCACCTGGCCCATATTTTTATGTTTATTACTTATATCTGTCAGAAACAAAGGTTATAATCTTCTGTGCTACATTCAGCCAGAGAAGATCCTCATTGTTCCTTTGTACTAATAACCCATAGGTCTCATTTCTATAAAATCATCACAATACTGATTTATAAATATATTCGTTTTTTATTCATTAATTTTTAGTCATTTCTGACTCACGTTTGAAGTCCTCTTGATTGAGTTACTAGAGTGGTTTTCCTTCTCTAGTTCATTTTACAGATGAGAAAACTGAGGCAAAGAGGATTGAGTAACTTGCCCAGGGTCACACAGAGAGTAAAGTGTTGGAGGCCAGATTTGAACTCAGGAACATGAGTGCTTCTGACTTCAGATAGAACTTTATCCATGACTCCATCTATCTGCCCCCAAATAAATCAATAACTTCCTTTATAAAAAAAAATATGAAAAAGAACAGGATTACAGAAATTATTTTCTACAGTAGACCCGTCATGCTTATATAACTAATTAAAATAAGCAGAGAATACTGGGTTTATATTTCCTCATCTACTGATTATTTTTAAAAGCATCTTACAGTCCAGAATGGTGTGCTGCTCAAAAATCTTATTTCCGAAGGCGAATTCCATGGAGACATTAAGCTCAGACAAAATTCCTACTTGCACCCAGCAGAATGTCTCCATTACATAGTTTGTTGAAAGACCTTAAAGACCATCTGTTCCAATCCTCTCACTTAACAGATGGAAGAAATGAAGCCCAGAGAGGGTCACTTGTCCAAGATTGCAGGGTTAGTGAGCTTCAGTGTGAGGCAAGAGTTTGGACTTAAGTCACTGCTTTCCAGTACACCATGACACTTCTTTGATGGTATATCCAGTGGTAACTTTGTTCAGCAGTTCTCTGATGATCAAAATCTTGAGGTACCAGGAATGATTTACTGCTATTAATGGGCAATATCTTGTAAGCACTCCCAATTAAAGCCATTTCCGTGTGCCTATAGATAATGCTGTGAGCTTAAAATACTCCAGAGCCTCCTTAATGACATTCATGAAATTACTCACTCAAAAGAAATTAGTCTAATTTATTACTGAAGAAAACAAATGGATGAAGAATGGCTATTTTCCAAACTGTGACATGAAGTTCAATAGGCAGCCCATTTACCCAGTTCACTCAGAGGGATGAGTTGGACAGACCTGGAAGATGAACACTGAGCTGATCTCAGACGTGACCATGAAGCCGAGCTGGATTTCATATGGGCCTTTTAAGGTGTAAATGATTACACTGAAAATGAGCCAGCTTGCTCCTGGCTCCACGTATGTGCATCGTCTTCCCCAGTTAATGGCTATAAGCTCTTTAAAGGCATAAACTGTTTATATTCCCAATCCACAGCACAGTGCTTGACACATAGGAAAATGCTTGCTAATCAATTGAGTTGACCAACCAAGGTCACATAGTAAATCAGTGACATAGCAAGATCTAAAGAGTAGATCCGAGTCTGGTTGTCTTTCTTCCACATCACTAGTATTAAACACAAAGTTTGCCACAATCAACATTTTTAGATACTTTTGAAAAGGGATAATTAAATACATGATGGCACTTTGAAGTTGCTGATATTGGTCCCAGAATTAGTATCCTATCAATCTTAAAGAGTATTATTTTTAATTTTTATTTAAATATTTCTTAATTATGTTATTTCAATTATTTATTATAAAAACATTAATTTTTTCAACAATACTTGAAAAAAATTTTGAATTCCAAATTCCCTCCCTCGTACCTTACTCCTTCCTTGAAAATGCAAGCAATTTGATATTACACATGTGCAGTCATGCAAAAGATATTTCCATATTAATCATGTTACAACAGAAAAGACAAAAACAATAAAAATGAAAAGTAAAAAAAATAGAGAAATCTGAATTCAGAGTTCATTAGTTCTCTCTCCACAGGTAATCATTTTTCATCATGGGTCTTTGGAATTGTTCGGGGTCATTGTCTTGATGAGAATAGCTAAATCTTTCACAGTTAATCATCTTTATAATATTACCAAATGAGCAAAATTACTCCTTCCTGCTCTTGAACTATGACCCAGAAGTGGGTCTAGGCAATGGAGTTACCAAACAGCATCTCCACTGTCCAAGGCTGAGGTTCCCCTGTGATCTCTGATCCCCTTTTCATCTCCAGCTTGGGAACTCCCAACTCGGTGGTTGCTTCCATTGCTTCCACCTAATCCCACTACTTGTGTTTCATCCACATGGACTCCAGATCATCCTCTTCCTCTACATCACAGATCACTCTCTTTCCAATCCAATATTGTCTTGGTTTGGAAGAGTTTCTTACTCTGCTTTTGTTGGCTCTGACAGTTCAGAATTCGATGTGAGGCATTTTTTAGTTGTTTTGAGGGAATCTTAGGAAATCTCTGCTCTATCTTGGCTTCATTCCCAAAGTGCCAAGGATATTTTTCTTGAATTCCCTATTATATAGCCATCATTTACTAAATAGTTGTGTGACTTTGGGCTAGCCACAATCTCTTTTTTTCCTTATCTGCAAAGCGGGGTTAATACACATTTACAGTGCCCACTTAACTGGCTTGACAAGTAGCTCGGATGAGATAATGTATGTGAAAGCATTTTGTAACTGCAAAGCACTAACCATTACATAAGCTATTATTTTAGACCTGAGAGATTCATCTTAAAAGATATCAATCTTACTTGGAAAGCATTTGTTCAGTCAGTGTGAGTGCTGCACAATGATGTTTATGGATTATAAAAATGATATTAATGTGTATTCTTTGAACTGAATTTGCTGAAAGATTTGGATCAGCATCCAGTGACATTAATTTTATCCCAAGTGTTGGGAAGAAACAATTGCTGAGTGTACCCAGACTCCTTTGCCCAAACGGATTTTGCACACCATGCACAGTGCCTTTATTTCCAAATAGGGGTTGGGTTTGTTTGAACGGATTTTGCCCACCAATGAATGACTTATTTCTCCTGCATTTCTGCCTCCTTTTCATCCAATAGCATGAAAAACTAATCAACCATCCACAGAGCACTAGACGAATGTCTACAGATCCTTCAGGTAGGTAATTATTTTTCCAGGTTGTATTTTATCCTCCTAACATTTTCATATGAAAAAAATTAATAGAAAAGTAGTTTTGCAATTACAAATGTAAAGGAGTCAATTATAAAAATTGCTTTCCACTCAAGGGTGCCATAAGAATAATGTTGATTCATCAGCATAATAAATGTTTTGTCCTTTAGGAAACACATGTGCAAATGGAATATGGAATAACATTTTAAAAATATTCCCCTAGTGATAGTTCTATGCAGATGAAATTAAAGTGGTATTAAAAACTACCAGAAATGTTGAGGGTGGCATACACTGGCTAACTAAATTGTAGAAATAATGATTGCTGATTCTAGTAAACAAATTGCAATTTATTCTTGAGTGCTGACTGGTAGCTTTTAAATATTAGAGTACAATAACGATCCAATATATATATAAGGTCAATAACTTTAAAATGCACATATTTCAGTGGGAGATAACACTATGCATTTATTTACTATTCAGTCAGAGCTATTCCTGAAGCAATATAATAATTGTGGATCTAACAGTAGAACGAGGAATATTTTTTGACTCCATCTCTGAATGAAAGCTGTTTTGTCAGTAAGAAAATAACTTATTCTTCAGTAATTCCCACATATCAAGTAATTCATCCTTAAATGAGCTCAGACAAAATAGATATTTTTATTTTCATGGAATTGTTATATTATAGCACATATATATATAATATATTAATATAATAATAATAAAATAATATAATTATATTATATATTATATAATTACATTATTATTTTATATAATATATTATATATTATATATCTTATATAATATATAATAAATCATATTATTAATTATATATATGTTATATAATTATTAATATAATTAATAATATTATATATTATTGTCCTAAGAACAATAAACCTTGTGTGGCAAGTTATATAAGCACTACTCCTGCCTCTCCCAGTAATAATGGGTAATATTTATTCAGTTTCAACATGTGGCTTCATTGACCAGGGTGAGTCCCCGTAGAGAAATTTATGGTTCATGCAGCTTGGTGATTGATTCATTCTTAAAAACTTTCCCCAGGGCACTGAGAGATTAAGTAACTTGGCCATTGTCAAACAGTGTACATCAAAGGCAAGATGAACCTGCTCTTTCTCTGCTAGCCCATGGCTAGCTCTCCCCCACTGTACAACGTTGCCTCTTTATTGCCATTTATATATTTCTAATTTTCTTAGAAGATGAAGTTCTCAGCAGCTGTTTTAAAAGAGGGAAGGATCGAACAGTAGTACAGAGGCCATAGAGTCTATCGATAGTGCTGATGGCTTTGTCAATGTGGAAAATGATTGGTCTGGAGCCTCCCTCATTAAAGCAAATTGTGAGACATATAATCATGTGACTTGTCACTCAGAAGCACACAGTAAGTTGAAGGGGGAGTTTAGAATCCAGATTTTTACAGGTTTCCAATCCCAGTAATAGGTTTTCTTGACTCCACATCCTGAAGTGGATACATTTTGATAATTTGCCCCATCCAAACATCATATATAATTAGATATAAATGATTTCAAGTCAGGTCATAGATAAAGCATTTTTCTATGTAAAAATCAGATTTTAATGTATCCTCAGTGTATAAATTATTTCTTATACATATGTGTGAATACTGTCGTATATACGTATATGGTACTAAGAGGTAGCAGAATTTCTCTGAGGGCTAATCCTGTCTCAACATCAAAAGATAAAATCCGATCATTTCAGCTCAGGCCCTGGCCCTCAGCTTTGCTGTTAAACTTGCAATCCCGGTCTCCTTTAACATCAAAGAGGGAGAACATTTGCTCCCTGGGAGTTATGGTATGGCTAGTGCATAAGTAAAATTCATCATGGGCAGAGGATTTTTTTAAAAGCATAGAAGTTCCCTTAATATTTGCTACCAGGAACAGATGAAACGTGGCGGTTGCAGTGAATCAGGCATTCTGGAGCAGTTGCTGAAATATTACAGGCCACTGTCTTCTGGGCTGCATTAAATCCTCCCCAGGCTCTGAAGCCCAAGCCTGCATTTCCATTGAAGAGACATGGAAAATCAGATAAACGTGTCCCTTAGGAACAGGTATCAATCTGATCTCTGATAACCATAATGAGTGTTAAATGTCGGTCTCCCAGAAGCCCTTTGGGAGAACTTGCTGTACTGGTTGGCCGAGGAACTGTCTGAAGAAAACGCAGCATCCCTCGCTGCATCCCTCCCTCTGCGGCGGAGCACCATCCAGCTTGTCAAACTGAAGAATCCTGATAATGTAACTGAGCAGATCTATGAATTTCTTTCCTTCTGGAAGAAAACTCTCCCCACATCCGTGGATAAACAACGACTTCTATCTCGTCATCTCCGAAAGACTGGCAGGAGCGATCTTTCAGAAGAGCTCAAATATAAGTGGGAGAATAAGGTATTCTCAGAGTTTCAGTTGGGGTCAGATACAGAGCAGTAAAACCTTGCTTTTCTATTTCTTTTCCCTTAGGGAAAAATGTTCATGTAAATCTTGGAGAGACTTTCTGTCAAAATTATATTACCAGCTTCCATGGGATGTAGTCCGGAGTTAATTTATTTGATAGATGGGCTATTAAAATCAATTATGACAAACAGGAGGGCTAATGAACAATAAAAGGAAATTCGTAGATTCAAGCACGTCTTCATGGTTCAGCAGTTCATTTTCAGTAAACTTCATTCCCTCTGGTATGCCCAACTTAACAGCTTTAGCCACTGCTCCCCACTTATATTTGTTGTTTCCCAAGTACTGAAATGTAAATGTCACATTGACATATGTTTAGTCCTGTCACGTGGAATGAAATTGGTCAGCCTGAGATCCAAATCCACTCCAACTTCCATAAGATGTCACATAGACACAGCTAGGAATTATACATATTATACCATTTAGGTTATATCTTCTTGACACCGATATTTAAAGAACAAGAAGTGCCCTCAAACCCAATTTTTGATAGTTATAAACACAGGAAATAAACCAATTTTTGATATGTATAAATATGTGTATAAATCTAGACATTTAGAGTTTATATTCAATTAGATAGGCTGATCTCAAGCTCACTTTTTCATTATCCATGTAAAGTAGGCTTGCTAACAAAATGAATGACATCTGAAGGATTCTAAGAGCCTTTTAAGCCATTTAAGAAAACCGGTCTCTAAAGTATTTCGACACTAAATCATTTGCACTCAAATGATTTATTATTCCTTATGTAGTATTCATGAGATAAGCTTGGAATTGTGGATGGAGCAGCTCTCAGAACCAGGAAGATCTGGTACATACTGGTTGTGTGACCCTAGGCAAGTCACACTTAACTTTTTAGAGATTTAGGAAGTTCTCTAAGAGTATAAATTGTAGAGAAAGTGTTGGTTTACATTGGTAGAGACAATTTACTTATCTGAGAGTTCCTTGTATCAGTAAAATTATAGGATACTATATTATTCTTAAATATGTCATTAAGGACAATAAATCTCACCTCTTTGTTAAAAGAGGTTCATTACTTTCTACACAGAAGAGCTACTTTGAAATATTTTGTTCTAGGGAAGGGAATAAGCATTTCCATAATTACAAAGTGCCAAACACTATGTTTTTTATGAATATTTTCTTATTTGATCCATTTAACAACACTGGGAAGAAGGTGCTATTGCTATTTCCATTTTATCCCTGAAGAAACTGAAGTGACACGACTTTCAAGAACCACAAAGTTAATATCTTATTTGAACTCAAGTTTTCCTGACTTTCGGCTCAGTGTTCTACACAATGCACCATCCAGCCTTCAAGTACTAAATGCATTTGAAAAGTAATATTTGGGGGCAGCTAGGTGGTGCAGTGGATAGAGCATCAGCCCTGAAGGTAAGGAGGACGTGAGTTCAAATCTGGCCTCAGACACTTAACACTTCCCAGCTATGAGACCCTGAGCAAGTCACTTAACCCCAACTGCCTCAGGGGAAAAAAAAGTACATATTTGTAGTTTCTTAAAAAATAATCTCTCATTTAGACAGTTTCTGAGTTCTACGTTAGTGACATTTTCTGAAGGCAAAGAGATCATATCTTTTATAAACTTTGTCATTAACTCTATAAATGGATGTTCTGCATAAATGTTGACTAAATAAATGCTAGCAAATAAATGTTTAATTTCTAAACACATGTGTTCCTTTTTTGTACATGTGACTATATTAAAGGACCATTTTCTAAATTGAGCTTTTTTTTTTAAGATTTAAAGAACTAATATGTTCTAATGATTTTTATATTTTTCTGGGAAAAAAGAGGAAATAATCATTTTTAGGTGTGTTGCTAGTCACAACTTCTCAACAATTTTCTATGATAGTAAGTTGCTCAGTGAGCAAATATTGGATTGGTGAAGAAATTTTATGATACTAATGAAATCACAATTCAAAAAAGAAAAAAAAAGGCAAATGATTTAAATTCAGCTTTAAGAAGAAGATCAATAGTTCTAGGAAATCATAAATATCTTAAGAGTGATGCATCCTATGGAAACAAACGATATCAGATAAAATGTTTCTCAATAGTACTTACATTAACGAAAAGAACAAATTGAAGAGTCACGATTATTATATAAAACATATATAAACATAACCACAGAAATGATGCAGAAGAACAGTGAGATGTGTTTTGCATGACTACACATATAAAATTTATTTTGAATTGCTTGCCTTCTCAAAGACAGGTGAGGATGAGAGGGTAGAATAATGTGATCCAGCTAAGGAAGAGAAGAACCTGGACCATTCAACATTTGCAGTTAGGTCATATGTACAATGCTCTTCCAGTGGAAAGTAAATTTGTGGCTAATCTCTGAAAAGCATCTTTTGGTAGTCCAAGGAAGGAAGTGTTAATGTGTAAGTGTAAGTTGGTGAAAGGGCAGCTAGCCATTCTCAGAGGTAAGTAGTGGTTTTGGGATCCCATTGTAGGATATTGATTTGACTTCAAGTCGAGTTGACATCAACAACAACAACAAGATTTGTTGTTTTCTTGAATATTATGGAGAGTCTCTCGAGTCTTGTTTAGTTTCGACAACTTCCTATTTCTGGTGATTCATGTAGAAACATATAATGTTGTTTGTCCTTCCTTTTAGAAGAAGTATCAGGGAGGTAAGTTAGTCAGTTTGTAAGTCAACAAACATTTGGGAAGCATTTATTATGATTTGGGCATTATTCTAAGTGGTGAGAATGCAAATACAAGCAAAGAGAAAAATGGTCCCTGCTCTGAAAGAGCTTATATTTTGATTGGAGAAGGAAACATCTAAAAGAAAGTAGAAAAGGAAGTGGGAGGGGAATAAAGATATCTGCTATAGGGATATGATAGAGAACCCAGGGAAGAACAAAGAGATTCTGGGAGTAGCCACCCAGTCACAGGGAGGAATCCAAGGGGCAGGGAGTACTATCCACATGTGAATTCTAGGAGTAGAGAAAATTAAGTTAATTAAGAAAGTTTTAAATTGGAAAGGGAAGGGGAAGAAAAGGATTGCTCACATAAATCTACTAAGCCAGGTAATATGGACAAGAGTAGACACCCCATAGGATGAGTCTGAGAGGACTGGTAATTTAAGGGAGACCATAATTCAAGAAGACAATGAACACAAAAACCAATGGGGTAGAAATCTATCCAAAAGGAAGTCAAGTACAAGCAAATGGTGTGAACTGCAGATCAAAGGTATCCTTGGGACTTAAGAAATCGGGGCTAAGTGATTAATGACTAGAATAATGACCTGAAATGGCACATTTTACTCTAAAGGAATACAATAATTAAGAAATGGTGAAATACATTTTTAGAACAGGATATTCACAAAAGAGGTAATATAGGAACTCAAAGGGAAAACATGATAGAAAGCATATATATAAATCAAATGAATAGAAAGAAAGCCAGAAATGATTCTATAGTCAGAGTTTACTATAGACCACTAGAACAGAAGGAAGGATTAAATGAGAAACAGATTACAAATCTGGAATGGGTAAAGTTTAGTAATAAGTAGCTGTCTAGTCATCATAAGCATCTTCATGGTTTATTCAAGAATGGTATATTCTAGGATAACCTTATTCCCATTAGGATAAGGTTACCAGATTAGTGTCTTGGGGAAATCATCTGTGTGGAATTTATGCGTGTGTATATGTAAGTGTGCATATGTATGTGAAAATATATGTGTACATGTGTATATGTACATACATATATGTATTGTGCTTAGATTCAGCAAAGAATTTGATAAAGTATTTTATTCTATGAAGATAAAGAGAAAGAGAGATACATTTCAGGAGATTTACAAACATAAATGAACAGATGGAAACCTAGAAGTCTCCAGTGGAGCTACTTGGGAATATGTTTTAAATATGCGGTTCATATGAACTTTATACAGTTCAACATTTTTAGCGATAGCTTGAATAAAGCCTTGAAAGGTTAAAAGATATTCTTGTTAAATTTAAGATGTCATAAAGCTAGGAGAGATGGCTAAAATATTGAAGGAGAGTTCACATCCAATAAAATTGTCAGGTACAAAACAATAAGATTTAATGGACATAAATATCAAGTTTTAACTTGAGTTAAAAAAAAAATTCCACAAATCTGAAATGGAAAGGCCAGACAACAGATTGTAAAACAGATTGTAAAAAAGACCTGGGGTTTTTAATGGTCTTCAAGCTCCATATAAAACACCAATCAAACAAAGGGGAGGGCAAAGAAAACAACAAAAAACCAAACCAATACAATAATAGGCTGTAATAAGAGAGGCAGAGTGTCTAACCATGAGAGTTAACATTATTATTGTATCATAAGATTTGCATAGTGTTTTAAATACTTTATTCAAGTTTATAATTATTATAATATTATATATTATATAATTATATCACATTATAATTATATAATATATATATAATAATTATAATTCAACTTTACCAAAACCTTATTAGTTGAATACTACAGGCATTATCCCTATTTTAAAGATGGAAAAACTGAGTCAGAGAAATGTTAAGTGACTTTTCCACATTATACAACTAGTAAGAATCAGTAAAAACAAATTGAACTCAGATCCTTCATGCTTTCAAGTCCAACATTCTCTCCACCATACGAAGTTTTCTTCTAACATGGGAAGTAATAGTCCTGCTATATTATGCTCTTGTCAGGCAACAACTAGAGTCCTATGTTAAAATCAGAAAAGATATAGAGAAAGGCATGAGTAGGATTTTCATCAGGGTCTGGACTTTGTAATCACTATTATTCTTTAAAAAAAAATCAAACACTTATGGAATATTCAGTCTTAAGGGATGTTATTTTATGTATATTTCTAAATGAATTAAAATCAAACTTCATTGAAAAATGACAAATTTAGTGGTATATGAATGTTATGGAATATTATTATTCTGTAAGAAATGACCAACAGGATGATTTCAGAGAGGCCTGGAGAGACTTATATGAACTGATACTGAGTGAAGTGAGCAGGACCAGGAGATTATTATATACTTTAACAACAATACTGTATGATGATCAATTCTGATGGACGTGGCTCTCCAACAATGAGATGAACCAAATCAGCTCCAATAGATCAGTAATGAACTGAACCAGCTACACCCAGTGAAGAACTCTGGGAGATGGCTATGAACCACTACATAGAATTTCCATCCCTCTATTTTTGTCTGCCTGCATTTTTATTTCCTTCACAGGCTAATTGTACACTATTTCAAAGTCTGATTCTTTTTGTACAGCAAAACAATTGTTTGGTCATGTATACATATATTGTGTTTAATTTATACTCTAACATATTTAACATGTATTGGTCAATCTGCCATCTGGGGGGGGGGGAAGAGGGGAAAAATTAGAACAAAAGGTTTGGCAATTGTCAATGTTGTAAAATTTACCCATGCATATATCTGGTAAATAAAAACTATTAAAATATATAAAAAAAGAAAAATGACAAATTTAAATTTAAGAAAAGTTTGTGAGATACAAAATATGCCTGAGGTACCAGTGATAACCACAGAAAAATGCCATGAATTTTTATTTAACTTTAATATGAAATTTAACTTTCATGTGACAATATGCCAATTCAAGTTAACAAAAAAGAATTAAGGGTTACTTTTCTTTCTATTCCAGATGAAATATTGTTTTGATTTAAATCAATCAGCCACATAATTATAATTAAATGAGAAAGCCGATTCTTGTGCAATGTAGAAAATAATGAGTGAGTCAAGGAATTGTTGAGACATTTTACTTTGCTTTTTACACAAGTTGCTTTTGGAAAAAAATTTTTTTCACATGAATAACTTGTAGGAGGTAAGATTAGAAAGTAATGAACATATTTCATAAAAGTCTTGGAAAATGAATATCTGATCCAATTCCCTTAATAAACTGAGCAACTCTTGTGATGTTCATAGTGTTATCTTCAAGAATAAATAGATGGATAGATTTGTCAGTCATAATTTCAATGCAACTGAACTTCAATTTCCAGTTCATCCAAGGGCACTTTAAATTTGTTGTTAAAAATGATTCACACACCATCCTTGAAATGTTTAAGCCCAGCAATTTTCCCATTGTGATCATAATTTTACAAATCTCTTTTTTTTTAAATGCATGGTCAAGAGTAATCACCATTGAATCTAAGGGGAGGTAAAATGAAATTATATTTTCCTGTTTCTTTTTTTGCATCATAGTCATAATTGTATTTAGATATATAATAAATGGGTATTGTTCTTTATTAATTGGGGGCATTGATATATTTTTTCTACATTTCTACACACTGTCATTCCAAGTATCCACTTCCTGTCATAGCCAAAGAATTATACAAACTACTTCACTTGTGCCATTGAAGCAAGTTGAGATTTGCAGCTTGAAGGAACTTTCTTTTACTACCATCTGGGGAATGGGATGTATCACTTGAAGTGGAGAGAGGAATCTGAATGAATTTGGTTCAAAACTCTGGACTTTTAGAGTCAGCAAGAAATTGTGGTAATTTCTTATGTACTTCTATAATGATAAAGTCCTCTTGTGGGCTAGCAGCCACTACTGTACAACTGCACGTCTACACCGTCAAAGTCTTCCAGTGGTATCTTACTTCTGGTGACCTTTTCTCCCTTACTTCCTGCAGGTTCTGTGAAGCTCTCTTGATATAAAGAGTTTGACCAAAGCAAACAAACAAAAAAAAAAAAAAATCAAAGATTTTCTTTGTTTACCTGAAGTGTAAATATCCACCTGGTTCAGGTTCAATCATAGAGTATTTTATTGTTCCCTTACATTTTATTTGAACTCCTACATTAATTAAAACAGCAGACATGTCCTCAAAACACAGTCATAAGTGATCTACAGGGGATTTTAGGAATACCACTGACCTTATTTAGCTGGTGAAAAAACACTGAGCACGAGTCTCGGACAAATACAAAATATTCAGCTGGTCATTGTCAAAGCATCACACCTCAATGGACATTATGGTTTCCATGCTCATCATTGTTATAGAAAATTATTGAAACTTTTTCCTTCCCATTTAATAAAGATAGAATCTTAGGTTGCACAAGAAAAACCATAATGATATCATTTTTGATGTGGACAGGTGGAGTTTTAAGGAGATTGCTGCACATACTTTGTTGACATGATTTGGAAATAAATCTTTCTCAAAACTTCTCTCAAAACCTTTTTTTATTATGATTTTTGAATAGGCTTCTGACAAATGAGCTTCTGCCTTTTTGCTAAACATAAAAAGCATCAGTTAATTATACTTTGATTATAACAAAAGTACATCAATAAGTTTCCCTTCAATAAAACTTGATTATTAATTATAATCAATATATATTATATACATATGTAATATATATTTTATATATATATATATTGTATATATATATATACACAACTTTATTAATTATAGCTCAAGGCAAGAGATCTTGACAATGATGGTTTTTAAAACACTTATTAGTGCTATGCAAGATTTGGAATCTTTTTTCAATAAATTCTCTATTTCTATGACCTTTTTTTCTGCTGCATCATAGAACAGGAAAAAAAACAGAAAAAAATTTGCTAAAGCAAAATGGTGCATCCTTTGATGGGCTATGTAATGACTACCTGTACTTTTCACGCCAATCAGACTGGAGATATTTTTAAGTCCCTTTTTTCTTCTCTTGAATCATGTTCAGTCTAGGCTGATGAGACCCTTTAAGAAAATACTGGTGATCTAATCTTGGAATAAAGGAGCATCAGATTCAATAGAAATCAAACTAAATTGAACTACATTAGGAGACAAAGGTTGTTTTTCCTGATTATTCCTCAGTTTGCCTTATTTGGTGAAACTGGCAGCAATATTTATCTTCATATAAATTTTCATAAATTCTTAACTGAATCAGAGATATTTCTACATTCATTATAATTCAGTTTGTCCTTTTCTTTAAACTGAACTGATCAATATTTTAAGTTTAAAAAGATGTATCAGATGATTCAATTAAAACATAAAACTGTGGTCCTGTTATTCTATCCTAGTAAGGTATAATATGCAGTAAAGATTATAAATAGAATAAAATATTTCATTAACCACACCTGATTTGGCTGTTTTTTAAAATAGAACCAATGTTGATGCAGTAGTGCTGTAGTGTGTATAACATTTTATAAGTGAACTTTTGTGTTTACTTCCATTTCTGTTAAGACACTATTAAGTTGTTATTACTTGATTTATTGCAAAAATACTGTCTAATAAGCCACACTTTAAATTAAAAGTGCATGCTATGTAATTAAATTATGTGCAAAGCAATTTATCCCCCTTATGAAGATACACCCAGAAGACCCTGTTCTTATGCTATAAACCTCAAAAGCTAGAGTGTGCTTAGAAAAACATCACCAGGAGAGTGTAAAGATGGGAGACTGAGTGTATGAAAATATTTGGAGGAACTGGGGATGTTTAATCTAAAACCAGAAACCTTGGCAGGGGATTTTTTTGGGGGGAAGGAGACAAGACAGAACTCTCCAAGAATTTGATGAGCTATCATGTGGAAAGAGGAGTTGACTTTGCCTTCAAAGGGCAGATCTAAAAAGCATTTTTTTCAGAGAGACTGATTTAGGCTTGATGTCAAGGGAAAACACACACACACACACACACACACACACACACACACACACACACACACACACAACTTTCAAACAATAAGATTTGTCCAAAAAATAGAAAAGGATGATTTTTGAAGTTCAGGGTTGTATTTCACAGAGGAGCTTTAAATAAAGGTTGGATGTGCCCTTGCCAGTAATGTCATAAGAAGAGATTCTTGATCCTGTGATGTTTATTTGTAGTCTTCCGTTTTATGACTTTTCTCCCTTAATAATATGATTTCCCAAGATTGGTCTCTACTCCAACTGGAAAGCAGACACATGGCAGCCCCAACTTCTCTTATGACGTGGCCTTTTAGACTTGTCCTGGCTTGTATGTTGTCCTTTAGACCACATTTAACCTGATATCCAACCATCAAACAAGGCAATACTTATGTGTCCCTTACAGCCATCTGATCACTTAAGCCTAAGGTTTTTGGGATCTTTGATAATTTGTCTAGAATTCAATTAAGCAAAAGTCTTTAAAAGGCAGAGACTCAAACATAACATATGGCAGGAAAAGGAACAGATTATAGCCTAAATTTTCAAACTTATTACCAAGCTTTTATTTAAATTTAGTATATTTATAGATCGCTAGGAACATTTACACCCTGATTATCTTAATTATTGTGCAATGAACATAGTAGTTATTTAATAAATGTTTGTTAAATTAACGACTAAAGAATTTAACCTGGAAAAAAATCTTTTAGAAGTTCTTGCAAATGCTCATATACCACCACAAGATGGCCTCTTTGCCTCAAAAAAACTAGGCTTCAGCTCCACTGAAGGGACTCTGAGGTGGAATTATTTTTTGGTGCTGAATATGGGAAGACTAATGCTTGTCATAAAGGCTGTGTCTTATGCAGTTTTATCATATTCACTTATTAGACTTGAGGAGAGAGGATAATAGCTGATATGACCTGTGGCAAAGCTGAATTAGTGAGAAGCTGAATTAGTATTTCTTATTTTCATGGGGTTCTAATATGCTAATTTTTTACAGATATCTTAACTCCTGTATTTATGTGGAATAAAGAGATGAAAGCTGCCTGTGATGACTGTTGCATTATGCAGAAACATTTAACTTTCAGTGGCCTTTTAAAAATTGTCACAGTTGCTTTTAATGATGGCAGTTTTAATAAACTAGGATGCCACCAGAAGTGGATTGTCAGAAGTCGATCATGGAGTGTTTTTGGAATAAACTATTTAGAAATAGAAACATCGAGTATAAATGATGAATGAAGCTTTGTGCTTTTGTCACATGTATTTGTGAAACATTATCCTGGGAACTCTGAAGACCGGCTCTGAAGTGGAGCTGTAACACTCTGGAAAATGGAAGCAGTCATTCACGTCAATAATTATTCTCTGAAAGATGTCACAGAGAGAGAGAGAAGTGTGTATGTGTGCATGTGTGCGTGTGTGTGTGTGTGTGTGTGTGTGTGAGAGAGAGAGAGAGAGAGAGAGAGAGAGAGAGAGAGAGAGAGAGAGAGAGAGAGAGAGAGAGAGAGAAGAGAGAGAGAGAGAGGGAGAGAGGGAGAGAGAGAGAAAGAGAGAGAGAGAAAGAGAGACACACACAGAGAGAAAGAGAGACACAGAGAGAGACACACAGAGAGAGAAAGAGAGATACACAGAGAGAGAGAAAGAGAGAGAGAAAGAGAAAGAGAGAGAGAAAGAGAGAGAGACACAGAGAGAGAAAGAGAGAGAGAGAAACAGAGAGAAACAGAGAGAGAAAGAGAGAGAGAAAGAGAGAGAGAAAGAGAGAGAGAGAGAAAGAAAGAGAGAGAGAAAGAGAGAGAAACAGAGAGAGAGAGAGAGAGAGAGAAAAAGAGAGAGAGAGAAAGAGAGAGAGAAAGAGAGAGAAAGAGAGAGAAACAGAGAGAGAAAGAGAGAGAGAAACAGAGAGAGAAAGAGAGAGAGAGAAAGAGAGAGAGAGAAAGAGAGAGAAAGAGAGAAAGAGAGAGAAAGAGAGAGAGAAAGAGAGAGACAGAGACAAATAAAGAGCCAGAGAAGAAAAGAGAGAGACAAAGACAGAAAGACAGAGACAGAGAAAAGAGACAAAGAGATAGAGACAGAGAGATAGAGACAGAAAGAGACAAAGACAAGAAAAGAGAGCAAGAGAGAAAAGAGACAGAGAGATATAAAGATAGAGACAGAGATTCAGAGAGACAGAGAGAGACAGAAGCAGAGAGGTAGAGAAAGACAGACAGAAACAGAATGAGAGAGCCAGAGACAAGGAAACACTTCCAGTCAGTTAAATACATAGTGATAGAGAAAGACAAAAACAGAGGAACAGTTGTAATAGAGAAGAAACAGACAGAGACATAGAAACAGAGTGAGAGAGGTAGACAGATAAATATATTACTTTAAATTAAATATGGGGGGTCATAATTTAAAAAAGAATTCTGAGTCTAAAAATTTAAAACAAGATATCCATTTGTCTATATGGTTTTAGTCAGAAAAAAGTCTCTTATCACTGAGACACTAAAAACCTTCATGTGAGAATGATTCTAACATTCCTTCCCTTATTATTAATATTATTATAGTTGCCTCACAATTAAACTTTTTCATTAAGTGCAGGTTAGGCACTAAAATAAAAAAAAGTAAAAACAGTTTCTGATTATAAGGAATTTCAGTCTTTGGGGAGATAAAAAAGTAAAGGCAAAGTACATTCAAAATAATTACCAGAGTAATTACCAGAGTAATCCAGACCAGGATCCAGATAACAGGGATTCCGGATCCTATCTATGCACTAATTTGCATCTTCTCAACAAGTAATGTGCCATCATTTGAAAACTCAAAAAATTCCCCATCAACAGAATTTGTCATTCCCGAGAAATAGTGACATAAGATCACTGGAGAGCAATCTACCCATATTTTTTTTTTCATAAATCCTGAGGGAAAATTGGCATATCAGATGAGCAATAAGAAAGTGTCGCCAAAACAAAATGTCTTTCTCAATATTCCCAAACTTTTCAGGGGCTGGATAGTGCCAGATTCAATTCACCAAACGTTTGGTGCTCAGCAATAGTCCAAAAATAGAGGGAAGACAAGAAAGGTCCATTGTAGGGGACTCAGACAAGAAATATATTTCAAAGAGAACCTAGGTGGATCTTCTTTTCGTGATTTCTTCCTGCAAAAATCTGAAAGTCTCTTGAAAATCCAGTTATTCTGAGATGAAAACAATAGTTGCTATATTCAGTTGGCTTGCCCTGTGGGTTATCCCTCTGTTGTGATCAGTAACCCCTTGGCTACTCAGCAATCTACCATCAGGTTCACGTTGGGTGGGGGAAGCATGGGTACAGCCATGTGTAGGGATAGAATCAGATAATAATTCAAAATAACTTAGGCAGGTTGATGAAATGATATAGAAAGACACAAACTTCTGGCATCCAGCCTTTTGGAAAGTAGGCTCTTGAAACAATTCTGCACCTCAAGTCTCCCCAAACATTTGTGACAGCAGAACCCCCAGAAACAATGAACTCAGTTAAAAGCCCAAGACAAAGATTACAAGTAACATGATTTTATTGGGTGATTTGACACTTTTTGATTGCTGGCGGCTTATGAGACGATCAGATTTTCTTTTTGCTCTAATGCCAAAAAGCCATGAAGTTATCAACAGGAGTAAGAAGAAATAAAGGGGGAGAAGGATGGGAAAGAGGTTAATGAAGAAAAAAATGGAAGGGAAATAAATGGCATATTGACATTTAATATTTAGGATAAGTGTGGTGAGCAGTAGATATTCTGAGAATGAAGAAGGGAGAGAGTTAGCTTGGAAGGGACAAATAGAAAAAAATGCAATATTTTGGGTAACGAGCAACTCAACGTCCCCTCGAAGCTATAGAAAAACTTTGTGTGTTGGGGAATGAAGTATAGGGCACATAGAAATTAGCGTGGGAGGAAACAGCAGCCAGTGCTGCATTTTAATAGTCATTTAAGTCATCAAGGGAAGTCCGGAACATAATTAGTCAGTACAAGAAAAGCATATAATGTTCTTTAATACAGAACATCATAGCTTGTTGTAACTCAGTAATCAAATAGGTTCTAGAGGATCGATTTCAGACTTCCTAAAGTACAGGGTTAGAAATATAAGAAAAGTTTGCTAATGATAAAAGAGAAATGGATGAGTAGAGGAAAATGGATGAGAAAAGGAAAAAGGATGAGTAAAGGAGCCAATCTAGCCCCCCCTTTTTTTATCATTCTATAGGATTTCTGGGCTCATGAGATAATAGTTTCTGAACCATTTGCATTCCCTTAGAACAGGACTAGACAACGCACCTGTTTACACTGGAGTGTCTGAAATGCTCTGAATGATGTATTCTTAAGAAAAAATTAATTTGCAGGAGCCCCTCACTCTACTTCCTTTCTCATTGCAGGGTCTATGTGTATAGTAGAGGTGGATGGGAGGGTGGGACAGAGAGGAGTGAGGGAATGAGCCAATGGAGTGACCTGGTAGATTAGTGAATGCTGTTTTAAGCACATTGAACTTCCACCTCCAGACAGGGAAGTGGTGAATTCTCACTGGAGAGGGAAGTGGATTTTTTCTCACTTCCTCTGTTATTATTCTCTAACATGGCTGATGTGGATATATAACTTCATAGATAATGGGCATTAGATTGCTTATTTCTCAGTGGGCAGAGGGAAAGAATTCAGAACTGAAAAAATATATATATACATATATATACATACATATATATATACATACATATACATACATATATATATATATATATATATTATTTTTTTTTTTAAAGCATGATAGCACAGTGGGCAAGTCACTTAACTCCAATTGCCTCAGCAAAAAAAAAAAAAAAAAAAAAAAAAAAAGGACATGGGACTAGAAGACAGCACATATGGAAAGGAAAAAAAAAGCATATCATGACAATAAAAGAAATCTTGTTCTTTTTTCAGACTTTTTTCATTGCTGAGCACTAAATGTTTGTGGAATTGGATTGGGAACTATCTGGATCCTGAAAAGTTTTGGAATGTTGAGAAAAGTATTCTATTTTGGTGACACTTTCTTATTGTTAATCTGATGTGCCAGTGAAGCAAGTTTTCTTTCAGATTTTTGAAAAAAATGTGGGCAATCTAGGGGATGGGGTGGAGGAAAGGGGGAACTTTGGAACACAAGAATTTGCAGGGGTCGATGTTGAAAAAGATTATCTATGCATAGATTTTGAAAATAAAAAACTTTAATAAAAAATTAAAAAAAAAAACATGGGCAGACTGGTCTCCAATGATCTCATATCACTGGTTCTTAGAAATGACAAATTTTGTTGATGGGGAATTTGGGGGGGTTTTCAAAGAGTGGTGTGTTACTGTTGAGAGGGTGCAAATTAATCATAAAATCATAGAGCTAGACTTGGAAGAAATGTTAGAGGCCTTTTATTTAAGGTTAAATGACTTATCTATATATAGTCATAGAGCAGGAAATGACAGAATTTGAATCAGATCGTCCATTCCTAAACTTTCCATGGTACTGTGCTATCTCTCGTGTGCCTTTCCCCTCAAGTAGATCTCCCATTTTTTATTTACTATTTTCAGTGAAAAATCATTGTAGAATAAGATATTTCCTCAAGGACAGAAAATTTACTTTTTGATTAGACAGTGTAAGAAACCAGTGAGTTTCCAAGACTTGTTTTATGATCTTCCTGTCATATTGTAAAATTAGAAATGTTATTTCAGAACAGATTGGAAGTGAATGTTGATCTATCATCCAGCCACCATGCAGAATTTTCAGTCTTATTATCAAATTAAACATTAAATGGCCAATAGATGTAATTCTGCTAAGAATCAAACATTTAGAGATTGGCAAAAACTATACTTAAATATCATATCCACTAAAGGTTATTTTTTATTATTATTTTTTGCATTGATGAAGCATTTAGGCCTTGGAGAAGATCTTACCCTGAACAACCCTAGGATACTCCTCCCCAAACTCTAGAACAAAAAGTTCACACTGAATAGGGATGGATAAGGCTGAGAAGGAGGTTCCATGATCTGTGTTAGGGATGCAGAAATCACAGGTCAGCCCTCCTTTGAATGCTGCTAAGTCAAAAGACACTGGTAATAGTGAAGATGATTTTCTGGAAGGTGAGGATACCAGTTCAGCCTTTTTTGTTTTCTTGTTTCACTAAAGCACTTTGCAAAATGGCATCCATGCCATACTGCCCTGGAGTCGTGTGGCTGCACAGTAAGTGACCCCCAGACTAGCTAAGACCAGGGCCTTTTTCATGAAAACAAGTTTCAGGGCATTGTCGGGTTACTTCCTAATCATCCTTAGGTCCCATGCCATCTGCCAGAGCCAGAGATGGAGCACGATATGATTGCTGATTGGTGATTCTGAGTTACCAAGAAAAAGAGAAATCACTTTCAATAGACTCTATTTAAGAATGAAATATAATATCTAATATATTTTAGAGAAATTTTAAAGAAAGTTTTAAAATTCTGATCCTCAATGTGTAAAATATCTTCCTTCCAGAACCATTTATCCCTTGGTCATATTTTGCCAAGAATGCAATGAAGTTCCCTAATTAAAACTGCAAGGTAGGGCTCTGAGGGATGAAAATCAAACTGCATCCAAACATTCCCAATAACAACTACCTGGTTGGTTAGTTACGTTCTGTTCTAGCCCAGGAGCCCAGAGGCAGCCAAGAAGTGCAATGGATAGAGCCCTGGATCTGGAATAAGGAAGACCAAGTCCCAATCCAGCTTTAGATGCTAGTTGTGTGACCCTGAACAAGTCATATAACTTATGTCCATGTCATGTTCTTCAATGGTAAAATGGGGCTAATAATAGTGTCGACCTCTCAGAGCTGTAAAAACTAAATAAGTACTTAATATAGTGACTGGTACATCGAAGGTGCTTAATAAATGCTTGCCAAAATTTGCCTGCCTTCTTTTTGCCCTTTCTCACCTTCATTGCCTCTGTTGATTACTGCCTCTGTGACCTTGGGCAAGCACTTAACCTTTATCTTTTTTTAAAATTAATTTTAGCATTATAATTTTTTTGACAGTACATATGCATGAGTCATTTTTTTATAACATTATCCCTTGTATTCATTTTTCCAAATTTTCCCCTCCCTCCCTCCCCTAGATGACAGGCAATCCCATACATTTTACATGTGTTACAGTATAACCTAGATACAATATATGTGTGTAAATACCATTTTCTTGCTGCAAGTTAATAATTGGATTCCGAAGGTATAACTTAACCTTTATCTAAAAGAGGGAGGAGTTGGACTAGATGAGCTTGGAAGCCCCTTGATAGTTCTAGATGCATGATTCTATAATGTGTTCCTATTAAAAAGAGGACTTGTTACTCTCTCCTGTCAAGAAGAAAGGTTTAGGATAAACATTTATTAGGCTTCTTTATTCTTTCCACAAGTTTCTGCTTTTTTAAATAGAAGCTGACAAGAGAAGGCAATGCTTAACACTGAAGAATTTCTATTACATTAATCTTTTACTCAACTTAGAAGAATGAATTCCTAATAGTGGAACTTCAGGCATCAGGGAGGATCAATTTTGTAGGCTGTGAGTCTGTCACCTTATATCATGTAAGCAATCACTTAGCAATTACTGGGATCTCAACTGTCAGTGTTACATCTCTTCCTGCCATTAGGACAAGTTGTTGCAGCTGATTTAAAACTTTCTTTGTTTTATATCCAACATCCAGAATCTTACCCTTTCATTAAGAATCTCCTTGGTAAATAAATTGCAAGGAGTCTGTGAATTTGGATATGAAAAAGTTGTACCTTTGTTTTCACTAATCTCTAATGTAGCAATTCCTTCAGTTATTTATTTTTTATTTATTTTTATTAAAGGTTTTTATTAACAAAATACATGCGTGGGTAATTTTTCAACACTGATCCTTGCAAAATTTTCTGTTCCCAATTTTTCTTTTTTCCCTCCATCTCCTTCTCTAGATGGAAGGTAATCCAATTCATGTTATATGTTAAAATATATGTTAAATCCAATATATGTATACATATTTATACAGTTATCTGCTGCACAAGAAAAATTAGATCTAGAAAGAAAAAAAAACCTGAGAAGGAAAACCAAATGCAAGCAATCAACAGAAAGTGTGAAAATGCTATGCTGTGGGCCACACTCAGTTCCCACAGGCCTCTCTGGGTGTATACAGCTTTCTTCATCACCTTCAGGTATTTTTAAAAAATTATGCTGAGAATTCCATAGATTTCACAAAGTGCCAAAGAGATCCAATAAATGTTTAGAACTACATTGAAAAAAAAAAGAAATACATCAAAAGTATCTTCAACAAATCCTTGTTATCTTTATGGAAGAGAAAGATCAGCTGTGGAACACTCTTTATAAAATCAAAGTAGGTTCCAGAGAATTGGATGTGATTGAATGACTGAACAGAGACAACTTTGTTTCTGGGTTTGGTCTTGAGACAATCTCTAATATCATCTCCTGGTCTAACAAGCTATGATTCTAATTCATCCACTTATTTTTAAGGGAATTGATGTGATGTACATTTTTTTCCCCATTTAAAAATCAGGATGGAAGGTTCATGGAAGGCTTGAACTTCCTCTGTCTCATTGTTTGCCGTCGGGAGTTTTCTGCTTTATTTAAACTTTATTTAGTTTCTTTCTATAATTTTAGAGTTACCTAATAATACTGATTGTTATTGAATTTTTATTATTTGTTATAAATGAAGGAATGTTAAAGTGGGGAAGGATGAAAAGGAATCAGTTAAACCATTTGCTCTAGAATGAACCTTAAGCTTATATTACTCTCTCTCTGGGGTCACAAAGAAGGGCTTCTTGAAATATCCAAAAATCATATAGTGCAAACATCCTAGAAGCATGAAAACTAGAGAAAAATGCCTAGATTGCCATTCAATGTATACATGTGTAAAGATAGAATTGCTGTCATGAGGGGTTTTAATCTAAGACTCTTGAGCATTAGATCTTGTACCACGGTTTCCCTTGAGAGCTTTTTTTTGTTTGTTTGTTTTTATTTAGCATTGATCACCAAAAATTGTTCTCACTACCTTCAGGCTGAAATCCCTTTTCTTTCTTCTATTTCTTTAATTAGAATTTTTCATCTGTCCAAAGAATCCTCTCCCTCACCCTTTTCTTTTCAAGCACTGAGGATGCAATTCCCCTTGGATTTAATTTCTTTTCATTCGATTAATATCTCAGGTTTTTGCTTGGAAAAAGGACTACACAGAAAGTCTTAGATCTTGGACTATTGTGAATAACATGTGGAATAGAGCACATGGTCTAATCAGCTGTGAACTATTCACTAAACTAGATTGTAGGCTCTTTGAAGGAAGCAGCTATATTCTTCTCAAGGTGATATACAGAAATTTATACTAACATTACACTGAAAAATGTATATATACAGAATGAATGCTGAAGAGAAATTTTCTAAAAATTACAAACTGTCTTTGAAGAAGAATTTTCTTTAGGGCTAGACATCTTTCTCCCTGACCAATTTCTATTGCTGACAAAGCAATCAATCATCATCAGATTTGTGAGAAACAAATTTCACTAGGTCCAGTATCATTGGCTGGATGGATGATGACTGATAGTTCTCATAGGAAATAACTTTTCTCTCTTTTCAGTTGCTCTAATACAAGGATAGGGTCCTGAGCAAGAATCCAAGGGAGAAGCATATTTCCTTTGTTCTTGAGATGTTCAAATGCCAGTTAATAAAAACAAAAACATAAATGAAGTGTTTCCTTAAAGAATATAAAAGAGAAATAATGCTAGGAGGTAGGAACTTCCATTTGTGTCCCAGACATCTACTAAGGAGGCAGTGACCCCAAAGACCCTAATCCCTATGAGCTTTAGTCAAGTACATGCATTTTAAATGGGAAGAAAAGAACATTAAATAACAGGAACATTAACATGGATTCATTTATTTGATTACCCATTAGCACAGTGAATTCTTCCCCTTCCCCTCCAAGTGCCATTTTTCTAAGTTTATAAAATTATATTATCTGGAGAAATTAGGACAGGTAACATGATTGGGATAGGATATTTTTAAAAAACCATCTAGCATGAGATCCTTCCTCAGCTTCAAGGAATGTCCCCATCAAAAGTTTTTTTCATGACAACAGCCCATTACGAGAACTTTTGTTACCCGAGACTGGAGGGGAACTGAAAGAGAAATGTAAGAGGACCAAAGGCAGACCTCACTTGCTTTAAAATTGTCTTTAGAACCAATCCTATCTGATTAATTTTAATCAGTAAAAACTGAGATTGGATCAGTGCCTAACAGTTTATTTCCTTTTTTTCTATTCTTCAGAATGAATATATATATATTCATGAATATAACATGCTAAGTCAGGTAAATGGCTGTTTAAAACTATACTATACAAATAAAATGATTCTACTTTGTAGCATTTGGTTTATATGGGTTTTCCAAAATTGGACGTCAACATTTATCTAAGAAGTCAGGGGAACAAGAAAAACTAAGTGCCAGTTAGAAAATCAATATCAATTCTGGAACCAACCAGCCAAATGACAAGCCAAGGATAGATACAAAATATATATCTTTCATTATTGTAAATTGTATTAAACTGTGTGTATTTTTACTGTGGTCAAATATATCTACCAAGCAATTTGCATTTATATCTTAAATGTGGATTTAAATGGAAATCTTTAGAAGTGAATTATTCAAGTGGATTTGCCTAGCACTTAACTAAAAATGTAGCATTTATTTGAACAGATTTTCTGGAGAAAAGAAGTTATGCAAGCACAACTAAATAACTATATTTTATGAAAAATAAAAAAAAACCCATCCAGACTATGGACAGTTTGATTTCTCAAAGGAATCATTTACCCTCTTGTAATAGATTTTGGAAAGAGTTCTAGGGTAAGTTAATGCATATGAGACATTTCTACATTCTCATAGGACACTATCAACATCTCTATTTTATCATTCATTTCATCAGTAGTTGAAATTAATCAATTCTTAAGTATATGAATTTTTTTTAATAACAAATAATTTGCTTTCTTAAAGCACAACTTAAGGACTATTGAATAGTTAGCTTTTTTTTCCCTAAAACTAAGGAATTTCAGAGGCTCTAAATTTTTACCTGGACCTAAGGAGTATTCCTTTCTATAATATTTCTGAAAAATATTCATCTAGCCTTCACTTGAAAACCTCCAAGAATGGAGAACTTGCTATCTCCGGAGGCAAACAATTACCTTTGGACAGCTCTAAGTACTGGAAGGTTTCCCCTTGTAACTAACTAATGGAATGCAGTTTCTCAAACATTCATCTAGTCTTGCCTTTAGGGAAGAGGCAAAACACTGGATTTCTAAGGATTTAGAACATAGAAGAATTGTAGAGATCATTCTAATGTGCTTCTACTATTTTGCAGATGAGGAAACAAATTCTCAGAAAGGGGAATTCAATTGCATTAGATTAAACAGATAGTAAATAGCAGAATTGGATTTCAAAATCAGTTTATTTTATTCTAATTCCAATGCTTTTTCCAGTTGACAACATGATCTCTGACTCTGGCCTTTGAGGTTAAAGAAAATAGGTCTAAACTAATAGTCTGATAGTTTTCCAAATATTTGAAGGTAGTTTGTTTTTGTTGTTGTTGTTATTGTTGTTTTTTAAAATCTATTCAGTCAGAGTATTCTGTCCTCCAGCTCCAGTACTCTCAGCACCTTTAATTCAAGGGTTCTTAACCACTTTTATTTTATGTCTCAGACCACTTTGGAAGTCTGGTAAAACCTATGGATCCTTTCTCAGAATAACATTTTAAATGTGAAAATAAAATACAAAGGATAACTACAAAAGAAATAATCTATTTTGAAATTCTGAATCATCAAAATATAAAAAAGAAATTTACTATACAGTAGTATATATGGTATATCCCAGTCATCAAAATATAAAAAAGAAATTTACTATATAGTAGTATATATGGTATATCCCAGTCATCAAAATATAAAAAAGAAATTTACTATATAGTAGTATATATGGTATATCCCAGTCATCAAAATATAAAAAAGAAATTTACTATATAGTAGTATAATGTTATATCTTAGTCATCAAAATATAAAAAAGAAATTTACTATCTAGTAGTATATATGTTATATCCCAGTCATCAAAATATAAAAAAGAAATTTACTATATAATAGTATATATGCTATATCCCAGTCATCAAAATATAAAAAAGAAATTTATTATATACTAGTATATATGCTTCTTTATTAATGCATTAAATGACAAGAAAATAAATTTAAATATGGGCAAGTTAAAATTAAATTTTATATTTTTAAAGGCTTTTGTTGCTTTGCTTGAATGAGGATATAAACATGTAAGATGGTCTTTGACAAAGCAACATATATGTTACCTGAGACATGTAATTCATTTGATTTTTTAAAATGATTTTTAATCTTACAAGAGATTTGTGACATTTAAAATTTTAAGACAAAGTTAACATTTTAACAAAAGAAGTCAGTAGCACTTTCTAATTCCAAAGACCCTCATAACAATGAGCTCAAGGCTGATATGCCTTTGGGAAAGTGGGTGTCCCAAAGAATACAATCAACCCTTGATTCATGATCATGAACAATCACATAACATCTGTAAGCATCTGGACTCTCTGTTATACAACTGGAATTAGTAACTATAGTAGCTACCTTGGAGGTGGTAGACAAAAACCGACACTAGGACTTTGGGGTCTCTATCTCTTTCTCCATACATACACACATATACACATTATATATACACGCATATATACATATATATGTGTGCACATGCAGTGTACATAAACACAAACACACACAGAAAAGATTTGTAAACCAGAGGCTACACACATCAGTTGAATTCTAGAGCTGTTTAAGACATTTTTTCTTAGTAATCAACCCCGAGAAGGATTACCACGAGAAGCGGACTTATGCAATGAGAGGCTGAGGGAGTGACATTATGTCACATACCATCCCCAGCTTTGGTCAATCTAATCAAAGAAATCATCACATCCAAACCTGAATAGAGCACATTAGACTTTCCCACTTTAGATTAAATTTTATATAAAGTTAGGTGGATTCTGATCAAGACTGAGGAGAATTAATTCAATCTCATTATGCTCTTCAGGAAACTGAATTTTGAAATGAGGATTGTAGAAAAAGGGGTAAATCTGGATCTCCCCAAATCATTGGTTATTAATAAATATTTCTCTCCCAAAGACATGTTAAACTCACTTTTGAAGGTGCAAGAAGGCTTCTTTTCAGGAGCACCAGAATTCTCCAAGGTTTTTTGAGGTAAACTCCAAATGTAGCACGTTGTTTTTGTCTTAAAATCAAGGAATCCATCTTTGTCTAAGTCATCATCTTTAAAACAAAGAAAAGAATTATGAATAAAATATATGGTTTAACTGATCCTTATGGTGTTATGTTTTTAGAACCTCCTCCCCATTCTGATCATATTTCTTTTTTTGTTCTCCATTTTATTTCCTTCATAAAATGTAACTTTCAGAAGTAAACACAGGACCCCAGATATGGTCTAACCAGAGTACAGTAAAAAGGAACCATCAACTCCTTTGTCCAATATTGGTCTTATAAATGCAATCTAAGATAATTATTAATTAAAGGGAAACTAACATAGACCATTTATTCATATTGAGCTTGCATTCTATTAAAGCTTCGGAGCTTTTGCTCATGAAATGGTATTTAGTCACCATTCTGTAATTATATGAAGGATTTTAAAATTCAAATATTGGACTTTACATTTCTCTCTCTTGATTAAGTAATAAATCTCTTAATCTTAACCTATTCCTACCAACTTCAGTTTGAGCATAAATTTGATGACTGCCATTTAAGCCTTCATCTGTCATAGATTAAAAAAAAAAAAAAAAAAAAAACATCAAATACACAGACACATGGCATTTCACTAGAGTGTGGCCCAGAAAAATATGGCCTGAGGGTCAAACTCAGTGAAAAACAAAACAAAACAAAACAAAACAAAACAAAACAAAACATAATATATATATATATATATATATATATATATATATATTATGTGCATAGCTTTCCCTGATCAAAAGAAGAAATGAGATTAGCTTGAATGATTTGTTCTAAATGAGATTTAGGAATTACCACTTCCCTTTCAATTGCTCACAATTTATTCTCTTAATAATACATTCTAGAATTTTGCAAGGAGTCAGGATGAAATTGATTTTTAAAACTCTACTTTATTCCATCACTAAAAAGACCATTTATTGCCAGTGGAGAACAGGCTATATTAATATCAGTGTAAGGGAATTTGATCTGGGAACCCTAATCGATTTGATTAATTCTTCAATCAATTTGATGAATTAATATGACACAGACCTTTGTCTGAAGGGCACCCTGTAAATAAGGGAGGTATGCACATTAGCACCTTGATGAGAAGACATAGGAAACTCCTCTGACTGAGGCCCATCTTCAATATGATTAATGACAGTTAGGGGACAGATGTTTTCATTTGTGATACTTTTTCCATGTTGTTTATAAAATCTAGTTGGTCTATAGTCACTCCTTGGTCTCTTTCCCTTCTTATCAGATCAGATCTTTATTGTGAGAAGTGAAGGAAGAAGAATCGATCACTCCCCCAAAATCAAAGATACTTGTGACAGAAGCATATTTCAGGGGCACTCGTGCATGCAATAATGTTACTTGAGAGAAGAGTATATAAAATTGAGTCTATTGAGACCTAGAAGTCAACAGATTTAATTTAGACAAATTTCTCATTTTAAGAAGAAATTGAGTTACAGAAAAGTTGTATACAAGAACAGTGTCTTTAAATCATAACATCTTGTGGCAAAGGAGTGGTATAGGGAAAATGTTTGAATTTCCAAGGTACTTCAAATCTAGCCATCTAGCCAGACAAAGAAGATTTCCTGTGAAGTGTCAACTTTGGGAATTGCATTATGTATAACTCCCAGGTTAAAAAAAATCTCTGAATTTGAGTGTTCAGACACTGGCAGCCTTGAGGCAGAGGATTGTCAAATAGTGGTATATGGTATTGCCAATAGAACATCACCCCAAAGATGAAAGAGTAAAATAATGTGATGAGACTAGAGAGGACAGGATTCAGGGTAAGAGTTCTGGACCTTGCCAACTAAAGCATTGATAAGAAGTTTTGTTTTGTTTTGTTTTTAGAAAATTTAATTGTCAATGGGGCCCCCAGACTCTTAGGCTCATAAAGATTCTTTATTAAGGATCCACTAGGTGCTAGAAATTTTACTATGTGATACTTAATTGATGAAAAGAACTTCCTTCTCTTTCTTTGGCTTGCTGCTCACTCCCAAGTGTTATTCTGAGGGAATCTCCAAAATAAAGCTCAGGTACAACTCAAGTCTAGGATTCCCTAAATGTGGAGGATGGTCACTGACCATTTACTCAATATAAAAGAAGTGTATTAGATATGGAATAGTCTTTATATCACCTCCACAAAAGAATTGTGGATTCAGAAACAGATTCAGAAATGTAGAGAGAACTTAATGGGCTCTCAGATTTCCATCTGGAAACAAATATTTTTGTGGGGCTCCTGGACAAGCCTTTCCATGGACCTGAAAATTTCAAGAAACAAGTAATAGGGGTGACCCAGTCTTGAAGTCCTACTCTTCCATACAATGATTTCAGTCCTTTAGTTCAATCTTCAGCTGGAAAACTTCCTCTTGGAGGGTAGTTTATGAAGGTTTGTAGAAATGATTGTACTCAGGAAAAATGTTTTGAACTTGAGATTGATTCCTAAGGCAACTGCCTTTCTCTTGGAGATTTCAAGATCTGGGTATCCCACTGATTAGACCTGAAAATTTATCATCTACTATGATTTAGGAATTTCTGCATATATTAACCTTTCCTATCAAATCAAGTGGAAATATATGTCTATCATTGCTTTAGGGTTTTGATGCACATCTACACTGTTGAGTTCAGAAAGGGAGTTGGTAAGGAAAGAGAAATCCACTCTTCCATTCCCAGAATATGGCTAAAATCTTCTATACTATGGTCTAAAATGGTCTAAAAAATGGTCAAGAAGAAAATAAAATTTGTTGACCAAAAAAAGGTGACCAATATGCTTTTAAGAGTAATGGTACTTCTTCTGAAAAGAATTATGGCCCTCACCAATTACAAAGCTTCATGGAAGCAACCCCAGTCACTAAACTAAATCACGAAATCAATGCTTTGCCTTCTCAATGCTCATGCCTACATCCATGGGAGGTGTTCCTCAAAGGATGTACTATATAATAGGAATGTAAATTGCAATAAATTAAATAAATGAACTTCTTACAATGAATTTGAAAACATACCTTATTATTAATCCTTTATTATATATAATCTTTATATAATCATTTTATTATTCCCATTTTAAATTTGTTTCTAAGAAACAGAAATTTCAAGATCATCACATAAAATGTCAACTAAAATTCATTATGTGTCAATTATTTTTCTGACACTGAGGGGAAAAGAATGAAGGCAGATCCATTAAAGTTCCTTCCTAAATCATGTCTGGTTACTCTTGATTAAGTTTCTGAGGATATATTAGATTACTAATTGAGGTCAAGATACAATTAGGATATTTTATTGTTTTGCCTATAAGAAAATTCGATAAATCAATAAGAACTCTCAGTTTGTTCTTTTATATTTTGAGGAGTACTCCCTTCACTTCCTACAGGTTACAATCCCTCTATTTCTACAATTGCTATGACCAAAAAGATTATAATTATTTTGACCAAATTTCTAGTGATGCACGTTTTTAAATGTGTCTTGGCTAATTCTTGGATAGATAGAGATAAAGTTCATTATTAGGTTAATTGTCAAAGTTTTTAAGCATTCTGCCGGCATGCCTTCCAAATATTCAGTATTTACATTATTATTATTAATAGCCAGCAAAAGGACAGGGTGAGCCATTTTTTCAGCCCAAGAAAACTAAAGAAGTCAGTGAGAGGTTTAACACTGGATGGGAACTGACCCGGAGCAATGTGGTGGCGATACGAGGGATGGGTGTTAGAGGAGTTATGACAACCAAAGCAGCAATAGTTTGGGGAGCTCTTAGCCCAGAGATAGGAGATTGGATATGATCTCCGTAAAAATTTTTCCCTCCCGACCACTGCATTTACCCCACCTTAGGTTAGCAGGACCCAACTTTAACATAAAGTTCAAGCTCAAGAAATCAGCTTAAAAACAAGTAAACAACAACAAAAGGATCTGATCATAGATAGCTACTATGGTGACAAGGATGCTGAACACACAAACCAGGAAGAGGATGTGAAACATTTATGAGGAAAGCCTCAAAAAAAAAATGCAGATTGGACACAAGCCTAACAAGAAGTCCTAGAAGAGCTAACTAAAGAGATTTTTAAAAAGAACAAGAATGATTTTCAACATCATGAAAGTGTAGCAGAGGGAAAATGGAAAAGAATATAGAGAATTCAGAGAGGTATTGAAGACTGAAATGAATTGATGCAGAGAAAACTAAGAACACTAGGGGCAAAACATTTACAGTGTAAACAATTACAAATGTAAAAACAAAGAATAACAATTAAAGGAAATTGGAGCACTTATAAAATTACTATGACTAAACTTTGTCAACTCAGAGAAGAGATGAGAAAATGCTTTTCTCTTCAGTGTAGTTATGATTATTAATGGGGTTAATGATGTAGTATTAGATATTGTAATGTGCTGTTGTCTCCAGAAGCTGCCGATCGCTCTCTGGGAGGAGATCTGCTAGGTCAACTCAAATCTCACCGACAGATTCTTCTTCCTGTAGAGAACCCTTGTCTCCAGACGGTTGCCGTTAACTCTGGTCCAGAGAAGTGACTTCCCTTCCTGCAGAGAGCTGCCTCAAGTCTGGTCTAGAGCAGAGACTCCCTTTTTCTCCAGAAAAAAACCTAATACGATATAACTAATGTGTTATTTCCATACTGCTGTTTTCCCTTTTTATTTGCAAATCTTCATTACATGAGATGGCTAGATGAGTGGAAGATGCAAGAAAGGCATAGACTAAAAGTAATATAAAAACAAGAGATAGCAATACAAAGAAATTTGATTTTTTTTCTACCCTAGCCTGCTAAACAAATACCAGCAGTTTGATTGCCACAACCTAATTCATGTTAGGATCTAATGAAAAGAAATTGCTTCACTAAGTATCCCAGCCCAAAACAAAATTTAAAACTAAGACATTTGTGGTCTAGTTGCCAACAAAATCATAATAGGGCAACAGCATGTAAATGTGAAAAGTATAGGAAATAGCCTATTTTACAAAGCATAATATGTTTGTATATTATTTCTGTGTTTGCATCTTATCTTCCTATTAGCCTATACTGTCGGAGGTAGGAACCAAAATATCTAAAATATTATCATTCCCAGGACCTCGTACACTCCTCTGTACATAACAGTAATTTAATGAATGTTCTTAGTCTTAAGGTATAATAACAATTTAAAATGTTGCTCTTTCCATGTATATTTAGATTTTCACAAGTAGTCTTAGAAAACATGTTTCTCTCTCTTTTTTTTCTAACTGTTGATCACTTCACGAATTCGCATGTCACCCATAGGCAGGGCTCATGTTAATTTCTTTTTCCTTCCATTTTCAGTAGATGTGCTGCCGAAGCAACACAGAAGTGTTTAAGGATAAAAGGAATGGAATTTTATTGGTAGAAATAGGGTTAATAAGTGAAATTCTAGGGCAAGACACCTTTCTAGGATACGTAAAATTACACTAGGTTGATGATCTTGTAAGATTGATTCTGTTGGCAATGCTTTATATTTGCTTAGCTAGATCTTTTATGAAGTATCTATTAAATTCAACCTTTGTGTACTTTAGAGAAAATGCTTTATATAAGTAAAAGCATTTCTACTACTATTGTCGATTTTTAAAATGTTCATTAGATCACTTAAAGAGCCAGAATGAAAAGCATCTGTTTTTTTGAAAAGATATTTTCTTTTTAAATAGTAAAAACATGAGGCTGACTGATACTTTCTTAAACCAAAAAATCTATTTCTATTTAGCTAGAGCAATGATCTCAGTCTCAATTTCTGGGAAAGCTTTTGATCATCTTGGATGTACCATATATCACAATGCTGAGTTCATTTGTCTTATAAAGTAAAACCATCGTTTGTCTTTTTCTTTTGACTTTGTCCAAGAAGGCAATAGCTTTGTGCTCTAGAATAGACAATTGGAAGAAACAATCTATAATTCTCAGTGTAAACACCATTCCCCTCCCTACCCCCTGTATCCCACCTTAATTTGAGGAGAGAAAGTCAAGGTTCCTGAGCCTGTCTTTCCTGAGTTGTGAAGAGACTAGTTACAGTAACTATAATATGAGTAACTATAATATGAGTTGTGAAGAGACTAGTTACAGTAACTATGAGTAACTATAATATGAGTTGTGAAGAGACTAGTTACAGTAACTATAATATGAGTAACTATAATATGAGTTGTGAAGAGACTAGTTACAGTAACTATAAAAAGACTGTCAACTGTTGTTCCCTGTAAGAATTGCTAACATGTCACCTTTAAACAAGTTTCCAAAGCTTTTCCTTCCCAAGATCTCATCCTTATGCTAGTTTGGGGGGCTATCTTTTCCTTATTATATTAACACATGTATTTTTTTACATAACAATAATAGTTCTGTATCTCTTCCATTCCCCTTCTTGTAATAAAGAGAAAGTCAAATAACAATCAATAAAGTCACAATGTCTTTAATTTTCATCATCCATAGTAATCTGACCTTTGGATTCAAAATTATTCTTGAGAGTTATTCTGAATTCAGCTGCATTGTATGGTTGTTTTTATCTGTCATTATGTTATTTTATCTATTATTATAGAACACATTGAGAGGCTACATATTGTGATATATATGAATACTGCTAGAAAGAACTGGTTCAAGTGGCCATGTTGTCTTGGGCAAATTTCTTGATCTAAATTTCCCATTGTTCTAACTTAAAAGTAAGGAACAAAAGATTCTAGAGACACAACTTCTTCGGCTATTTTGCTAGAAACTCATAGAGAACAAAGCATAAAGAAGTGCAGGTGCAGATATCAAAACTGTTAATCCTAATGATGTCTTGTAGGGTTAGGGAAACTCCTTCCAAATCTTTTTGGAGCCAGCTGCTCCAACTCCATCTGACCTGATTGTTAGGAAAGATCAACTTTAGAAGTTCTCACACAGGTTTTTTTGTCTGTCACCTCCTGTTCCCACTGGCATGTAATTTAGTGTATTTCCCTCAGAATTGGACTATTTGGATCTGAATCCAGTGTCTTTTCTGTGTTTCTCAGAGAATGGGGGGTGAATAGAAAAGGGCCTTGATTCTATTTTTATACATGAGGAATAAGAAGCGTCAAAGATCTGTCAAAAGCCATTATCATACGAGGCGGTATTTTTATTTACATTTTTTATTAGTCATAATTTCTAAGGGAAGTGAACTCTCTATAGCAAAGCAGATCAGCACTTTCTGGCAGTCTAAAGTGAGGTGCTTGCCTGGGGCACGGAAAAACTACAGGACTTATTGAGTGGATGATATAGCCAGTGTACAGTAGAGGCTGGACACTGTGCCATTTCTTGTGTATGAGAGGCAAAAATTCTGATCCAAGACAGGTCAATCACATCCTGTCTAAAGCCCCTTCCATTTGTCCTATCCGACTGTATTTGTAGGTACACATGCTGTTTCCCCCCAGAAGAATATGTGCTCCTTAAGGGCAAGGATGTTTGGCTTTGATTTTTATATCATCAGTGCTTAACATTGCTCTTTGCACACAGATTAATAAGTATTTGTAGAATTGGAAAGCAACACTCAGAGAAGGAACACTTGCTTCCATCATTTCATTCCTAATGGTTAGAAATAGAAAGAGTGGAATGAGCTACCTCAGAAGGTAATATGTTCCTTCTTTCTGGAGGCTTTAGTTGGAGGCAACACTTTTAGGTGTTTTACAGAGAAAATTATTTTTTGAGTCCAAGTTGATCTAGATGGCCTCTTATGCCTCAGAGATTTTGTGACATTCTTAATGAAGCTTTAAGACCCCATGTCACCATCAATCCCCCACAAATGAGATTCTTCAACTTGCTTAACTCCATATATGCTATAAATGACCTGCTATCAAATGCCCCATAATTAACAGAGTTTAGATAATAGAACCCTAGGACTAATAAAGAATTATAATTTTTTTTCTCTGACTTAGCAATCTATTCCCCCAAATTCTATGTCTTTGATAAGACTCTACATGCCCTCATTTCCTTCTTGGGAGTATCTTTCCAGGATTCAAATTGGGAACATACTCTAAATACATAAAATATAAAAATCAGACCCTTCTTATTCTCTTGAACCAATAAGGACCAGGTGCTCTGCAACTATTCTAGCTTGCTTACAGAAAGATGTATGCCCATCATCCCAACCCCTTCTCTTCCCCCAGTGCCTCTTTTATGATAACTTTCTTTTATCGTTATAGATACAAAGAGATAATTGGACTTAACTAGATGGCTTCTGAAGTTTCTTTCCAACTCAGAGGTTCTGTGATCTATTTATTTTTTCAATTAAAAATGTATTTGTTTATTTTAACTGAAGTGAAAACTAGAAAAAGGAAAAAAGGAAAAGAAAAAATAGTCACGTGCACAGCAGAACATAGGAGAGGATTCAAAATATGAAACGACAATTTCCATTTCAAGAAAATATATATATTAAATACTAAGCATTGTATTCAGAGCTATCCATCTTTTTTTTTTTTTTTTTTTTTTTTTGCTTCCTTGTAGGATTTATTTCATTCTCTGCTATGCAACTTTTGCTTTAATTTTCCTCCCCTTCCCTCCCCCTGCCTGCTTAAGCAGTGTATTTATTACACATATATACATATGCATTCATATTACATCTCTATAAGACTGTACCGAGCTTGTTGTCTTATGTTTCTCTGAAGATGGATAACAGCATTTTCTGTGATCTATTTAAATAATAGTCCAGCTTCTTTACTATCCTCAACTCTCAGACTAAAGGACAGGAGCAGAGCAGTTTCTCCCTCTGTTATCATTTGTTCAGGCACACATACATATATTAAAAAATCTTTGAGTTCCTACTATATTTAAAACATGTGTACTAAAAGGAAAACACAGAAAACTAATGATTAAGCTTAGCACTCCAGAAGTTATTGTATAGTAGAACGGTGTCAGAGGGAAGACACTACCATATACAATTATGAAAAATTGCACAATAAAATATACCAAACTCTATAACACAGTATTGTAATTTCTACAGTTAGTATGCTATATAATATATGTCTGTAATTTATGTAGCTAATATGCTATACAAAACAATAATACAGATAATCAGAGTGCAAAAACAGTTAATAAAGATGATGTGAGATCTAGGGAAGAAGAACCACTTTTCATCTCTTAAGATTTTGTGGTCACATTTCTTTTTTTATTAATTTTATAATTATAATTTTTTTGATAGTACATATGCATGAGTAGTTTTTTTTTTTTATAACATTATCCCTTGTATTCATTTTTCCAAATTTTCCCCTCCCTCCTTCTGCTCCCTCCCCTTGATGACAGGCAATCCCATACATTTTACATGTGTTACAATATAACCTAGATACAATATATGTGTGTAAATCCCATTTTCTTGTTGCACATTAATCATTAGCTTCTGAAGGTATAAGTAACCTGGGTAGAGAGACAGTAGTGCTAACAGTTTACATTCACTTCCCAGTGTTCCTTCTCTGGGTGTAATTGTTTCTGTCCATCATTGATCAACTGGAAGTGAATTCGATCTTCTTTATGTTGAAGATATTCTGAAGATTTTGTGGTCACATTTCAATAAAGTCTGAGATATAAAGGCAGGACATACATAAAGAAGGGTAAGCAGGTCAGTGTGACAGGAGTGCTCAGCACATGGAATTGAGTTGTGTGAGATAGGGAACAACATCAGTTTGTGGAGGAGTTTAAATGTCAGACTAAGGACTAGTGTTCAGAGCTAAAATTGCTTGAAAATCCATATGGCATTTTTTTTTTTTGGTATCATTATCAATTTTTAGAAGGTGTTAGCTCATTTAGACACTTTTCCTTTAGGTATCTGGGTGGAGCCTCAATAGATCTGTAAAGGGCACCTCCATTTTAAAATGATCTGAACACATGAGGAAGCCCTTGAATCAGGGCAGAAATTACTAATGACCAAGTTAGCTGGCTGAGAGGCTGTCGCTGAGCTCTGTCGGAAGACCCAAATTGAAGGATTGTGTTTACACATTGGTAGCCTAGGAGCTGCTCTGTAAATTCTCTCTTGGTTCAAATGATAAAGCTGTTTTGTTTGCTACCCTGACAATTGAACTCAAGAGAAATGTTTCAGAAGGTATCTTTCTTCCATGCAAACTCTGTAAAAATATTTTCTTTGCAGTTGAAAATTTAGCAATTCGGTACCATGTCTGGGGCAGAGAATTGTAATTTGATCTGTAGTAAAAAAGGCAGATCCAAACCTGTCGTGCAGGCTTGAAGATGCTCATCGAAAATCGTTTACATATTAGTTGGCTCACAGATGGGCCGTCTCATTTGCCAGCTTGTTTGGCAAACACTTTCAGGTGGCAAGGGGATTTCTCCCTTGGAGGGACTGGAAGAATACAGAATCAGGGAAGAGAAACAGCTTGACAATGTCTCTTCTGTTAGCTAATTCAATTCAATTTAACAAACATTTATTAAATGTCTATGATATGCGACACACTGTGGCAGGCTCTGAGGATACAGAAATGAAAAATTACAGAGCATCTGGTATTATTGAACTTCCCTTCCATTGAGGGAGTTTAAAAAGTGTACATACACACACATACACACACACACACACACACACACACACACACACCAAGTAATTTGAGAAGGGAGAGGTATCACATCCTGGGAGGCAGGGCAGGATTGGGAAAGCTGTGTGGAGGATATGCCAGCTTGGTTAAAATTTGATGGGAAATGAGAGGGATTCTGAAAGGTGAAGGTAAAGAAGGAGAGCTTTACAGCCCTGGAGAAAAGTTAGTCAAAAGAAATGGAGAGAGTAAATGTATGATTAAGGAGAGGCTACGTTAGCTTAGCTGAAGTGTAGGGAAATAAAGTGAAATAAGGTTCCAACCAGATAGGAGAGAGAGTATTTTATCTCAGAGAGAAGAGGGAGTCAGGAGAGTGGTCAGATCTCTATGCCTGAGGAAGATAAAGTAGAGAGAAGAGATCCTGGGTAAAATCTACTTGTATTACATAGCTTAAAAGGTTTTGGCAGAAATTAAATGGCATCAAGACTATTTTTCATTGTTTGAACAAAGCCATTTCAGTGGTGTTTTCCTGTGACATTTGGTATTTAGTCAAGAGGACAATCTCTATCCTTGACATATATTAGCAGAGGATAATGGCAAAAAGAATAGCTTTTCTACTAAGGGACATATCAAATTCTTGGTATAATCAAAATTGGGTTTCACCCATGATATGTTAATTGCTTAAAATTGTAGACTATTTTAAATGGCTTTTTGCCATGCTGATACCTCAAAAACTTAAACCTGAATATGAGGCATAGTTCAGGGGAAAAATAAGGGTATGAGTTGAAAAAAAAAAAAAAGAGCAAGAGAGAATTATAAGTAAAAATCTTATTAGGTTTAATCCCCCCCCAAATTTAGTGTTATTTATAACACTTTTGCTTTATCTCTATAACTAAAGAAACCTTTCATACACACACATTTATTTATTTACTCATTTGTCTATCCAATTATTTGATTATTTGTGAAAGTGTTAATATTGGACATTTCCCTTGAAGGGATTTTTTTATTATGACCTCCATTTTTTACTCTCTTATCTCATTTTCTTTACTGCTTACTGGATCATAATTTTATGAGTTGAAAGGCTCTTAGAAGTAATCTAGTCTAGTTTAATCTATGCATTTTACAGATGAAGAAACTGTATACCAAAGATGAAATACCTTATCCACATTCAGTGTTAGAACTTTAGTTCATGGAATCCATGTCTTCCAGTACTAAGTCCAGTGTTTTTTGACATTCATATTATATTTTGTTTGAAATTTTTCTTCAAGTCCTGATTATGAGATCATATTTTAGTACACAGTAGTGTGTAAAGTATACATTTCCTATTTCTGTTCTTCATTGTTCAATGTTCATTTTTAATTCAATGAGTATTTTTAAAATACTCTAATATAAGATCAAAATGTATACTCCTAACAATTAGAATTCAGGATTTATCAAATGTCTATCATAAAAAAAAAAGTTTAGATTGACATTCTATTCAGGTTTTTAATTTGTTTTTGTTTGTCTTTTAGATTTGTCTAGGTCTAAAAGGGGTATGATGAAATCTCCAGAAGTTGTTTTATTACCATTTTCTCTGTATGTTTGCTTTGTCTGTTTACAAAGTCTGTATGCTGTATGCTATCTGCTATCTATATATTTAATGACCTCGATAGTTTTATTCTCAGTGGTGATGTATAATGTAATTTCTATACTTTTCTAGGTTGTACACTGGGGGGAAAAAGTACTCTTGGATTTAAAGTTGAGAACTAAGTTCCAATTCCATCTCAGACTTATTAGCTACTTACTTATATAGATTATTATGTGACAAATCATTTAACGTAACAGCTAATTTTCTCAACTATAAAATAGGAATAATAATAGCACCTACCTCATAGGGTTATTGTGAGTATCAAAGGGACATACTAATCCTAGTTATTATCTGTCTTTAATTCTACCTATTTTTACTTTTGCCTTATTTAAGATGATGATTACTACTACTTTGAATTTACCTAAGCCATAATAAAATCTGCTCTAACCCCTCATTTTAACTCTGTATGAATCTTTATGCTTTAAGTATGTTTCTTATAAACAATATAATATTGGCCCTTATTTCTAAGATCTATTTTAAAAACCTCCATCATTAAAAAAAAACCTCCATAATTTTATAGGTGTTTATTTCCTTTATATTAATGGTTATACTTGTTACATTTATTTTCCTCTTCACTGTGCCCTATTACAATATTTTCTTGAGTTGATCTCCAGGTTTCCCTTCCCTTTACAAGGAAAAGAGATGGAGAAACAATGGAAATAAAATCAACGCTACTTTTAACCTCTTTGATCCTATTGCTTTCTTTCTCCCTTCTCATATATTCCTAAGCCCATTTACTAATTCATGCAATATTCCTCCTTTTATTGTTCTCTTCGTAATCAAATATCTGTAACTGAAGTTTGTTTTTCTAATTTTGTTTGTGGCTATTTTAATTTCATTTCTATCCTCATTCTTAACACTCTCTCCTACCCCTTTCCTTCTCTGCATTCTTCTTATCAAGTTTTTAATTTTCCTTATTGTATATCTATATTATATTGTCCCTTTACTCCCAATCTTCTTGGGCTAAGATTAAGGCTCAAGAGATACTCATCTTATTCTGATGCTTGTATAATTTTCTCCTGTAGGACCTTAATTACATAAAAGAATAAATCATCACCTCCTTCTTACATAGTCTAAGAGAGAAAAAAGGAGAAAGTAAGAGGTAAACTAACAAAAAATATCTCTAGACCCTGAGTTTTTCTTTGTTCCCTCTTTAATACTTGAGTATGGTGGGATTATAAAGGAATAGTAATTTGTTCCCTTTTCACAGAGAAACACTTGATTACTATTTAGTCCTTCTAAGTGGTTCACATCTGTTAACTTTTCAAAGATTCTCACCAACTATAATTCATTGTTGTTTTTAACAAGTATGCTTAGAAGTTACTGACTATTAAAGGTCCATCTTCTCCCATCAGCTTATGCTTAGGTTTGCAGCAACTGTTACTATAAGCTCTAAGTACTTTTGATTTCCTTTTCACCTTCCTTTCTTGTGTGTGTGTATATGTGTGCACTCATGTATATCCGTTCTTGTATGTATGTGTGTATATACATATGTATACATACATATATACATACGCGCAGACACACAGAGTTTTGTGCACACATAAAAAAAAGGGTAGGTGGGACAGTGAACCAGTGAGACTGGATCCCTTTCTTTCAAGATATTGAATTTTTTTTTTTTTTTGACCTGGAAATTCTGGAACTTGGTGATCCTAGTTCTGAGTATGTTGTAGTTGGAATTTTATTCAAGTTTAATTGACTCTCAAGTTCTTCCAGTCCTAGACAGCTTTCTTTTATGTCTTTTTCAAGTATGACATAAGTGGTTTTTTTTTTTTTTTTTTTTTTTTTTTTGGTTTTACCTTCCCTTTTAAGGGAGCTCAATGTTTAACTTTCTCTCATTCTGTTTTCCATATCATTTTGTAGATACCTCACAACTTCCACTTATTTTTTCCTTTTGAATTTATTCTACTATTTTTTTTTAAGAGTACTTACTATTGGTGGCCTTTCCAACTTCTTGTCAAAGCTCTTTGTTCTCCTGCCAAGTTTTTTTTCAACAGCTCTAATTTTGCTTTTTATCTCTTTCTTCCATTCTTCTTTCATTTCCTTTAGCAAACTTTCTCTTTATCAGACTATTCTATTCATTTCTTGAGCTGTGACTTCCTGAAATCTTTTTCTTTGGGTTTTTCTTAATTCATAATATTTCCTCAAATACATTAGGGATTATCTTCTATTTGTCTTTAATCTTTCCCTGAAGAATGACTGGCAAAGTTCCTGGTGCTTTTCCCCAAAATTTCTCTAATCTCTTAATTCCCAAAATTGTTCTTACTTTGTTTCCTAAATGAAGGACATTGGTTTTACTGGAGTGCTACAAGCACCCACAGAGAACTCACAGTCTCTTGCTTAAAACAGGGCAACCTAATGAACCTGGATGATGATACAGCTTCTTCCTAGCAGTCCCTGTGTGGAATACGGGGCACTGCTAATATTCCTGGATAGGGATTTTGGTCTGCTGATGCTGTCCCTCCCATGGCACTATGTTGGGTACCAAATTGGGATTTTGGTAATGTTGACCTTCTGCTTCTGCTGCTGTTAGTCCTGGGCTAAGATGCTGAGCCAGGATTGTTCCCTTAGCAGGATGAGGCTATTGAACCAACTCTTGCCTCTCCAACACAAACCTGGGGGAAATGCAGCAGCAGAATTATACTGGTTGGATGGCTATCCTTCTTCCAAGGTCCAGACCCTGCCATCCTCCTCTGCCATAGTTTTGGAATATTGCTGCCCTTAACAATCATAACCAAAGAATGTCAGAGCTAGGAGATTGCTTAGAAGCCATCTAGTATACCAAAGAGAAAACTGATAAACACACAAAAAATCACTTGTTCAAGGTCATACAGGAAGGTAGAGCCAGGACTAAAAATGTTGCTTCTGGATACTGTAGTTCAGTGTGGTTTCCTCCGTTACCCACATTGCCAGGATGTCCATCTCTGATAGGCCCTCATCAGAGTCCACAAATATTGTTCATATCCTGCCATTTCACACATGAGAAGACCATAGTTTTAGAATTTTGTTATGAAGATTAAGTATTGGATTGTCTTCATTGATTCTGAATTTCTTCCCCCTTTTTTTTTCTTGTAATTAAAAATTGGCATATGGGACCGTTTAGGGAAAATGGAAGAATTGCAGCTAATTTGTGATGCTTGGACAATCTTGTTTAGGTTGGTAGGTTTCAGCTTGTTAATGACAACGGAGTTGTCATTATTATATTATTTATTATACTATATATTATTCAGGGAAAGACAAAAGAAAAAAAGTTTAAATATGTCTATGTGCTCATCAGCAGATGTCATGAAAAAATCTCTCTAACATTTCTCCTTTTTTTGTTTTCAAAAAGGAAAGCAGCATTTGGGATTTAAAAGAAAAGCCTAATGCATTTGTAATGACATTCCTTCATTGACTTCCACTGGGAAGACACTGCACAAATATTATTTATTCATATCACTTGGGTACATTTGGGGAAAATGGGAGGCAATTATAATTCTCAGAGATTTTTGCCAGGTTTTTATAACTTAAATTTAAATATAAACATGATTAATTATTCACCACTGGGATTTCAATGGTAATATCTTCTTATACTACAATCACGCTTTGTACTGTAAGTTAGAGGTTTGAAAGATGGACATGTCTCAAAAAATTATGTGACTTGAGCCTTCATCAGCATGGATTTATTTTCTTCAATTAAAATCTTTGGTTTTTGTTTTTCTGAGTAGTTCCTATTGTTCTATAGGATAAATAAATTGAATCAAATGCATAGAACTTCTGTCTGATTTTGAACTTTCATCTGAAATTTCATCAGTCTCTGGACGTCAAAGAAGTATGCAAATACATAGAATTGGAATATTTTAGTTGGGTGAGTTTTCTAAAAGAGATTTAGGAAATCTCTTGTTCATTTTCAGCTGTGCCTGACCCTTTGTGACCCCATTTAGGGCTTTCTTGGCAAAGGTACTGAAATGATTTTGCCATTTCCTTCTCCAATTTATTTTACAGAAAAGGAAACTGAGATAAACAGGGTTAAGTGACTTACCCAGGATCACACAGGTATCTGAAATTTGAATTCAGGAAGATGAGTCTTCCTGACTCCTCCCACTGTACCAACTAACTTCCAAATGTTGGAAAATAAAGGAAAAGAAATGGTGATGTCATATTGCAGCAGTTTTCTTCTGCTGTTGTACATGGAGCTTGAGACTCCAATGACTTCTCTTGCTATGCAATCTTTTGATAACAGAGGAAGCATCCACTATATAAACAAATCCCTGAATTGAAAATCAATAAAGTGCATGTCCATCTAGTTTCTTACTTCTCCCACACTAAATCAGTGAGGGCCATTTCCTGACCTGACAGGGATTTGAAAAAGAAAATAACCATGTGAAGATGCAGGCAAGGAGACTCAACACCTTTTATGTGCATTTGGTTCTCAAATCTTATCTCCTGGTTTTCCAGAGTTGGAAGAGATAGGCATTAAGACAGTGGCTCTGAGCTGGGGAAAGGGCTTTGTGAGTTAGGAACTGGAGTAAGGGACCTGATTTGGAGCAGAGATTATATCTGATCTATTTTTAATGTCTATATTGTTCGATGCTTTCTTGACATCACAACTCTGGCTTTTCTAAGCAAGTGGCTTTTGTGCTACTCATTATGTTGACTTATTAAATACGTGATGCTGATGCTCTTGACACTGACATTTTGTATGTTGCCTGATTTAATGTGGCCCTTCTTCCTGCCAGAGACCATTGAAATTTTACTTCTGGTGACCATTCCCCTCAGTTGTCCTGAATATAACTTTTATTGTGTTTTAGTTGCTCAGTTATGCCTAACTCTCCACGACCCTGTAGGTAGTAGAGAGATTGGCTCTTTCCTTTTCCAATGGATTGAAACAGAGGCTAAGTGGCTTGTCCAAGTTCACACAGCTGTATTTAAATTTAGATTTTCCTGATTCCAGGCCCAGATTCTATCCACCCAGCTAACTAGCTCCCTGGATATAATTTTACTAGGACATAATTCTCTAATATCTTCATGTTGAATTTCCCACAGGTATGAAGTCCAGTCACATCTAATGAATTTGTTAGTCATCTGGACTCTATTTCACATGGATAAAATATCAATAAGATACTTTCTTTGCATACAAATTAGAAAACCCTCTTCTCTCTTTATTGCCCTCTATTTATCCACTAACTGCATCATCCACATACAGTATCAACATAATATAAAATATTTTTGAGGTATAGTTTAAAAATATAACACAATCAATTACAGATTACTACTACTAACTGCATCATACACATAATCAGCATAAAAGTATAATATAAAAATATTTTTGAAGTATAGTTTAAAAATATAATAAAATCAGTTCCAGATTACTACCAAAGTTGCTAGATTTAATTTAATTTAATTTAACTTAATATTGAGTTTTGTGTTGCCATATTGGGCAACTCATTGTACCAGTAATCATAAAGATACATTTATATAGTGCTTACTGTGTGCCAGGAAGTATGCTAACAACTTTAGAATTATTATCCCTTTTGATCAATACTAGGACTTAAGTGCTATTATTACTCCTACTTGATAGACTCAAGCAAGTATTAAAAAAAGTGAAGTGATTTGTCTAGGATTATATGGTTAGTAAATGTCTGAAGTCTGATTTTGTTATGGGCCAGAACTCTGAACTTGAAGCAAAGGATTTTACAAGGTGCTAAGTCAGTGGAATTAATAAAGACAATGGTTGTTTAGCAAGGTTCTTAAAAGTTCTCTAGTTCAGGACATGTACTTAGTACTTAATATAGTTCCATAAGATTCACACCTATGATAAGAGAGCATGTAAACTGTGACAAACTCAGCGGGAGACGGAGGCCAAAGAAGACAGAGGACTGGAGGCAGACAGATTCATTCCATCATCTACCTTTGTGGTGGCTGGAGACTGAAGGACAAACCTTTGGATTGGGAGAGATTCAGAGGCCAGAGAAGATACTTGAGAGCTCAAGCTCTTGGAACCAAGGAGAAAGGAAGGCCTCCAGAAAACTAGCTGAGCTCCAAATGAAGGAGATAAGACTTTGAAGGAGACAACAAAGGCTTTGGATTTTAGCACCTAGCTGTACTTGTGGTGATTATTGAACTGAAACAAAGGCTGCTCCCAGAGACCCCAAGAAAACAGAACCAGAGAACATTACATGATTTGATCTCATTTTTTCCTTACTTTAGATGGAGTGCTCTATCCACTGAACTACCTAGATATCCCAAATTACTTCTCATTAAGATAAATTCCTGTTTATCATTGTCATTATCATTATATGTCATATTGTCAATATGTGCAACTGTTTTTCAAACTCATCTGAAATATCCACTCAAGCATATTATTGCCTTTTATAATCAAAGTAATTATTCAAGAACAAATGAGCCATAATGTTCCTGAGCATGGGTAGGGAAGGATGAAAGGAGGAAGGAAAGAAGGGATAAATGATACAGAACACTTAAATGTTAGCTCTTTGTAATTTGTCAGAGCCCAGGATGTACTAAATGATATGCAGAAAGTCAGGCAGTACCTGTATTTAAAATTCATTTACATGATTTATGAAGATAGAATTCACCTAGTCAATTATTAACTTAGAGTTAAAAGCTTAGGATCCTGCTCCTCCTTTTTTGCTCTTAGTTATTTTATTGGATTCATCAGTGAGAACTCTTTTGTCATTGCCGATCAATGCTGATCTACCCCACCTTCTATGTAATTCTTTTCCATGCAGTCCTATAAATCCACTACTATATATTCAATCGATATTTTAGAAGCCTCTCTTTGGTACTTTTGATATATTGACATGACACTTGAGTTGTGAATCCATATTACTTTCGGCTACTTTCTCCTTCATTTCCATTTCTTTATCTCTGTTTCTGGATTTCTCTTTGTCTCCGTCTGTCTAACCCCTTCTCCCCCAATTCCCTAAAGCAAAGCAGACAATTCATTTTTGAACTGTCTTAAATGCCATTTTAATTATTCACAAAGTAGAGGAGGAGATGAATGGAACCGATATTTTGGACTTAGTTCTAACAAGTTCTAACAAGTATTAGTTGTTGAAGTAAAACACGGTGGGATTCATGGCAGGAAATCATCACCCCTACCTAATTTCAATTCAAACAGCCATGTGGAAAAATTGGGGAGCCAGTTTCTAGTCCTGATAATGTGGTTCATTGTGATGATGAAAAATCTTCTAATTGGCTACAGAGCCCCAAGATCTAATAACTAAGAAGCTGTCAAACCGTGATATACATGACCTGCCAATTTCCAGTCTCCTTTCTTGGCCCTGGCAAGTAGGGATAGCTACTCTGGGATAACGAGTAGAACAGAAGCAGCCGGCTCAATTCTCCCATCACATCACTGTGGTTCTTGATCATGTGACATTTCTCTATTGCTCTTCTTCCTTGCTCTTATCCAAGCAATTCCAAGATTGGAGTGTCCAGGTAACCTGGTATGTTCTGGATAGCTACAGGAGCCTTTAAAGGATTTGATATCAGAAAAACCTGCTGGTAGCCGATAGCAGTAACCTTCTGGAATCAGGAGTTGGCCAAGAAGGAACTTGGAATTGGAGAAACTGCAAAATCTGGACAGAAGTGAGAAGCATCAGAGAAGGAGCCTAGCCTAGCAGAAGAGAGCCTCCAAAGAGGTAGCCTGGCTCAGTAGTAAACGCTCCTTTGAAATAGAAGGGCCATGATCTACACAGAGCCAGGCTGGGTGAGCCAGACTAGACTGTATCACTGATTCCATGCCTCACAGCCAATTTCGTGAGGACTCCACAAAGAGAGAAAAAGACTTCCAGAATCCAGAACTGTAAGACTGCCCTTTGCCAAGTATGTTTCACCAGGATTATACTTCATGCTTGAATTCACTTAAATCCAAGTTAAGTGGGTACAGGGGTGATGGTGGTAGGGTACTCCTTACTAGGTAGGGGAACATTTTGTATCAACTGTTCTTGCTATACTTTTTTTGGTAAATCATTTTCTTAAAAGATAATTAATGATTGATAATTAATAAAATATATAATTTAATACAACATAACATAATATAATAATGGCAGTTCATGAACTAGTACTAGAAACCCCAGACTTTTCAAGGTTACTCCCTAAATAAAGGATACTAGTGAGTCACTCTCTGTGGGCCCTACATTGAGAGTATGAGCCCCTGATTGGAGTAATAGCCTCAGAGGTGGCCTTAAACTGGCTTTCATTGGCCAACCTCCCTATTACAATTGCTATACTATTCTTCTGAATAATACTCTCAGATCTCTTTTATTGGAATAATTTTTTAGTCCTTACTTCTCTATTCCTTATTTGTGAAGTGTATCTTTTTGAATATAGAAACTTATACTTTTAGAACCATTTTATTAAATTTGTTCTTACTTGTCCCAAACTATTCTCTATGAATAAAATTTGCAGAATCTACATCGTTTGGAGTTTTCTCTCAGAGTTTACTACAATGAAGTCCTATGTAAGAATAAAAACATTGGCTCATTTAGCTTAGTGCATTTTTTTTTTTTTTGATAAAGGCACGGATGATATGTTCATCTGATTTGCTGATGATATAAAGCTTGGAGGAATAGTTAACATACTGGATGACAGAATAAGGTTCCAAAGAATCCTAACAGACTAGATCATCAGGAAAAATATAACAAGATGTAATTCAATAAGGATAAAATAAAGTCTTCTACTGGGGGTAAAAAAAAAAATTAGCTTCACATATATAAAATGGAAGAATGATTAGATTGCATTTTACCTGAAATAATCTGAGGATTTTATTGGATCAGAAGTTCAATATGAATCAGTAGTGTGATATAATACATAGGGCTTCTTAAACTTTTTCCACTCACAATTCCTTTTTGCGTGAAAAATTTTTATGTGACCCCAGGCATATAAGTATGTAAAATAGGTAGACAAATCAAACATTTACTGATAAGAAATATAAATAATTTCATTATCCTCACATTCAGTTGTGAGACCATATATGAGGTCATGGCCCACGGTTTAGGACAAAAGGGGATCTTATATTGCTTTAAAACATTGCTTCAGGGACTCATTATGTTCATCTTTTCCAAACTAGCCTGGCATGTTAAATGACAAACGCAAGACTCCCTAATTCTAAGTCTGGTGTATTGTCCCCTATTCCATTATTTCCAATATGCTGAAAGATAACTGAAGAAATCACAGACTCATGCTAACTAGGTTAAGCATAAATTCATATTATTCAACTTCAAGTGACCCCTATTCCTGATCATAATTACTCTCACCTGGTTTTGTCTTCCTCTCCCTCCCCCTCTCTCTCTCTCTCTCTCTCTCTCTCTCTCTCTTCTTAAAGGAAATTCTTATACTCAGGCATCTATATAATGTTCATGATATACCATTTTTCATATAGGTTATAAGATCTCAAGAATGGGAAGCTATTTAGTTTGTACAGAGCACATTATATATGTTTGAAACTATTAATAAAACCAATCCCAATTATTTCTGAAAACTTATTACAAATGGGAAATAAATAATTATCTGTTATCTAGATTTAGGTTTAAGTTTTGATGAGAAGAAAGTAGTTATCAATAGAAAAATGTAAAAAAAAGCTATTTAAGCTTGTTGGGAAATTGTTACCAATACAAAATGTAAATAATTGTTTTTATTCTCTGCCATGTTTCTTGTCATTGTCAATAAGCACTAGCCTGGGATTGACAGGAAAAGAAAATAGCAGCTAAACTCTAGCTCCCAAATTACCAAATTAGTTTGGTGTAAAGTATTTATATAAAATATAAAAAATTGTTGACAATTTTTTGGCTCTTTTTCTTTCTCAGTTTTTGAAACCATTATTAAAATGTAAAATTATTTAAATGAAATTAAAGATACTCTAAGTTGTTTGTTTAGTTGTCTCACAGTAGTATGTCAAGGAATATTACTATTCCTAACATCATAGTAAGGAGAAAAGCTGAATTTTTAGAGAAAGAAATTGCAGATAAAATAGCATAGGCATTTTTTAACCAAATTTTGTAATTTATATAAATAATTTATGACAGGACCAGATCTGATTTAATATGCACAATAACCTTTATGAGAATGTCAGTATTATTGTGAATATTTTAAACAAAATTCATAATGCCTTGCCTTAAAGCTTTCAAGGGCTTTATTAAAATATGTTGATCTAAATTCCTTTTAGTTTTAAAACATAGAATATGAAATATAAATATTTATAAACTAAATCATAAATATTCTAATATGCAAAAATCTCACTCAGTAAAAGTTTGCTTTGCTTAGAACAGTCTGTAGTTGTGTTCTAAGTTGGATCATTGTAAACAAAAATGGTTCCATTAGTAAAGTACAATTGATTTTCTCTTTATTGTATGACATTAAGAAATGCGTTATGTCCATTAAATGAAACTGTGAGCATCAACTTTATGTTTTAATCTGAGCTAAGTATAACAAAGTTGATGTTATTTGTATGCCCTTCTTCATCAATGAACTTTATCACACAGGCTTTAAGGATTGAATCAGAATTAAATATAATAGGACAAGAAGAAGCAAAAATTAATAAGGAAGGCCAATGAAACTATGAACAGATTTTCAAAAAGATTAAATGTCTTTAATTTGAGAAATGAAGGAGGAAAATTAAAAATCTTAGGGGCTAGAAAGTTGTAATTTGGTAATTACTGGGCTAAAGCCCAGTATCTAACATATCTAACATGTAATTAGCTTGATTCCTTTAGTCATTATGCTGTTTTACACAGTTAATAACTGACATTTTAATAGCATCTTTAAATTTCCAAAGTGCTTTATAAACATTATCTTATCTTAGCTTCACTATAAATCTGTTCAGTAGGTGGTATAAGTATTACCCCCATTTTACAGATGAGGCAGCTGAGGTTGGGATGTTAAATGATTTGAACCAAAAACTTCCTGATTTTCTGGTTTGATCCACTGTTTGATCTACTAATATGCCTCTTTGCATCATGTGAAATTACATATGATATTTGTGTCGCCACGCACTGATATTGTATCTCACATGTTTTAGCTTAGCTGGGACTTTTTTGTATGTCCTTGAAAGATACCTTCTTGTTGAGCAGCAGTACCAGAAATGTGGCCTCTAGACCTCGGATCCTCTCTAGTATCCAAAATCAGAGAAAAATGGAATCGGGAAATAGTTAACATAGATAACACTGCATTTTAAAACTAAGTTACATGTGTCCCACAGGGAACCTTATGGCTGGATTAGTATCCTCTATTTTTAATTTTAGATAGATAACATTATTGTAGAGGAAAGAGCAAGGAACATAAAATAAAAAGGAACATGAAAAAAAAAAAATCAAATAAGATTTGGGTTTTTGTCCCAGGTCTGCCAGTTACTGGCTGTGATTTTGAGCAAATCACTTAATGTCTAAGAAACTCAGCAATCTCATCTATTCTATTCTATCTTACAGAAAGCACTTTGTCTCCATCACTGGTGACACTGATTCAGGCACTTAGGCACTGGGATGCAAAGACAAAATTGAAACTGTCCCTATCCTCAGTGAGCTTACATTTTATCAGAAGAAACAACATGTTTCTAAAGAAGTAATATGTCAAATAAGTTTTTTAAACTTATTTAATAAATATCAAATAAGTTTTTTTTTTAATTAATGGGGGGAGGCATTACTATCTGGGTGAGGGAATCCAATCCAATCCAATAAACATTTATTAAACACCTACTACATGCCAGGCACTATACTGAATGCTGGGGACACAATTAATAAAAAAGAAAGATAAAAATTTCCCTAAGGAAGTTCAATCTAATGAGGGGAAAAAAACACAGAAAGAGGAAGAAAACATGTTTGTTTTTTAATTTCTTTTAAAAAAATGAAATTAAATAAAAATTAAGCCTCCAGACAAATAGGACATAATTCACAATCATCTCTCTGAAAAAAAAAAATCCCCAAGAATTAAATAATCTTAAAAAAAAAATAAACCCTTAAAAAACCAGACACAAAACAAAGCTAAGGTAGTATGATTTCATATTGTGAAGGGGACACCAGCTAGCCCAAGGACAAATCAGGCCCAAACAGCTCTAAGGACTGAGTACAGAGCTCTGATTGACAGGGGTAGCATGGGCAGGAGAGAACCAGTAAGAGGTAGGGTCCTGACCCAAGACTGTAGGACTTCCAGTCCTTCTCTCTGGGCCAGGCTGCTCATTAGTACAGAGGGTCTGGTACATGTAAGAATATATCTTAGGTGCTGCTTCCGATGTGCCTTGAAAGCCTTGGTTATCCATTCCCAAAGCTGCGTTCCCCTCTTGTTAGCCAGAGTACTCATATGGACTCTCCAGCTGGTAGGAGGAAGAGCCAAATGATACCCACAGGGACATCTTGTTTGGTGGAATTGAAACTAGGTAGAGCAGCAAATGCAGTAGCAAAAATGCAGTTTCTGCCCTGTATTATTAAAAAAAAAAAAAAAAAAAAAAAAAGGGGATTGGTTTGGCGCTCCATTCTCCAGCCAGATCCAAAGGAGAGAGGAAGTTAAGGGAGATGGTATTTGTCAAGCCTTGAATTAAGACTTTACTACGGAGATTAGGGATGATGTGCTTAACCTGGGAGGGCCATCTTGTTCCATGAAGCTGAAACCCATGTTCTATGGGCTGAGCAACAGATGTAGAATGAAGAGCAAAATGGAGAGTGGAATAAGAAAAGCTTCATATCAAAGGTGCTTCTTGGTGTGAGTTTTGAAGGAAAATTGCATTTTAAAGAGATGGAACTGGAGAGGGGTGTATTCCAGGCATGGGGGGAGAAAGCCAATGCAAAGACCCAGAGCCAAGGGGACATGGAGAGAAAGATGAGCTCTGTTTTGAGCACATTGATTGGCATTTGTCAAGAAGATTTGTTTGTAGTGGCAAGTGGTCACAGTTGGGACGAGGTAGTTGGTGCTTTTGCTTAACCAGAATCATTCTACAAAGACACCAGGAAGCATTATTTTTCATTTTTGTTTTTCCCCATGTGAGGGATAGAAAATCCTATCCAAAAATGACTTCTCAGAGACCTCTCGAAGTTAAAAGCAGAAAATTTGTTTATTTAACAAATTCTCATGAGAATGAGCAATTCCACCGTGAGGAGGGAAAGAAAGAAAGCTCACGGTAGAAGGGCTAAAGAACTAAGGGAAGATATACAGTTTTTATAGGTATAATTGCAAAAGGATTACATCATGAGTTTGGGGAACATTAAGAGATAGATGCCCCCCCTTCCCCACCAGTTAATTGAATGTCATCATATATCTCAAAAACTAAACAATTAGTAGCCTAAACATCGATAACCTGGACAGACATAAATGTCATCAAAAAATCTAAGCAATTAGTAACCTAAACATTGAACATATCTATGCAGGTCACAGAGACCTAGAGAAGAGAGAATACAGAAAAGGAATTTAACATTGCTGTAAGTTCTTCACCATATCCTTACTTCATACTTGCTCCACACACCCAAGAGCTCAGACCATGTCACTAGTAGCTTGTTTAGGCATGGTTTAGGCAAAAATAGAATGTGACATTTTCATTTGATGATTAACCAATGGTTAAACAATTAATGGTTAATATGTCTGGGGATTCTTTGGGGTCTGAAGTGTTTGGTTTCAAATAGAAACTCTTGAAATTAAAGAGTTGATTGGTATGTGTCTATGGAATATAACTTCATTCATATATGAAGGGCTATGGTTATGAAAAAGTTTTATGATCTATGAATGAGTCAAAAAACACATCTATTGAATTTTTGTTGTTTTTCTAGAATAGATGGGAGGATATTTTCCCTTCATCTTTCTTTTAACAACAGTCTAAAGAGACTAAATAATATCTCTCTTAATAGATATATAAGCTGGATGGTATGATATGGTAACTAGAGACACTAAAAGAAAAAAGAGAATGTAGAAGAGTTGGAGAGAAAGAAAGAATTTGTGAATTTCTTTGGTACTAATGTTTGTTCATTTACAATTTTCTCTTTTGTTTTCTTCCTTTTGATAAATTTCCAATAGAATTGTGAGCTGTTGTGCTTGCAAATTGGGGATCCCTTTTAGAACACTGTGGGAATATTTTTGCACATGTCTGTTTTTGCACATTTCTGGATGGGTTTATGAGTCAAGAAAGAGAAAATGCTCCAAGGTTTGTATTAGGACCCTCTGCATTATTAATATTTGACCTGAGTACAAAAGTTTTATTCTCAAAATTATGTTTATATTTCTGTATTTTTATGAGCCAGTTGCTTTTCTAATTCTTTTCATGATTCTGGATTACATTTCTCTCAGCATTGCTTGCAACAACATATTGGGAGGAAAGGGAGGAAGAAAGGAAGGAAGGTTCTATAGTGACAGCTTTTAGCAACAACTACACATCAATATGCTTTCCCCATCTAAAATCGAGTCAGCTACATATGGTGGTTGCCATAGAACCCTTAAGTCTTCATCAGTCCTTGTCTGCAAGCTGACTATGATGGATGCTGTCTCATCAGCTGGAAATTGAACACTCTCCCCTTCCTGATTAGTCCCTAGATCTGGCTTGATCCAAATCTGCTGGAGGTCTTGTCTCTGCTAAAAGCAGGATAGATGAGAGATTTCTGACTTGCCTTAATGATAATTACATCCTTCAGACAGAGGAGAAAACAATAAAAGTTGATGATATCCTGGACATGACTGTGGAAGAACCAGAGAAATAGAGGGCAAAAACAGAAGTAACTTTAACCCATGGAAAAAAGTAATCATACAATCTTAGAATCAATGATAAGGATTCTGCATGCATGATGCTTGCATACTCTAAGATTTAGGAAAGTAGATTTCATATAATTCAAAAAAATAAATACACTTCTATGGCTGAAAATTCTTCTGGACAAGTCGACAAAGGGAAAGAAAACTTTCTTGAAAAGTAAACACTGGGGAAACAAGTGCAAATTATTCCAATGAAATAGAAACATAATAGAATGTAAATACTAATGTGGTTGCACAATGAAGTTTAAATTTATAAATAGTCTAAAAATGGCAATTGTTAACACTTATTGTACCCCTTTTCTGCCACTAATACTGTCAAAATAGTGTTTCTCCCCAAAATTAAACCTTAACTTTTAATGGCAATACATTCCTCATGTTGCTACATGGTTACAAATCACGAAATATTAAAATCCTTAAAAAAATCTAAATCACAGATATCTGAAGGACAATGAGTGTATAGATGATAGACATTAGTGATCTATAGCAAATGAATGGAAATCTGCATACAAGATATTACCAACGTGTATGGTCAAGAATGTGGACTAGTCATACGTGATCTCAGACAAAGCAAAAGAAAAAATAGACCTAATTAAAATGCACCACAGATAAAAAAGTGATATTAAAATTTTTTCCATAACAAGTTTCCTTGATAAAGATCTCATTTTTTTTTCAAATATAAAGGAGACCTGAGTCAAATTTATAAAAATAAGAACCATTCCTTCAGTTGATAGTCAAAGTTGATAGTATGAATAGGCAGTTTTCAGAAGAAGAAACCAAAACTATCTACAGGTATATGAAAAAATGTTTGAAAATCATCCAGTGAAGTCCCTCTTCAATAACCCTGTAGTAAATAATGATGATAGCTGACATTTGTGGAGCACTTAATACTTGTAGAGAATTCTATAAATGTGACCTCAGTTGGTCCTCATAAATAGTGAGGTGCTACAGCATTTATCTCCATATTTTAGGCCTGGCCTGCTACTGATGTATAAAGAAATCAGATGTTTCTCTATTATTATGTCTTTTAAGGAATCTTGCATAATTTTGAAAAATAGAAAGATCCCCTAAGTAGCTATTTTTCTCTAACAAATAAAGTGTTTTAAAAATAATCAATAACAAAACACAATGGACACTTGTATGTATTTTTTTCATCTTTCAGTCTGCTGTGTGGAGATAAATATTTTATATAAAGGGGAAAGTTGGGGCATATGGGTCAATAGCTGATGATTTTCTCTTTATTGCCCTTTGAGGTCATTAATGAGGCCTAAGATTTTTGTTTGCCTTTCGTATCTTCTACTCCTTCAAATACTTTCTGAATTGTCATAATTGTGTTGCCTCCAGTGTAGATCTAGATTTACTTTATATTCACTAGGTCTATACAGTTGCTATTCTCATTGTTTTTCTCCTTATACATTTCATTTCTTCTGGAAGTATGAATGTGTGTATGTATTACATGTGTATGCATATACATATACACAACATACACATAATATCTATGTAACTATATTAGAGTCAACATGTGGCAATTGCATTTTCCTTGCTATCATAAATTATCTTTGCATATCTTTTGTCTTTACTTTTTTTTTTGTCCTTAGATGCCCTCAAGATGATTTTATTAAGTTGATTCTTTTTTTTTCCCCTTTTTCTGAGGCTGGGGTTAAGTGACTTGCCCAGGGTCACTTAGCTAGGAAGTGTTAAGTGTCTGAGACTAGATTTGAACTCCGGTCCTCCTGAATTCAGGGCTGGTGCTCTATCCACTGCGCCACCTAGTTGCCCCTTAAGTTGATTCTCTTACCAAACTTTCTTCTTCCTTCTTTCTTTCCTGTTTTTCTCCCTTTCACTCCTTCCTCCTTCCTTCCCTCCCTCCTTCCTTCCCTCCCTCCTTCCTTTCCTCCTTCCTTCCTTCCTTTTCTCCTTCCCTCCCTCCTTCCTCCCTTCCCTGTTATTCTCTTTCACTTTCCACCGTTCTCTATGTTTTAAGAGGTGGTACTGTTCTATAACCTTCTACCTAACGTTCAGATTTTGCAAATGAGTTAAGATCCTAAACCAGTGTTGTCCATGTCTACCATGTCTTTCCACTTAACAAATCTCTCAAGTATTTGCTGACTAAAGTGTTTTCAAGCTCTTTTTGTCTTTCTTTGAAGTTTTAATTTTTTTCTTCTTTTACTAACTTTGATCTTTCCATTAACAAATTGGTTGTCTAGCTAGCAACTTATACAGACTGTTGATTCTTAAATGATTCCTGTGAAAGTAATGGACCTTTCCTGTTCTTTAAAAGATAATTTAATTTTCATTTTTTCTCAGAAAGAATATTTATATTATATAAGCATGTGGCTTCCATGAAATATATGTATTTTTGGAATCTCTCATTTCTAATTTCTGATTCCATCTCTGTGAATTTTATACACTCCCTTTGCATTGAAGTTAGTGAATATCACTGAATGTATTGACTTAATATGAAGTTTCTTATTGAATTCTTCATAAAATTGTTCTATCATAGAGCAGCTAGGGGGCGCAGTGGATAGAGCACCAGCCCTGCAGTCAAGAGGACCTGAGTTCAAATCTGATCTCAGACACTTAACACTTCTCTGTGTGTCCCTGGGCAAATCACTTAACCTCAATTGCCTCAGCAAAAACAAATTAAAAAAAAATTATTCTATCATGTTATTTTTAAAAATTTCATTTTTAATTTATGGTATAAAGCAAATATTTCTATAGAAGTACAATAAAATAATTGCATATAAAACTACAAATCTACTATGTACAACTTGCCATTCCTTTCAAATATACAAAATTATCATATAAATTTATTTTTTCTTTCCCCTACCCTAGCGATAACTAGTATTAGACCCAAATAGATAAACATATATGTATATATACATGTACTTATATACATATATACACATAAGATATGTAAAATTTTTCTATATATATTTCTATTTATCAGTTATTTCTCTGGATGTAGATAGTATATGTCTCCATATGTCCTTTATACTCCCAGATAATTCTTAAAATAATATGGTTCTTAAAACAATATGTACAAAGTTCTCTTGGTTCTGCTTATTTTATTCCTCATTATTTCATATAAATACTTCCATGTTTTTCTAAAGTCACTGGAGCCATCATTTCTCATAACACAGCAGTATTTCATCACAAATATATAGCACAATGTTGTTCAGTCATTCTTCAATTGATGGGCATCCCTGTAATTTCAAGTTCTTTGCCTCTACAAAGAGAATATAAATACTTGAGGTTCTTTTCTTTATTCTCTATTTTTTGAGATAGATCAAGCAGTATAATTGCTGGATCAAAGTATCTAAGTAGTGTAATAACTCTTTGGGCATATTCCATATTGCTTTCCAAATGGTTGGATCATTTACACAATCCCACCAACAATGAAATAGTATCCCAATTTTTCCACATCTCTAACATGTCACTTTCCCTTTCCATAATTTTAGCCAATATGGTAGGCATAAAATGATATAAAAGTTGTTTTAATTTGTAGTTCTCTCATCAATAAAGATTTAGAACATTTTTTCATGTGACCATAAATTGTTTTAATTTCTTCATTAGAAAACTGCCTATTCATATCCTTTGACCATTTATCAATTGATGACTCCTTTTTATAGTCAATAAATTTCTTTAGAATATTTTATGAGACCTTTATCCAATAAATCATCAATACAAAATTTCCCCCAAAATTTCTGCTTTTTTCCTGATCTTAGCAATATTTCTTTTATTTGTACAGAAACCTTTTAATTTCAGATAAACAAAATTTTACACTTAATTTTAATCTCCATCTCTTGTTCATTCACAAATTATTCACCTAGCCATAAGTCTCATAAGTAGTATGTTCTTTTTTTTTTTTTCAGGAATTTATCTTTTTTTTATTAATTTTTATAATTATAACTTTTTTTTGACAGTACATATGCATAGGTAATTTTTTTTTTAACAACATTATCCCTTATATTCCCTTCTGTTCCGAATTTTTCCCCTCCTTCCCTCCACCCCCTCTCCTAGATGGCAGGCATTCCCATACATATTAAATATCTTATAGTATATCCTAGGAAGTATGTTCTTTTTTAAAAAAAAAATTATCTTGAAACTTTCTAGTCATATGAAAAGATACTCCAAGTCATTATTAATCAGAGAAATACAAAGTAAGACAACTCTGAGATACCACTATACACCTGTTAGATTGGCTAGAATAACAGGGAAAGATAATGCAGAATGTTGAAGGGGATGTGGGAAAACTGGGACACTAATACATTGTTGGTGGAATTGTGAATACATCCAGCCATTCTGGAGAGCGATTTGGAACTATGCCCCAAAAGTTATCAAAATGTGCATATCCTTTGACCCAGCAGTATTTCTACCGGGCTTATATCCCAAAGAGATCTTAAAGAAGGGAAAGGGACCTGTATGTGCAAGGATGTTTGTAGCAGCCCTCTTTGTGGTGGCCAGAAATTGGAAACTACGTGGACGCCCATCAATTGGAGAACGGCTGAATAAATTGTGGTATATGAATGTTATGAAATATTGTTGTTCTGTAAAAAATGACCAACAGGATGATTTCAGAAAGGCCTGGAGAGACTTACATGAATGATGCTGAGTGAAATGAGCAGAACCAGAAGATCATTGCATACTTCAACAACAATACTATATGATGATCAATTCTGATGGACGTGGCTCTCTTCAATAATGAGATGAACCAAATCAGTTCCAATAGAGCAGTAATGAACTGAACAGGCTACACTCAGTGAAAACTCTGGGAGATGACTATGAACCACTACATAGAATTTCCAATCCCTCTAATTTTGTACGCCTACGTTTTGGATTTCCTTCACAGGCTAATTGTACACTATCTCAAAGTCTGATTCTTTTTGTACAGCAAAACAACTGTTTGGACATGTATACACATATTGTATTTAATTTATACTTTAACATATTTAACATGTATTGGTCAACCTGCCAAGGTGGGGGAACAAAAGGTTTGGCAATTGTCAATGTTGTAAAATTACCCATGCATATATCTGGTAAATAAAAACTATTAAAAAAATAAAAAGTAAAAAAAAAAAATTCTCTTCATATCTCAGTTATTTATCCATTCTGATCTTATCTTGGTAAATGGTGTAAGATACTATCTTTGCCCAGTTAATTTTACTCACAGTTTTCCTTCTCAGTCTCATTTTTTACCCTATCTCTTTTACCTTATCTTCCCTTACCTTTTTATTCATTTTAACCTTCTCTTTAAAAGGCCTTATCTTATCTTATCTATTCACCCCACCCTCTTAATCTTAATCTACATACTCTTCTAAAAACCTATCTCCTAGTTTTCTTTATTAGAAGTTGCAGTATGGCCTGTAATTATTTGCATAGTGTTATTTTTGCAAGTACTCCAATATGTGATGACTTGTTCCATGAAATTATGTTTCTCAATAACTAAGATGTATGATAAACTAATATTGCCAACTCTTTTGTTTGCAAAACAAACAGATAAAGGCCAATGTGCTATCTTTCCATCTAACATCCAAGCAATTGGATCAAAAAAAATTTAAAACCTCAAGATCTAAAAACAAATTGTATTTTGCTTTGGGTTCCAGAAACATACAGATTGCTAGAACAATTATTAATCTGGCTCATATTTTTGAATGAATTTTACTGCTAAGAATAAGGATTATATAAATGAATTGTTGTCAATAATAAAAGAATCCAAATAAAGAACAAAAAAAACTTGACCATTAGAACTGAACTAAATTTGTTTCCTAAGACTAACTTCTCTTTGAAAGAAATCACGTTTTCAGGTATAATTAACAAAATTCCTTGCTACAACTTTCTGTGCATTATCTAAAGAATAATAATAAGCATTATATAATATTTTAAGGCTTTCAAAGTGTTTTTAATCTCATTTTATGCTCACAATAAGCTAGAGGGGGTGAGGAAATTTAGGAAGACCTAGGGCAAGAGGGCAAGGTCACCTGTCCAGTCATCTCAGGTCTTCCCAACTCCACCTCATTAAGGCTGAGTCCATTGAAAGAGGGACTCACCAGCCCCCACCTCTGTTTATCTCTGAGAAGTAACAAAAGATCCGAGAAGTAAAATAGCAGCCTGAAGGCAGAGGGATAATTAGCATCTGGGTTGGAATCCTAGTGCAAGGTTGGGATCCTCTTCTTCCTCACCAATCCTCCCCCATGTTAAGGAACTCTAAGATTGTTAGGAGGAGGAGGGAGAGAGAGTAGTAGACAGGTATTGCTCTTTGCAGGAGAAAATTCATGCAAAATTCTACCTGTTAAAGAGAAAGTAGAAGTAGAGTATAATTTCATGGATGGTTTTAGAGGCAGACAAAAGTAGACAGAGTTTTGGCATATGATGAGCAATGGTGGATATGGAGACTGATTTTAGTGTGATAAATGATAAAACATGATAGGAGCTGCAAAGAGATATTTTGTGTGAGAAAAGCAAATTTGTGCTGAAAGGAGTGGAGATAAGCCTTGTTCTCATTGGGAATAGGATGTTAATGGATATGATTTCAGTAATGTTTACTTCGATAATTACACACAGCTAATATCAATACTGGAATAAAGTATGATTATAGCTGTGGGGTTAGTTTCCCTCATGTATTAGAATGCTATGGTTTATCTAAATCATGTCAACTATCTTGATGGAAACTGCCTGAAAGGGGTAAAAGGGGCTCAATAAAAGTATTATTTTTATATTATTATTATTTATATTATTATTATAAAAAATTAAAATTATCCTCTCTGTGTAAGTATAGCTAAAATGCAGGTAAGATTAATTCAGGTCAACAGATATCTATACCACATAGGAATTTTGGACTTGAGTTGTTCCCTAAAAACAGCTAATATGATTAGAAGACTTTACAATAGCAGCCAGTCCATTAACCAGCAGTAAGGGACACTCTCCTTCCTCCTAAAATCTCCAATTATACTCTATTCCTGTAATAGTTTTGCAGTTAGAATTTTTTTTTTTCCTTTTGCAGATTCATCTATCTGACTCTTGTTTGGATAGATGCTTCCTTTGCTTCTAATACAGTCAATAAATATTTATCATGTACTATTATATGTTATACACTAAACTAGAAAGACAGTCCCTGACCTCAAGAAGCTTACAATCTAAAGGGAGATAATACCTAAAATTGGGCTGGAAAAAGGGGGGCAAGATAAGGCACCAGAAGGTATAGGGTAGGGGGGTATGATGGTTCATGGAGTTGAAAGCAAAGCAGAGGAGGTGATGGGAAATAAAGTTAGCTGGAAAAATCTGAGACGGAGATTCATAGGTGAGCATTTAGGGTTAGGGTTAGCAAAATGAAGCATTCCATTTCTTATGGGCAGATCTGTCAGTGGTTATGTTTTCCTAACCATCTCCAGCTATTTCATGTTTCTTAAAACTGGTTCAATGATAAAATAATTTTATTTCTCCCTGCCTGAAATCACCTCACTTTAGTTCCTTACCCAAGAATTACTGGAATATATTGAGGAGGTTTATATTTTTTCTAGAATTGTATTTTAGAAAACACTGTATCATTGTTAGGAGTTTCATAAAAAGCATGTACTCTTATACAAAACAAATATGTATACACACCCATGCGCAATAGAAATCAAACTACTTCATTTTCTTGCTAATTTAGAGATCACACTGGGTCAAGGCTCCAGAGATATGTCTATCCAAATACAGAGTTTTCTGTAGAAGGCTGACTTAGGAGAAAACTGAGAAACAGAAATAGCTTCCCAATACTCAGCTTTCTAATGTACCTCTGCTTGAAAATAAATCAGAAAAAGATGCCAAGAAAATGAGGCCTGTAAACTGGACCTTCTTCCTACCATTCTGGGAAGCACTTTGGAAGAATTTCAAAAATGGTCAAGGACACAGTTCAACAAAATGGATTAAAATGACCTCATTTTTTTAAAAATTAATTTTATAATTATAATTTTTGACAGTATATATGCATGAGTAAATTTTTTAAAAAATAATATTATCCCTTGTATTCATTTTTCCAAATTATCCCCTCCCTCCCTCTACTCCTTCCCCTAGATGACAGGCAATCCCATACATTTTACATGTGTTACAATATAACCTAGGTACAATATATGTGTATAGATAACATGTTCTTGTTGCACATTAAGTATTAGATTCCGAAGGTGTAAGTAACCCGGGTAGAGAGACAGTAGTGCTAACGATTTACATTCACTTCCCAGCGTTCCTTCTCTGGGTGTAGCTACCTCTGTCCATCATTGATCAACTGGAAGTGAGTTGGATCTTCTTTATGTTGAAGATTTCCACTTCCATCAGAATACGATGACCTCATTTGTAAATGAATCTCTTGGCTTGCTTCAGAACTTCCAAAGCAATTCTTCCAGAGCCTTGAGAGGACACAGTCCTAGAAGTGGCAGCAGGATCAGATCCCGTTCTCAGGAGGGGAAGGATTAAATGGGTGTGCCCTGGCTGCCACTCTGTGGAAAAGCAGGTCTTTGCTGGGCACCCAAGAGCAAGACCTGGGGGGAAGTCCCAGAGAGGATACAAAAAATGAATAATAAAAAGATCCCCTTCCCAAGATTCCATGCTACCACATCTAAGAGGTACAGAAATACCTATAATGCAAAATAGACTGTGATAAGCACAAAGAAAAGGATGAATAAGATCACTTAGCTCAGTCATTTCCAGCAGGAGGCAGGACAAAAGGGAAATCTGGGACCGTTTTGTGTCACAGACTTAATTTGAAGAACTTCAGTTCAGAGAGTTGGGGCGGGGGATTTAGGGATAGGGGAGGGCATGAGCAGGGGCTCAGAGGTCGGAAACCTCAAAGCACGTTAGGCCACAGCCAAGCAGGCCCCGGATTTGGCTGCAGTGGGCACGGGAGGCAAAGTGCCAGTGGGCGAGGTGAGGAAGGTGGCTTTGGGCTAGCCACGGGGAGGGGAGCCCTGGAGAAAGAACCGACAGCTCACGGAAAGCTGCGAGTTCTGGGCTTCTGTCCCTCCCAGAGTCACTGGATCTAGAAGCTGAGCAAGCTCTTAGCTGGGATCTGCCAAGAACCAAGTCCTCCACTGGAAGCAACACGTCCCCAAGGCCCAGCTGCTCTGGCCACTAGTCCGTGAAGAGGCTGCCACCTGGTGGACAGACTGAAGTAATGCTCCCCATTCCGAGGGCAACTGTAGACATACAAAAGAGGATAGATAGCTATACATCTATGTCTATGTGTATGTATGTATGTGCATGCAACTGTATATATTTACGTGTGTGCATTCAGCTATGTATATGTGCATGCAACTATGCATATGTGTGTGTGCATACAACTATGTATATATGTGTGCATGCAACTGTGTATATATGTGTGCATGCAACTGAGTATGTGTGCATACAACTGTGCACATGCAATGATGTATATACATGTGCATACAATTATGTATAAATACACAAAAATATATGTTCATAATTGTATATACATACATACATAAAATATACATATATAAATATGCATTTATATATACACACAAATAAAAATAGAAATGTGTTTATACACATATAAAATGCATACACAATACATTTACACACATGTAAATGCATATAACTATGCATGTAAACACACACATTTATAAATATGTACTTACATATGCATTTATATATACAGATATATAAAATATGTGTGTAAATATGTATTAAATATAAATATACAAATGTGTATATGAGTATTTATACATACAGATATATAAAATAGGTGTGTGTAAATATGTATTCACATATATGCATATTTAAGATGTATATATATACACATAAAGCATGCATGTATGTAAATATATATATATTCATATATTAAATGTGCAAATAAATATATATTTACATATAAATATGTATGGGAATTTGCATTTATATACACATATCTATGTGCATATGTGAATATGTATACATACAATATACTAAATATGTGTGCATACAAATATGTATAGATACATATCATGATCTCTCTCTCTCTCTCATTCTCTCAGATAAAATAAATGTAGAAATGTTATAAGTTCAGACTTGTTCCCTGACTATCGGGAATACTCTGAGTATCTTCTTTGTGAAGACATCCTTTGCCTTTGGTCTATGACAGTCAATAGACTGAAGGAGCCCAACCAGCCCATTCCAAAATGAAGAAAAAGAAAGGAATGAAGGGAGGAATGGCTAAATGAATTTACTAAATCATTCTCAGCCAGTAAACAAGATGATTTGTGGGGAAGAAAAGAGAAAATAGAAGTAGGGAAGGAGAGAGAGAGGATTAAAAACCAGAGATTGAAACTAAGAAGGTCCAAAAGGAATACTATCTACTTTGTATCTGCATTTCTAAAAAGTTTCCAGTGTGTTGGGCCAATTTCTTTTAATAAAATAAATTTCAAGCAAATGCAACTTGTGAATTTCAAGCTAAGTCAGATTTAATCCAGCTGTTTGTGTACACATCATACAAAGGTTTGAGGAGGTCCAGGAAAAGCCTGGTCCTGTCTCTAAAATGCCAATACTATGATGTTCAATAAATAGTTCTTGATAAGTTATAGAACAATATCTCTATTATTTGAAAATTACATAGACTCAAAAATAACAGTTATAATAGATGGTAATTTCTGCCTCATTCAGACTCTAATTTACAGCTCAGTTTCTTTAAAGTAATTGAACTAAAATTGTTTTATTGCTAAAAATGCTTTCTTCTAGCTCACTTATTCTTTTGGCTCTTTTCATTGCAGCTTTTAAAGTCAATTTAATAAATAATGACTAACATTTATATAGTGGTTTGCGGTTTTGAAAATGCTTTGTATACATCATCTCATTTGAGCCTCACTATAATCCTATTAGATAGATACTTGAAATTCTATCACATTGGTCACAAGTATTATTTGTTTGCATCTTACAGATTATGATATTATAAAGTTTAAAAAGAAAGTTGATTTGTCCAAAAACCTAATAGTAAATAGTGGAACTGAGATTTGAAACTAGGTCTTTTTTTAGTACAGATTTAGCACACTTTTCATTATACCATAGCTATGAATATGAAACTTCATTGTTTTCGAAAGGTGAGAAGTAACTCCCTTCTTTTGTGTTACAAGTGTTCAAAAATCCAATTTTGTTTTAAGATTTATTTCTTGGGGCAGCTAGGTGGCGCAGTGGATAGAGCACCAGCCTTGAATTCAGGACTCGAGTTCAAATCTGATCTCAGACACTTCCTAGCTGTGTGACCCTGGGCAAGTCACTTAACTGCAGCCTCGGGGGGGGGGGGGGGAAGATTTATTTCTTTATGACATGGACACTACATATAGCATTTTGTTAACACAGAATACTCCTTTGTGATGAAGAAAAGCTGGTTAAACAAAATACATCAGACTGAATCTGATATATGACACTTTCATAATTCATCAGAACCCCTCCCCCCTATTTTTTTTAATCAAGTAAAGGAGATGTGTTCCATCATCTGTCTGGAAAGAATACTGTTACTCTGAGTTCAACTCCCTCTTAGTGTTTTCTACTGTAGGGACTATGCATATTAATCCCTTTGGAGTTTTTTTTTTTTTTTTTTTTTTTTTTTTTTCCCTGTGATTATCACTTAACATTTTTATAGCTAATTGGTATACCTATATTGAAGGTAAAGATAATTTAGATTTTCAAGTTAAAACACACATTAATTTTGAAGTTTAACTAATTTCCCCCACTCCAAACAATTTTCTGCTTTTAATATTATAGAATTCATTATTAAAATATGAATATAAACACTTAAAGAACTCTCTTCCTGTAGAGTACTTGTGACAGGTAAAGATGACCCTACCCTCCTATTCCAGAGCTCTGTAATTGGCCAGTTTGAGTTATCAGTCTCTCTCTCTCTCTCTCTTTCTAGGTTTGGGAGAGATTTTGAGGTGGGCAGTAAGAATGGCACGTGTTACACCATAATGCCTATAGCCTGACAGTTCAGTGCTGTTGATCACAGATGAGAATGCTGATATATTTTATCTAACATGTAACCTAATCTACAACTCCAACTGTGGTACCATGTATAACAAACATTTTTTGCTGGAGATTAGCCACCTATGGCATCCATCGAGCAGATTTCCACATGTGAGGCTTCTATTTTTTCTAGTTTCCTCATTATGAGAGCGCCATATCCAACCTGGCTGCTCACACAATACACTTGTACTTTCACCCTGTCCTAGGAGAGCTCTATCAAGAACCACAAAAATCTACTCCAAAATTGCACAGCCTCCTGATTTAACTTCACCAGCATTATGTTGTGTAGTCAAATGATGTTTATGGTATTTGCAAAGGAATCATCTCATTGGATGATCAATCCAACGATTATCCAATTGACATTTGTAGAATTTATAGAATTTGTACAATCTTGATTTCTTAAGATATTTGTTAGATAGAACAGAGCAATTCTAACAAAATGAGAAAAAGTAAAATGTCTCCAATGTGAACAGAATTCCCAAATTGGATCTTATTGAAAGAAAATGTTTGTTCTATACCTGAAAAGAGAAAAAAACAAAAAAAACTAATATTATTCCCTCAAAGAATTCTATTTTTAAGTCTCTCTTTTAGATGTCTGAAAGAGGAAGATATTTTATCAATATTTAGCTGTGTGGAGAGACAAGTGAGATTTTTAAAGTATCTGATTTAGCAGGGATGGCCAGTTTCATCATTGCAAACAGCAAAAATCTGCATAAAAAAGCCTTCAAAACTGTAATCCCTAAATATGTTATTTTTTCCTATACTGAAAGCTATCTTTGAATTATTCTATGTTATAAGATCAATTTAGGTCTTTCAAAAGACATATCATTTTGATAGACTGGAGGTCTTATTTTTGCTGCCCTCCACTAGATTTATCTTTTATACCTGATCTTGTGTAATTTGTTTCAATGGCTCACACCTGCATATTACATGCAACTGTAGTCTGTGGTAACAGAAAAAAAAAATGAGTTAAATTGCTAAAAAAAAAATGTTCAATACTACAAAACTGAAAAAAAGACTTCAATCTTGGCCCTGAGAGGACTCTGAAATTACATTCATTTAGTTATGACATCAGTGAAAAATCCTAATAACATCATTCCCCCTCACAATTATATAAAGTTTTCTCTAGGAAATGATGATGAGCCTCACATAGCCCTGGCTCCTCCAATTGGCTGCTTCTGATCAATGGTTTAAGAGTAAGGAACTTGAATGTTTGATTTCCTTAGAGTTTTTGAAAGGAAAAAGTGCTTAGAGGATAAGAACTGATACATACTTAGTGAAATGGATAGCAAACTCAACTGCAGTCTCAAGTACCCATGCTTCCTGTCCCTCTTAAGAGCTTTGCAATCATAGTGCTGTGTCCTTGGCTGCAGAATGCAGGTTTTCTTTCAACTAACTACTAGATTGTTTTTATAATAGACCTTTGTGTCCATAGATGTCTTCTTCCAGCAGGGAGAGTGTAAAATACTGTGAAATAAAGAATCAAACTAAGGAAAAGAGAATAACATTAAACTTGTACCTCTAACCATTTGAAGAGAAATCTGGACAGGGAAGAAACAATGTCACTTCCTTCTACTCTTATTATTTATTAAAAAGCATAAGTTGGAAACTGCACTCACCTGAAATATCAGCTCTGATAATTCATTTGGCTAGAGAAAGATACACAAAATAAAGTAAAATCTCCTGCCACTGAAAATAATGAGCAAACTTACTGAAGCATAATTACTTATTTAAAAAAAAATTGAAAAATCCTATTGCTACTTTGCAATGAACTTCCAAAGAAGCATGGGAACAACCCATCTGAAATTCCCCCCCCCCCCCCAGGCTGGGGTTAAATGACTTGCCCAGGGTCACACAGTTAGGAAGTGTTAAGTGTCTGAGACCAGATTTGAACTCTGGTCCTCCTGAATTCAAGGTTGGTGCTCTATCCACTGCACCACCTAGCTGCCCCCCAACCCATCTGAATTTTAAATCTAAGGTTAAAAAGATCTAGGATGTATTAACATGATCATGCTTTTCATTTTTATTATTAAAGAGAATATATACTTCTTGAAGGGGAAGGACCATCATCATTTTTATCTTTGTGCTTAGCACAATATCTTCCCTTTTCAAATTCATTTTGTATACTCTGTTAAGATCTTATAATGCCTTCCCTTTTCAGCTTACCCTTACATACTCTGTTTATATATTATATGTACCAATTTGTGTGTTCTCTCCCAGATTAGAATGTAAGTTCATTGAGAGTAGGGATAGTATTTTACCCTCATTTATATGTCTGGTGCTTTAGCATTGTTCCTGGCTTAATATATGCTTTAAAAAACCCTAAAGAGATATTTGATGGATTACAGTATTTTGAACATAAAATGATTTCTTTTTAGTCATCTCTTGGAAATCTTATCAGTATGTTCAGATAATGTTATCAATAACAAAAGAAAAAAATCTTCCTTGTACCTGATCTCTTCCTAGAATTAAGTTCTGATTGGAGAATCTGAGACCATTTCAATATCAGACACAATGAAAAGATCTGGGGTGTATGGCAATTGATTCGAGCAATTGGAAAAAAGTATAGGCGGGAAGCTGGCTGACCCAGATAATTGTAGGACAAAACTCATAGCTACAAGGGTCCTGGGTGATCCAGATAGAAAACCCAAACTACAAAAATCAAAAGAAAATAAAAAGATGGCAGCTGCTTACATTTTGGGTCTTGATCCCATGAGGATTTGGGTTGGGAAATAGTATTTCCAATGTTATGATGAACTGGCATTCTTAAAATAAAACTTAGTTGAATCAAATGGTAACTTAATGTAATGATGAGAGACTGACCTTAATGTTAGGAGAATTTGGGTTCAAGGAATCCCTCTCCCATGTGAAATCTGAGTGACCCTGTGTGAATGAATCACTATAAGCTGCAAAGTAAATTACAAAGAGTCATTGAGCCTCTATGGCCTTAATTTTAGGCACAAAAAATGCTCATGAAAATTCCAGCCATAATTACTTGATCCTTACAGATCTGTGACTGAGACTAAGAGGTGAAGTGACTTAGCCAATGTCACATGGCTGAGCAGTTTTTGAGACAAGTTCTTCTTCCCCCCAAGTCCATTGCTTAATGCACTATATCACCCAGATTCCTAGATAGGTCAGATACAGCAAGAATAAGCTTTGGAAACACAATTTTAAACTTATATTGATAATGCTGTTTTCAAAATATTTATTATTATTTTCATTGATTCTCAAAGACTTTAAAATGATTTTTTTGCTGGTTCTTCCTCTATGAGATCATTCAATCTTTGGCAAAATTTATTATCTACACATTAGAGAATAAAATGCAGATGAGAAACATATTAGGACACATGTCAGAGAGATGCTGTCAGGATTGTAGATTTTAGAGCTGGGAAAGATTTTGGAGAGAATTTAGTCTGACCTTCTCATAAAGCAAATGAGGATCAAAGAGGTTAAATCATTCACCACAATCTCATAGCTAGTAACGGGCAATAATATCAAAGATAACATTATGATGACTGCATGTTTAGCTGATGCTGAAAATAAATGCAAAGCACAGTGCAACACTTGTAGAAAACCTACTGAGGTATGAATTATACTATAAACTACATGACAACAAGAACATATCATATAACCCTATCTCCCAAGTTCCTAGCACATAGATCTGAAAATAGAAGGTGCTCACAAATGCTGAACTGAACTACAATTAATCTTGCATTCTGGTAAAGAGTGGAGGAATAATTATGCTATAATCAATTGTTTGTAATCAATGCCCATGTCCTTAGTTCTATATATAATCTATTTTTCAGTATCAATACCTTGTTTATTTGCAAGGTCATTGAATTCTTCATATAATTCCTCTGTCTCTTCATCCCAACAATTGTTAGTGCATAATGGGCAATTCTTTTCATAGTGACCATTCTTCAAAAGTTTATAATGATTGTATAACCTATATTGGATTACTTGCTTTCTTGGGTATGGGGGAAGAAAGGGAGAGAGGGAGAAAAATTTGGAATTCAAAATCTTACAAAAAAGAATGTTAAAAGCCATGTTGACATGTATTTGAAAAAATTAAATACTATTGAATGAAAAAAAATTACAATGATCAATGAATTATGAGATGACCACATATATTGAGAAAAGCTATTTCTTGTTTTTGTTGAACATGTGATAAGTCACTTTTTCAACCTCAATTTAACTCTTCTAAGAACACTTATGAGGTTTCTCTCCATTTAGCTTTAATTTTCTAATTTCTAGTTTTATTTATAATGAAGTCCTGGAATACAATTCAGTTCTTTGTATTAAACATCACTGATATCTAAAATAGATAGGGAATTGGCAAAAATCTATAAGATGAAGGTCCATTACCTAGTGGGCGAGGGACTTAAGGTTATGAACAATTAAAAATATTTCAAGATCGTTTGAAAACATGATCAAAGTATATCATCAACTATAAAGAAAAGTTTCAAGTAAAACAATGGAATTTTCACCTTCTTCTATAAAAATTGACAAACTGAAGTTAATTATTAGAGCGGTTGTGAGGTGCAATCACACTAATGGTGGAGCAGTAGAATGGTCACACATCAGTTTGGAATTATGAATGAAAAGAGACGAAACTGTTTCTACATTTGGCTACCTCATTACTATTTCAAAGAAGATCAGACAAAAAGGAAAGTCTTTTCTGTACCAAAATTCTGATAACTGTATTTTGTGTACCATAAAGTGGGTGCTATCAGTTGGAGAATAGATGAATAATAGGTGGCTCCTGAATTTAATAGAACATTTTTCATTGAGATGTTGAATCCTAAATAATTGAAAAAAATGTCTAATGGTCTCAGAGAATAGAAAATGAGCATAACTCTGCTATATAATGGCATAACTAGGATAGAATGTTGGATACATTTTCAGGTATTTTTCTGAACTAATTTTCTTTCTTAGAAGGGCTAGTTTATATTTTCCTAATTATCAAAGATATGGCAGAATTTCTATAAATGTTTATGACATAAAAACAAAAATAACAAAGGACGATTTAATATTAGATATATATGATGTCATCCGCATAGGGAGTTCTCGGTAAGAATCTTCTGCTATTGATGCATACTGGCACTTTTTCCCCCCTGCAATTTATAACTGGTTTTCCAGTTGCTTAGAGGAAAGCTTCTTAAATTGAGTGTCGCAAACCCATGTGGGGTCGTGTCACAATGTGAGGGGTATAAAGCTATTATTTACTCTAAGCAAAGGCTTGACTTGTACACCTATTTTATATATTCATACAACTGGGGTTGCATAAAAATTTCTCGAGTGAAAAGGGTTGTGAGTGGAAAAGAATTCAAGCACTGAGAGTTTAAGGTGGAAGGAGAATAAGCATTTAAGATCCCTTTAATGTGCCAGCCACTGTGCCAAGCATTTTTCTCATTTTGTGACTTGCCCAAGGTCATGTAGTCATATGAGTGAGAGTGGGGACTTGAACTTAGGTGTTTCTGAGCCTGCCCTCTGCCCACTACAGCAGAGAGAGAGAGAGAGAGAGAGAGAGAGAGAGAGAGAGAGAGAGAGAGAGAGAGAGAGAGAGAGAGAGAGAGACAGAGAGACAGAGAGAGAGAGAGAATGAGAGAGAGAGAAAGACAGAGACAGAGAGAGAGACAGAGAGAGAGAAAGAGACAGAGAGACAGAGAGAGAGAAAGAGACAGAGAGAGAGAAAGAGACAGAGAGAGAGAGAGAGAGAGAGAGAGAGAGAGAGAGAGAGAGAGAGAGAGAGAGAGAGAGAGAGAGAGAGAGAGAGAGAGAGGGGGGCAGGCAGAAGTAGGGGAGAAAGAGAGAGGAAGGAAAAAAGGGAGAGAAAAGGGAGGCAGGCAAGAGAGAAAAATACTCTCCCTCCTTTACTCTTAAATGTTCTTTCTAGTTTTAGGTCTATGATAATCCTCACACTTGGCTAAAATTGCATTGATCTTGATCTAGATGTTCTGACTTCAATCTCAGAGCTCATTCTACTCTATCAGGATAGTGAGAAAAAAAATATATCTATTGGTATAATAACAGCATGAACACTAAAGAATCTAGTTTATTTAATGTCATTCTTTTTACTTGTTTCCTAAATGGTCAGTTCTGAAACTGTAATCCAACTTTAATTTTTCTTTCAATACATTTTTACACAAGATCTGAGATTGATGATTTTGTTTAAAAATTAATATATGTACAATTCACAATGCCCACCAAGTTTGGGCAAGTTATCTTTCTCTCATTGTTTTCTTGTAAAGAAAAATAGTGAACCTATTTTTATTTCCACTAGACATTATTGATTGAGTAGTAAGTTATTACTTTCTTAATAAAAAGAGACAGTGTGGAGGCTTCCTGGAAAAAGAATCAACTTGTGTGAGAGTAATACTTAAATATCTTTGCAGAACCATCTGGAACAAAATGGAGGCAAAACAAGATTTAGTCTTTAAGATCTCCATGCCCCTTAATCTTAACAAACTAGTCTGCTGCTATTACATTAACATTTCAGTGTGTTATCCAGAACAAAACTCTATGAAATATAATGTGCTAAGTGACCTTACATGAGGATTTGATCATAATTGAGTTTTTCAGGCACATGTCCCATGCCAAAAAAAGGGTAATAGTATCAAACTGTGAAATTATGTTATCTCCTCACTGGGAAAACGGTGCTAAAGTTGCTTACTCTAATTTGAATAATTTTAACTTCCACTGAGAAGCAATAACTGTGGTTTGAACCAGACTCCAGAATTAGGTATATTATTGAAGACAACCAGAGCTCTGATATAATTTTTAAAAAGTGGGATGGGGAAAGGAATTTTGTCAGTTCTCAGAGTCAATAAAGAAATTCTCTTTGACCTAAAAGAAGGTGAAATGATTATGTAGAACCTGAATAAATTCATTCCAATGATGGAAAGAAATTCTTCTAAGTGTAGATCACACGTAACATTTCCACTCTTTTTGTTGCTGTTTGCTTCTTTTTGTTTTCTTTTTCATTTTCCCATTTTGATCTGAGTTTTCTTGTGCAGCCTGATAGTTGTGGAAATAGGTATAGAAGAATTGCACATGTTTAACATATATTGGATTATTTGTTGTCTAGAGAAGGGAGGGAGAAAAAATTGGAACACAAGGCTTTGCAAAGGTCAATGTTGAAAACTATGTGCATGTTTTGAAAATAAAAAGCTTTAATTTAAAAAGAGAGTTAATAAATACATTCATTATTATTCACTTTATATTCAAGTTTCAGCAAGGATTTATGAAGTTTCCCTGATATATAATGAATTTACAGCTAATCCTTTCCAGGGATTAGTCTAATGATGATGACAACAAGGTTTTCCTATCATAGGACACAGAATAATAATAAAAAAATAATTCTTCAGGTCACAGAATCTCAGACTTGGAAGGAATCTCATTTTTATCTAATCTGTATCTGTATGAAAATTTTCTCTATAACATCCTTGATCAATCAGCATCTACTTGAATATTCCCAGTGAAAGAAAACTTTCATATCTACTTATTTCACTATCCCTACTGCTGTTAAATTTTTATTTTCTTCTCAAGCTGAACCTTATAGAAAATTTCTCTGATAATTCCTAGTTTTTCCCTCTGGGGAAAAATAAGTCTATTCATTCTTCTATAGGAAGATCCTTAAAGTTCTTGAAGATATTTCTTAAATACTCTATCACCCCCTTCTCCAGAGTAAACATTCCCTTTTCCTTCAAGTAATCCTATAACATTGTCTCTGGTCCTGCAATGATCCTGGTTGTCCGGTTCTGGGGATGCTTTCTAAATTATGGATCCTTGAAATATATCTGAAATTTCAAACAGTTTCATCAGAACATAGTACAGTGGCATTCTCATTTCTGTTATTCTAGAAATTATTCACTTCTGTCAAAACAATTAAAAATTTTTAATTTTGGGAGAAACTGCTATGTCACATTCTTGAATCATATAAATCATTCACCACTAAATCTTCATTTATTTTTCAGATTGATGCTTTTAATGCCTTTGAACTGCACTAAAATGCTACCCATATACAGTTGTCTTTCTGAATCCAAATGAAACACTTTACATTTTTCTATTAAAATGTCAACTTATTAGATTCCATCTATTGTTTTAACCTGTCGATCTTTTTTTTTTTAAATTTAAGTCCATAACTATTATTTTCCTCAGTATGTTAACTATCCATTATGATTTGATCAATATCACCAATGTCTTTATTCCAGATCAAGAAAAATTGTGATAAGAGCCAGGGATAGATGGGCTCTTCTATAAGAGAGCACTTCCCAAGTTGACATGAGACGATTGATGATTTCTCTTTAGGTTCTATCATTAAATGAATTTTAAATTCATTGAATTGTCCTATAATCTTGTCAAATCTAACTAGCCATTCATCTATATTATTGCCGTGATGTATTAATGTATTAAACTTGACAAAAAAAAGCAAATAAGGCTAAATTATCTTTTTTTTAGGTATAATAACAATAGATAGCAATTTGTATAACTCTCTAAATTTTGGATAACACCTTACCTATATTATCCCTTGTGACCCTCATAGCATTTACCTTTTTAGAAATGTATAAAACCAAATGTTTCAGGGAATAACTTGTCCAGAGTGAAACTGTCCATGTGGAAGAAAGGCATGTAGAAAGAGAAAAGCATCAGATCTCAGTTAAAAAACCATCCATATTTACTGTGGGCTTGAAGGTTTACAAATGTCCCTTTGTGTCAGGGAATCAGTTATTTTCCCCCTTTCACAGATGAAACTGAAACTTGGAGAGATGAAGTATCTTACTCATAGTACAAAACTAGTGAGGATTAGAGCTGGAGCTGAATACAACTTCCATCAAAGCTCAACAACACACTAGAAAGAATCTCTAATGTACATCCACCCATATGGATATATGAAGTGGAAATTTCTTAAACTTCACATTTTATAGTTTTTTTCACCATTAAACATAATAAGATTGTCAGCCAGCAGAATGTTGACATCTTTCTACTTTTTCTATAATAAAGAGATGGGAATTTTAATTCATTACAACAGATATTGCAGGAACATGCACAGCATGTGAGTATAAAGATGCTTGTTTTTTTTAGAGGGGGGACCTCATCTATAATAATGTAGAAATAGTCCCAGATCTACACTTTCCCCAAAAGGAGGAAAATGGACTGGTATGGGGTTGGTTTTTATGGGTGGTTTGCTCCAGCACCACCTGTTTTTCCCAAAGACCCCTAGATAAATACATCTTAACCCCAAAATGCTAGTCTCTCAGGAAATATATGCCAAATATATGAATGATCAAGTTTTGGAGGAACAAAACAATAGACAAATGTAGTTCTTGATATTATGTTCTTCTTAAAGAACCTCCCATATTTCATGATAATAATTTGCTTCTCAAATTAATATAAGAAGTTTGAGTCGCTCCCTGGGTGGAAACTTCTCTACTCTAGCAGCTTTGTCCTTTTGCTATTACCCTCCCCTGGTCACCCTTTTCTGGCTCCCCTCCATAAATTTTATTTCACCATTAGAACATAAGCTTCTTGAGAGGAGAGGCTGTTCTGTTTGTTTGCGTCTCTAGCATTCACCACAATGCTGGGGACATCATGAGCTCTTACTGATCTCTCTTGCTTTCCAAAAAAAGGTGATCACCTGAATTACATCATTTTATCTAATCAGTTAGATCAGGGCAAACTACTATGTAATTTGGGCTAGAGCAGGTGGAAGATGAGGAGGATTTGTAAAGAGTCTGAAGAAAAACCAAACAGAATAATTTGGTTCCCAAGACTAACTGTTATACTTCCAATCTCTCTCTTCTTCCTGCTCCTCCTACTAGAGGAAATCTAGGTTTGATATAAGTAAGGAAAATTATCCTACAAAGTGGAGCCATCTTGAATTAGAAGGGTAGTTTCATGTAGTAGCAGGCTCCCCCTCACTGGAGATTTTGTAAACAAAGACTGGGGAACTCTTCTTAGGTAGTATATAAGAGATACTTTTTAATATAAAATTTAGATTATTACCTTTCCAACTATGACATCACGTGATTCTGAGATAACTTAGGGAGGAGAAAAAAAAATTAAATGGGAGGGAGGAAAGGGCAAGCACAAGGGGGAATATTAGTGAAATGTGTTCCTGTTCTGAAGCTGGGAAACAAAACTAAGTCTGACTTAACAAATCTATTGCTCTAACTCTGACACTGCTTGCAGGAGAAGGGGTGAGTGAAGTGGGAGAGAAGCAGGAAACATCAAACCCCCTGACCAGAGCCTTATCATCTTGAATAATTACAGATCTATTGAGATTTACTAAAAATAAGGAATCTTTGTCTAGATTCCTTTTAAGTCCATGAGATAGTTTTTTTTTCCTTCTTCCAGAACTCACTTGAATTCAAAATAGATCTTGTAGGGATACTTTCATTGATATTATATTTAATTTTATGTAAATCCACTAACTACCTTACATCTATGACAAGCTAATTGATATTGCATGAATAATAACTATATTTTTAGGAATTTGAGAGAGTGATGAAGTCCATTAACAGTGCTATCTTCTCTTGACCTCTAGAAGACGGACTAATATATAGAAATTCCAAGTACCAGGATAAATCCCACCTTAAAACCCAGACAGTCCACTTTAATCCTCAGAAATCTGCTTCTTGTTTTACTTATTAAACTCAACGTGTTCGTGAAACCCACATTAACATACTCAATGACCAAAAAATCATCTCGATTAAATAGGGACGATTGGGATAATTGCACTTCCTTTTCTCCACTGCTTAAGTCCGTTTATGGCCATGTTGCATAATCACACTACCATACACTGGTCTCTTACTACATGAACATTGTCATTAAGGATGTTTCTTAAAATGGTCCTGTTGAATTTCTTTTATCTCCACTCTACAGACTACTTTTCACCAATATAGAAGCATTCTCTTACACAGTAGGTAGGAGACACACATGTGTGTATGTATACATATATATTCTATATATGTATCCTATATATTCTATATATTCATATGTATATTCTCTCTATATATTCTACATATTCACCTATATGTATCCTATATATTCTATATTCATATATATTCTATATATTCCTATATGTAATATCCTATATATTCATATGTGTCCTCTCTCTATATTCTACATATTCACCTATATGTATCCTATATATTCTATATTCATGTGTATTCTATATATTCCTACATGTCATACCCTATATATTCATATATGTATATTCTAGGTACATATTCTATATATTCTAATTTGTGTTCATATATGTGTATTCTACATTAATATTCTATATATTCACATATATCCTATATTTTACATATTCTCATATATGTATATATATATATGTATTCTATATATATGGAAATAGATAACAGGAGATACGAGAGGCAGCAGTGTGAAGGAGGTGAGATTCACAGGCAGCTATGTCTGCTTCCAAACATTCAAGATCACTATGTTTCTTCATAGCTGGAGGGAACCAGGAGAAACCTCTTTAGATACTATAAGATCCCAGCTGACCTCTCAGGACTTTTAAGGCTCTTCCAGAACCAAAATGCTTTGGAATCACCAAGGACCTTTAAGAGAGTCTGCAGATAGAATGGATAGATGGCTAGAAGCTGGAAAGTTTGGGTTCAAATGCAGCATCAATCTAGGCAAATCATTTATACTCTTATAGAATTCACTAAGACTATAAATTGTTATGAAGGTTCTCTTAAGAACAGGCTGATTTTAGCTAGGAGTTTCCCTCCATGATAGTATTGATTCACTCCCTAAACCAATGGAAATTCACAAGTGGACGTTGCACCTTGTATTACCGTCACATTTATGTTTTTCCTCATCCTGGAAGCAAATAGACTGACCCACTCTGCCTCAACACCTGTATTATTTTTCTTTAAGTGCCATTGATTAGGCAATTATGTAGGTGTTTGATAATTGATAATTTGGGGGTAGAAGAGGATAACTTTGGGGAATGGATCAAGAACTTTCCATATTTTTCCTGTAAAAATAGATATGAGTTTCTTTAAATTGGTCCTAATTATATGGCCAGATTACAAAGATAGATTTTGTCCATATAGCAAGGCAGTGTGTATTTCTTTTGTGTTCCAGTTCTCATAGGCCAGGAGGACACAGCTGCTGCAAATCTTATATTGCCACAGGAGAACAATGTGTCTCTTGAGATAGAAAAGACATGGATTAATAAATGCAGTTGTACACATCTTAAGAGTTGCAGGATAAATGGATGGTTTCAGGTATAGTTGTGTGTGTGTGTGTGTGTGTGTGTGTGTGTGTGTGTGTGTGTGTGTGTGTGTTTTATTAGTATATGCTTCAAAGTGGGAGAGTTATACTTTCTGCAATGACAAATCTGAAACTATTTAATAGAATTTATTTTTAAATGCCCTAAACTTTTGACTAAAAAGTGTCCTTTAAGGTACAGAAATTGATGAATACCGAATTTTTTTTCCACAAGAAAACAGAGCAACAACTCACTGGAAGACAGTAATTCCTTAATAGGAATAAAAAGCTTACATTAAACAAACTGGTTCCTGAATAGCTTTTGAAATGAAAAAAAAATCAATTAGTTGCTTTTCTGTCACTATTTTGTATAATGCCTATAAAATGGTGACAGAATATTAATGTAGAGTCCATTACTTCTACAAATGGGACACTAATTACAACATTGCTAAGTGGTGCCATTTGCTAAACATCATTGTGCTGGCATTTTTAGAAAGCAAATGAGGAACAGGGACCACTAAAAAGGGTAAGTAGAAAGAAGGTGATGCTTTTCTTGGAGATAGAATTCAATAATTGGAATATGTCATTGTCTTCCTACCCCTTTGTTTTCAGCAGATAAATACATCTATATCCAATCAAAAGACTGAAATTTTTGTTTCTCAATAAGATATTTGGACCAAACTATACAGGACTTATATTTATATAGAACAAAAATCCTCTTCTATACTGGCTCCTCCATTCTCCTTTCTTATCCTTATTTTCCTCCATTTCTTTCATATGAATAAAATCTGAATAAATTTTATTAGTTTTGAAACACACTCTCCTTTACTCTGTGACTGCTACCCTAGTAACAATGTATTTATCAAAGAGCCATAGAGGGAGAGATTTAGAAAGCAAATTTTTCATAATTTTGACTGTTAGAAATACTTAAATTCTACTTTTCTGCATACATTCAAATCTAATTGGGTTTTTAATAGTATCTGTATTTATTTTCTATTACCTATTTTGTATCTATCAATAGTAGTCTGATGAAAAGTGGGGAAAATTATAAAGACATGCAAACTCTTCAAAGTATCTCAAAAATCCAAGTATTAATTGCTTTATGGATTCTTTTATTTTTTTTTTCAGAGCACATTGCTTCCAGTATCCATTTACTTAGTGGTTTATACAAAAGTGGTGAATAAAGTGATATGATATCATTATATTATGAAATGTTCATTTTTTTTCCTGTATCTGAATTCATTAATAATGTGTGGGAGGGAGCAGAGCTAGCAAAAGAAAAGTTAGAACTCATCTAATTCAAGTTCCTCATTTTATGGATGAGAAAGTTCAGAAAGATCAAGTGATAAAAATTAGGTCACAGAATAGGAAGTACAATAATATGGTTGGGACTCCATCACAGATCTCCTTATGTCAGTATAAGTTTTTATATATATATATATATTTTAAACATAAACTAACACATTACAAGGCTGAGCTCAGCACCAAGGACCTAAAATAGAACAAAAAAGGGCAACAATAAAAATGCAAACCAACTGGAAAAGGGAGACAAAATTAATGTTCTGGATGTACAGAGTCGGAGAAGGAAAAGTTTGAAGAGATGGAGAGCAAACCGATGAAACTGAGGAAGATATTTAAGGGTCTGAAATAAAAGCAGTCAATCACAACAGTAATGAATTCAATGTAGGCCGCAAAAAAAATGGAAACCAGGGAGCTAACATTAGTCCCTAATCCTTTGGGTGGGGAATGGAGGAGGACAGTGGATATGCCAAAAATCATTAAATTAATATTAACTCTAAATTGCCAGGATTCTGATCTCATTATGCTATTGACTTTGCTCTCTCCAAAGTTATTATGAATTTCTTCTCTGTCAAATCTAATTATCTTTCCCCCAATGGCATTTTATTTTTCTAAATACATGTAATACATGTTTTTAATATACATCTTTGTAAAACTTTGTGGTTTTTTTTTTCTTCCTTTATCTCTCTTCTCCCCAAGGCAGCAAATAATCTGATACAGGTTAAATAGGCACAAACCTTTTAAACATATTTCTATACTTGTCATGTTGTGCAAGAAAAATAAGACCAAAGGGGAAAATCATCAAAAAGAAAAAAAAACAAACAAAAAGGGGAAAATACTATGCTTCTATTCACATTCAGTCTCCATACTTTTCTCTCTGGATGTGGATAGCATTTTCCATTCTAAATCTACTGGAATCAACTTGAATCACCTCCTTGGTATGAAGAGCCAAGTCCATCATAATTTGAAATCTAATGATTTTCTTTTTTTCTCAGTCTTCATCCTTCTTGACTTCTCCAAAGCCTTTGACACCATTGATCAGCCACCTCTGATCAGCCTTTTCTCCCCAGCTTTTGTGACGTTCTTTTCTTCTAATTGTCAGACCTGTTTAAATCCCTCAGCTTTTTTTGCTCCATTCCCAAGATTCTGCTGTGAGCCCTTTTTCTCCTCCCTCTCTCTATTTTCTAGCTTGGTGATGTCATCAGATACCATGAGTTTAATTATTATCCCAATGACAATGATTTTCATATTTATCCAGCTCCAACTTTCCTTCTTTTACTTTTAGATATCACTGATTAAACGCTCCATTAGATACTTCAAATTTAGCATGTTCAAGTCTGAAATCATTATCTTTCCTCCAAACCTCCTCATTTTTCTAACTTCTTTTTGTTGTGAAAGGTACTACAGTTACCCAAATTCACAAATCAGTTGTCATTCTCAATTCTTCACGTCCTCTCACTGCCCCCATATCCATCGATTGTCAAGTCATGTCAATTCTACTTTTACTGACATCTTTCCCACATGGGAGCTTGTCTCCTCTGACACCTCCACCACAATGGTCCTTGACTAGTGAAATAATCTACCTGTTCTTCCTACAAGTCTCTCCTCTCTCCTGTCCATCCTCACTTATCAAATTGATCTTTCTTAAACAGGTCTGACCATGTCACCCTCTCTACTCCCACTGCCAATCAATACATTTCAGTGCCTCTCTTACCTTCAGGATCAAATGGAAAATCCTAAGTTTGACCTTTACTGTGATTCAAAACCTAGCTTTTCAGCCTTTTTTATATCTTATTTCTTTCTACATACTCTAAGAAATAGTGGCACTGGCTTCCTTGCTGTTATTTGCCGAAGACATCTTGAGTGTAGGCTCCCTGCATTTTCATGAATGCTCCCACATGCCTGGAATTCTCCCCTTCCTTGTCTCTGCCTTTTGGCTTCTGTCCAGTCTTGCTAAAACCCCCATTTCTGCATGAAGGCTTTCTTTGTCTTCCATAAGGTTAAAGTCTTGCTTTTGAGATTATCTTCCATTTATTTGGGTGTATCTTATTTGTACACTGTTACTTGTTTTCTCCCTATTACATTATTAATTCTTTGAGAGCAAGGGTTATTTTGTTTTTTCTTTGAATTCCCAGAGTTTGGTATGGTGCACAAGACAGGTGCTCAAAAAATCCTATTTGCTGTTAATGATGAATTTTCTTTTCTTTTCTTTTTTTTTTTTACTATCCTCTTCCTCACATTCTTATCCTTATTCCTCTATTATTTTACTTCCTGGTCTTCTCCCATCTCACTTTTATGTGTGAGCTTCCCAGATGATTTCTGGATCACTCCTTTCCCCAATTTTTACATCTCTGTTATTTTAGCTTATTTCTTAGATTGAAACCTACTCAGTCCTCACTTTCCCTCATCTGGCTTCTTTTCTTCTGTCTTATTCTAACTATATTTCCTCAGATACTTCTTCCACATTCTAGTATTCGACTACTTGGCTTGGAGCCAAGTCCCATAAGTATTTTCTTTCTGTTAAATCTAATTTCAAGCTGGGGTAAAAGAAAGAATACAAAGAGAGAACATCTGCGCTTAGACCCTGAATGAGTATGAATTACACGGTCAAGATTTTGTACTTAATTGGGGGAATGGAAAGATTGACATTTAAAGTATATGTAGAAGAATGAAATCATTTCCCAATAGCTTATAAGGAAGAATGGTTTTGACACATAGTACATTCAGGGTATAAGAAGAGTTTTTTGGAGAGAGACTAGATATAAGGAGTCCATTTAGCTGGCAATTATAATGGTTAAGATGTGACAGTAACAGCCTGAAGTATGATGGGAGCAGAGGGAGAGGAAGGATAGAAGGCAGGAGATTTTCAGTGTAGAACTGGCAGGATTTAGGGACTGACTGGATATGGAGTTGAAGGCTGATTGCTTGGGTTTCCTCTGTTGTGTTGAGTCCTGCAGTGATGCATGATAGCACTCTGATAGAAATGCATGGGATATCAGCAGTGCTGGGGAACTAGGGGAAAATGTAATTGGAAAATATTTTGACAAATAAAACTACAATAAAATAGAGAATGTTAATTTGAAGACTGAGTCAATAAGGTCTGCAGGCATCCTTATGCATGAACGAGTGATCTCTATTTCTATTCCAGTTTGACACTTCTGCCTTTGAAGACTAAAGATTCCCCAGTAGTTTTTTACACTATATTTAAGGCCAAGGAGAATAAAGCATTTATTTGCCAAAAATAATTTGGCTGAAGATTATGGTGAAAAGAGCAATTGATTTGGGGTCAAAGGACTTCCATACTTACTACTTACTTCTTGTGTCACTTTGGTCAAGTTATTTTAACCTCTATGGATCTCCCTTTCTCTATCTGGAAGATGAAGGAATTAGATCAAGTGACCTCTAAGCTCCTTTTCAGTTCTAAATTAAGGATCTTCATGAAGGTCCCAAGATATGATGAAATACACTTTAATCAGGGCAGTTGCTATACTTCATTCCCTATTTTAAAAATTAATTTTCAATAAGAAAACCATGTGTATTTTATACTGTCCTGTAAAATTATAAAATGAGACAAGCAGACTATTTTATTGTCTGAATTATACAGTGTGGAAACCTATAGATTACCATGGATTTTTTTAAAAGATGAGTTGACTTTGATCATAGAGATAGCCATATTGTCTTTCCCCCTCCTTTTTTCTTCAAAAGCTATTTTATCTAGTCAAGTTTCATTCTTGGAAATGAGAATTAATCACATGCATAAATGTCATTTTTTGTTTCACTTCTTTGAGCATTTACATTAGTTTGAACCTGTTTATGAGTTTTTGTAATATCTTAACCTAAACTACGAAGATCAATAAAAGAGCTAAAGTAATATATAGCTTCTTGATTCTGATAGATGATTATTACTATTACTCCTCCTCCTATTTACTACTCCACTCCTCCTCCTACTTCTACTACTATTGCTGTTACTTTTCCTCCTCCTCCTCCTCCTAGTGTAACTTCCTTTTACTCTTCCTCTAAAGCATACACTGTTTTAAGTTTTGTAAAATGCTTAAAAATATTATTTTATTTTATCCTCCCAACAAACTCAGGAAGTAGAAATTATTAATTACCACTTTATAGATGAAGAAACTGAGGCATCCTGAGGTTGGGACTTGCCCTGGGTCACATATTTAAGTATCTAAGGACAAATCCAAGCCTTACTGATTCCAGATCTAGTCTTCAACCGATTATAAAAATTATGGAAAAACAAAAGATATTATTTTTAGGGTTGTAAGGAAATAGGTGCTGTAAAGAAATGTTGGTAAGACTACATACTTATGAAAACATTTTGGAGAGCAATATGGGAAAATGCAAATTAGGTAAAAATGAATTTATGTTTCAGCTTAGCAATTCCATTGCTAGAATTCTATTCCAAAAACAACATAAAAAGGACCTACTTGTACAAAAATATTCATAGCTATTCTATTTGTAATAGAAAAAATTAGAAACTACCGAAACACCCAACCAACAATTGTCAAGTGACTGAATAAGTTATAGAATGTTAATATAATGGAATATTATGATGCCATAAAAATAATAAAATGAAATGCTAGAAATGTAAAGACTTGTAAGAGATAAAGCAGAGTGAAAACACATACAGTAACAAATAGGAAAGACAGAAAGGAATAAGAAAAGGAAGCAGGAAGAGAGGAAGGAATTTTAAAAGTAAGAACAAAGGAAGGAAAGAAGGAATAAAAGAAGGAATAGAGGGAAGCAAAAGAAAAAAGGACAGGATGGAGAAGAAACAAGGAAGGGAAAGGAAGGAAGGAGAAAAAAAGGAAGAAGGAGGGAGAAAAAAGAAGGAAAGAAAACAGAAGGAAGAAAAGAGGAAGGGATGGAAGGGAGGGAGGAATAAAAGGAAGAGAAGGAAGAAAAAAATAAGGGAGAAAAAGGGGACAAAGGGAAAGAAAAAGAAAACAGGTCTAAAGAAGGTTATATTTTAAACATACCTGGGAGGGGACATGGAACAACAACATCTTATTTTCTTTGTTGTACTTTAATTCATTTTGTTTAAACTTGTTTAAATCTTTACGATATTTTTTCCCTCTCTTTTTTGTTGATAGTGATTAAATTTATAATTAAAATTTCAAGATATGGTTGACCTCTGTGAAACAAATGTTCTTGGTTTAGTAGGGGGATAATCTATTGGCATTTCTTTATTTCCTTTTGGTGTGTGCAGAAATCTTAGAGATAATACACAGTGTGCACCCTTCTTATGTATATTGATGTATTGCTTATTATTTATGTGTCTTTTTAAATCTTGGAAGTTTCATAGTGAGACAAGAGATTTTGACTGATGGCAAATACACATTCAGATGAGTTACTAATCTAGGGAAAATAAGTATATAATAATAATGTAGAAGAAATTTAATAAAATATGTTATCTATAATACAAAAATATAGCAGCTCTTTTTAGGTGGCAAGGAATTGGAAATTGACAATTGGGGAATAGCTGAGCAAATTTTGGCATATGATTGTGATGTAAGAGGATTGTGTTATAAGAAATGATGAGCAGGATGCTTTCAGAAAAGCCTAGAAAGATTTACATGAACTGATAGCATGTGAAATGAGCAGAACCAGGAGAACACTACACAGTTACTACACAGCAATATTGTATGATCAACAATTGTGAATGACTTAGTTATTCTCAGTAACACAATGATACAAGACAATTCTGAAGGACTTATGAAAAATGCTATTCAATGGATAGAGTCTGAATGCAGATCAAAACATATTTTTAATTTTTGCCTGTTTTTTTTTTCACATGACCAATATGAAAAGAAGTTTTGCATGGCTACACATGTCTAACTTCAATCAAATTGCTTGCTTCCTCGGTGTGGGGATTGGGGTAAAGAGGGGAAAAAAGAGCAAGTTTAGAATTCAAAATTAAAAAAAAAAAATATATATATATATATATAAGTTTAAAAAAATCACATTATGCTTTGTCCTTATGTCAAAGGCAGGTTCTGAAACCAGGTCTCTTTGGTCATGAGATTGTTCATGTAATAGGGTAAGCTTTTTTTCTTGGTGATCGTACTTTGGGTTGTCACCCAGATCTATATATTTAGCCTTAATTTCTCCTCTGAACTGATCTTTCACATGCAGTTGTCTACTAGAGAATCCATCTGGATGTCACCCCGGAGCTTATCTTCCCATATTTTTCTGTTTCTGTTGGAAGAAGTGCTATTTTCCTAGAAACCGAGGATTGAAACTAAGTCATATTTGACTTAGTTGTGACACTGAATCAGTTGCTACTTTTCAATTCTTCTCCCATTTCTCTGATTTGTTTCCTTTCATCTACTCCCATGACCACAACCCTAGTCTAAATCCTTCTCTTATTTTGACTATTTTAATACCTTTCTATGTTCTCCTTTCATCTTCCAATCCATCCACATCTATTTATCAAATTCTAAATCTGGCTCTTTATTTCTATTGAACGCAGATTGTACATGTTGCTCTAGGATATTTAATACTTTAACTTTTTCTTTATAATGCTGAAATAATTTTATATTACACATGATATTAGGTATATGAGACCATGGCAACACTGGATATGGTTGAAGGAATTAATTATTTCCATTTTTAAACTTTTTAAAACACTTTGGAAAGTGAATTATTAGGATAGACAAGATTAGTATGTTTTTGACCACATTGAGTTCAACTAATTAAATTTCAAGAATTGACCTTACTGTATTCAAGCATATGACTTGTTTACTTATAGTTTATGGCGAACATTTATATAAGCCTTCAGGGTTTGCAAGGCATGTTAAAAATAACTCCTTTTATTTTCACAATAACCCCTTTGAGATAGGTGTGATTATTATCCACATTTTACAAATGATTGGACTGAGGCAGACAGAAGTTCGATAACTTGCCCAGACTACATAACTACTGAGTGTCTACTTATGGATTTGAAAAAAATTTTCAAGATTAGAATTCTAGGCTCCTATTTTCAGTGCCATTAACTGTCTTTTTTAGTTTAAAAACAGTTTTTTAAATTCTGAATTGGGATATCTTTCTGTTCCCTGAAAAATTCAAATCAAGTGGATATGTCTAAGAGAACTTTATGCAACAATAAATGCTCACTGAATTGTCTGAAGGGTCAATTTAGAAAGATGAGAATGCTGTTCCTAGATTAAGCTAAATATCCCATTTTCTGCCATATTTAAGTAGTTTAAAAAGGACTTCTGGTAATGAAAAATTAAATCTACCTAGATTCAGAGAGTAGCTCTGAAATAATTCCCTATGCAAAAATATAATAGTTATGTTTGCTCGCTTCCACATGGTGGCACTTGTAAACTCAGAAAGTCCAAGTCCTAGGAATTTTCAAATATTATTATCATCGAATGCACTATTTGGCAGCAGAAATGACCTGATTTCAGCAGCAGGGCATACATGCATGGGGATGGAGAGGGTCTTTGTGTATGCATTTACCTCTCCAATGTTCTTAAATTTAAAAAATGTTCATTTTAAAAGAGAAATAGATAACTATCCCTTGGTTTTTCTGTTCATTTTTTAGGTTTGCTTTTTTTTTTTTTTTGAAAAGGATCTTTCTTTTTTTTTCTTTTTTTTTTTTTTTTTTTTTTTTTTTTTTTGTCTTTCTTGTTTCCCATCATAGACACTGTATGTAACAGCCAGATACAGGAATGTGGCAGCTTTTCCTCTGGTCTCTTAGCTCTTCCATTATTTAAAGCAGGTAAATCTAGCAGAGGAGGAGGGGTGCCAGGGACACTGAAGGGCAGCTGAAAGGCTCTTTTATTGGCAGTGAAATACATGTCTGACTTCCTGCCATGAGTTTAAAATTTTCCGTTATCAAAGAACATTTGAAGAGAATGCAGGAAATGTGAGTACTTTCTTGGCAAACGCAAGAAGTCCTTACTGAATCCCAAACTAAATAAAAAACTCTTCTAAGACTTGATCTGCCTGCCTGGTTTTTGAGCAGGGCTTGTGAATGAGAAATGTTCTTTTGAAGGTGGCTTCCTTTTGTGAACATGTTCAATTTCCTTGACACCATATCTGTTCCATTAAAATTGAGCAAAACACACGTACATCATCATTTCATCTGATTTGGTGGGACAGTGTGATTTTGTAATTATCTTATAGTGGCTGATTTGGTAAATGTCAGTGCTATAAAGCAGTTTTTTTTTTTTTTACTTGATAAATGATGTATAATTACTTGCAGAAACACCTACTGTGATTTCCACATTTATAAAACCTGTGAACCCCACGTAGCTGGTCTTTTAAAATTAAAATGATTCTTTTAATTTCTTACAAGATTAACTTAGCTTTCAAAAATAAATTTCCAATCCATTTTGTTGCCCTTGGAAAGCATGAGAAATCTTCCCCTACTCCCACAGGGGAATAAGTAGTCAGAGACTTCCTCTGGAGTGTCACAGAGGTGGCTAATTAGGGAACAAGTGAGTGAAGGAGAGAGATTAGGAAAAGTGTAGAAAAGGGTCTGTCTTTGGCTCCTGTCCAACCACTGAGATGATTTAAGTAAAAGTTCTATTAGATAACAGAGAATCAGGGGACCCAGCTTCTGGCTGCATATGTTTTGAGCATATCCTTTTACTCAGTTCTGGACCTTAGTTTCCTCATCTGTAATAAGTGGATTGGACTAATTGATCTCTGATGTCCCACTCAGGACTAAAGGCCCCTGAGTCTATAATGCAGCACATTATCCTCACTAAATAATTCCCTGCTAGGTGACTGGAGGTAATTTGATGAGCTATTTTTTGCTCTTCTGTTAAATGACTGAGTGGTAATAGGCTAATGTGTTTCCTGTTCCAGAGACCATATTTGCATTTTAATAGCTGTCTTTAGTACCTTTACCAAAAGTAATGGCCAATGGTGGGATTTCGGGCACACTGATAAGGCCACTGGAAAAGATAATTTTGGCTAGAAAGGTCCATCCATCATATTACATGAACAACTCTTTTGTTACCCTTACCATCATTCCTTTCCTCTGTATTGAGTTATAAAGTAAATGAGTCAATTCAGAACCAATTTCAGCAAATACAAAGAAACAAGTATAAAATATTTCATATATGTCAGATAACTATTGCTATACTTCTGACCCCTTCTTTTGGATGTTAAATACATAATTAAACATTTTTTTATAAATGCATTTTATGGATATTCTCTTTTTCTCATATCACCATAGTATCATACCCTTCCCCTCTCCCTCCAGAGAACCATCCCATTTGGCAAATACTATTTTTTCGAAAGGAAAAAAAAAAATCAGCACAACTGCTTGATGTATGGGAAAAATCCAAAAATATACACATCATATAATACTCATGGACCTCCCAATTCCATAAAGAGGTAGGTTTGAAGTGTCTTTTCATAACTATTCATTCCAAGTTTTATTTAATTTTTATAATTTTATTACATTTATTTTGATTTTTTGCTGTGTTGGTCTCCCATTTGTCACTGTGCATATTGTTTTTTTGGCTCTGTTTACTTTACTCTGCATCATTTCATGTAATTTTCCCAAGATTCTCTGTACTCATTATACATCATTTCTTAGAGCACAATAATATTCCATTAAATTTATTTACCACAACTTGTTTAACCATTCCCTAATCGATGGGCTTCTATTTTATTTTTAAATAAAAAATGTTATAAGTATTTTAGAGAATATGGAGACTTTTGTCTTATTGATGATTTCCATGAGACATGTCTAGTAGTGAAATCCCTCACTCAAAAAGTGAAGATATTTTAATCATTTAATTTGCATAATACTTGTTTATAGCATATGTATTTCTTCTATGTTCGTATTTAGAATTCTTAGTTTTTAAAATAAAATTAAAATGGCTTCTGTCAAGTGATTAATAGACAGGTCTTGACTTCCTCCTATATGATTTGTGGTTGTTTTCATAAATTTGGAAGTATTAAATATGATTTTAGAAATATATTATTCAAAGTTATTCTTTAAAAATGTAGTTATTTTAGCTATTTGGATCAAAATCTGAATTTGGAGGTATTGAATTTATTTTTAAAAGAGTTTTCTACTAAAGAAATCTACAAAGTACAAGTTCAATGAGGAAGTTTTTGTTATAAAATGAATATAGTCCATTTTTATTATCACTAAGAATGATTTTTTTTCCTCTTTAGGTTAGCCATCCTCCAGAGTAATATGACACAAGAAAACCAGTAGATTTCATGACACTAAACAAGTGATATGTGCTCTGATTGGATATTGTCATAAGATTTTGCAAAGTTTTTTTTTTTCCCCTTTTCCTGAGGCTGGGGTTAAGTGACTTGCCCAGGGTCACACAGCTAGGAAGTGTTAAGTGTCTGAGATAAGATTTGAACTCGGGTCCTCCTGAATTCAGGGCTGGTGCTCTATCCACTGCACCACCTAACTGCCCCTTTGCAAAGTTTTTAATGGAATTTTTATAATTCCATTATAATTCCCATATAATTTTTTATAAAGTTATTTACTCTTTTAACGATTCTAATATTGTATGTAACTCCTCATTCATATTTTTATATTCGAGTAATTATGAAGCATATAATATGTTCAAAATAGAATGAGGAGTCACAATTTTATCTTTTTTAATCTTAAAATAATTTTTATTGATTTCTTTTATACCTCATATTAGTTTTTTATACTATCCCTCTTTCCTTCCCTTCCTGGAGAGCTATCCCATAAGACATAATATTTTTAAAGAATGAATAAAGGAAAGGAAGAAGGAAATCAGCATAAGTGAGAAACATATTGAAAAAAGTTTGAAAATACATTTAATATGCAGCATTTGTGAAACTCTCACCTATGCAAAGAAGTGAAATGGGAATATCTTTTCATATCTCCTTTCAAACATGCTTGTTATTTGTAATTTTTCAATATTCACTTTGTTTTTATATGTAGTTGTTTTTCCCCACCTATTCATATTGTTGTGTTTATAGTGTGTGTGTGTGTGTGTGTGTGTGTGTATATATATTTTGCTATTTATTTCAGTTTCCATCATTTTGTATAGTTTTTCCTATTTCTCTGAATTCAACATATTCATCATTTTTTATACTTCAGTAATATTCCATTAAATCATGTATCATAATTTATTTAATTATTCATCAATTGATGGGCATTTTCTTTTTTTCTAATTCTTCGCTGGCACAAAAAAGTTTTGGTATATGGGAACTTTCCTTTTATCAATGACCTCCTTGACCATTACCATCTTTTGTTATCTTTATCAGGTTGCAAATTGTGAGGTAAAACTTCAGGGGTTGTTTTGATTTATGTTTCTCTTATTATTAGTTATTTGACTTTTTGTTTATTAATGGTTTGCAATTCTCTTGAGAATTGTTTATCCATATCCTCTGCTCATTTATTTATTGGTGAATGACTTTGGTTTTACACACATACACATACTGTTACATACATTGATGTTATGCATTATTATATATTAACCTATATATTGTTTATTTATTTTAAATACTAAGCTCTTAACAGAGAAATTTGAAAGATTCTTCCTCTCCCAATTTGACTTCTTCCCTCTGTGTGCATTAATTTTGTTGGTGTAGTTTTTCAGCTTCATGGATTCAAAATTATTTGCAGTTGGAAAGATCACAATTTTAACTAATGCTTGTATACCTCTATTTCATCTTGGTTCAGCTGCACTCCAATAGTGCATTGCTCCCTCATTATATCTTTTTCATTAAAAAAAATTCATATATTATGTTGGAAATTTCTCTTGTGCCATATAAGTTCTTTTCTTTTCTTTTCCTTTTTTTTGATCTCTTTGGCATGACCTAGTAGTGGTATTGCTAGATCAAAGTGCATGCATAGTTTTATAGCCCTTTGCACACAGTTCCAAATTATTTTTCAGAATGGTTAGACTGATGTACAATTTTGGCAATAGTGGATTAGTGTCCCAATGGATTTGAAGTGGTACCTTAGAGTTGCTTTAATTTGTACTTCTCTGAAATAATGATTTAAAGATATTTTTCATCTGACTAGATAGTTTTGTATTTCTTTTGAAAACTATTTGCTCATATACTTTGATCATTTATCTATTGGGGAATGACTTTTATAAATATTAAATAGCACCTTTATCAGAGATATTTGCTGTAATTTTTGATATTTTTTATTGTCTATGTTTTTGCAAAATATGCTTTCCCTGATTATCTCTTAATTAGGTCTATTTTTGCTCTGTGTATTATTCTTGCCTTAAAAAAATCTCTGCTGAAACATATTAGATTGTACTGCAACCCTTCATTTTACCTCTGTCTCTTTTGCTTTTGAGTGTGTTTCTTGTAAACAACATATTGTAGTCTGGTTTGTAATCCATTCTGCTTTCACTTCTGTTTTATGGATGAGCTCAGCCTATTCACATTCAACTTTATGATTATTAACTACGTATTGCCCTCCAAGACATTTTCTTCTGAATTTTCTTCTCTTTCTCTTTTTTACCCTCCCTTCCTCCCTCTTCAAGTCTGTTTAGCTTTTGACTACTGCCTATCTTATTCCATCTTCCCTTTTATTCCCTATCTCTTATTCTTACTGCTTTCTTCTAGTATTTCTGTCGAGTATCAGAAATTTCTCTTATATAAATAACCAATGATTAAATTAAGATTAAGCTTTTCCCCTTTCTATTTCCTCATTCAAAGCCCTGTTCTTGTGAAGGACTTTGCTGATAGATGAGATTATCCACATCCTCTGGGTACACGCTTTTAAAATCTTGAATGAGACCCCCATCCAACCAAAACACTTTCAACAGAAGAGGTCTTGCTCTGAGGAAATAAGTCCCTGATCTTAGGATCTTCTGTTAGAATTTAGGGTTCCCAGCTTATAAAGGAGAAAACCAGGAGGGTTTGGGTGGAGATGGTTATTTTGCCCCTGTTGTCTATATTTCACTCATATTTGTCCATATTGCAGCTGAGTCTGCAGCAGGAGAAGCTGAAGCCTATTTGCCCATTTCTTCTTTAATACATCTGCCCCTATTGATTGTTAACCAATCAAAGGTGATTTTCATCTTCAGATATGCTCCTTTTCCAGAGGCTTCTTAAGTGTTAAATGTTTTGCACAGATCATCTTTGGTTTATGGGAGAAAGCTACATTTTATTAATTATTTACTAATCATAATTAATAAAATGGTTATTATCCAGAAATTATGTCTCCTAGATTATTCCTATATCATATATTATACAGCTGAGTATGTAAATGTTTCTTCTTTCTTTGAACCAATTCTGATGAGAGTGAAATTAAAGTATTGCCTGCCATTACCTTTCTATTTCCTCCTCCAAAATAAAAAAAAACCTCTTCTTTATATGACTCTATGTGAGATGCTTTCTCCCATTCTTTTGCTTCTGTCTCCTTTCCCTCACTTCATTCCTCTATCTTGCTTCATTTTTTCTCAGATTATCCTAACACAAGTAATTCATACCCATGCTTTCTAATAATGTAGAGTCATCTTAACTATCCTGAGAAAATTCTTAGGAGTTATATGTATCAAGTATAGGAAAAAAAGTTTTATCTTAATAAGTCATTTATGATTTTTCTTTCATGTTTATCTTCTTATGTTTGAGTTTTGTGTTTTAAAGTTCTTTTCTCTTTGGTGAATTTTGTGGTGGTGTATTTTATTTTATTTTATTTTTTTTGCTGAGGCAATTGGGGTTAAGTGACTTGCCCAGGGTCACACAGCTAGGAAGTGTTAAGTATCTGAGGTCATATTTGAACTCAGGTCCTCCTGAATTTAGGGTTGGTGCTCTATGCATTGCATTACGTAGCTGCCCAATTATACTTTTTAAGATACTATTTGCGTCAGTATTTTTGTGCCTTTTTTAAAAAAAAATACCAAGCTAATTCTCTTTTCATAATTTTCTTCCATCACTGTTATTCCTTTTCCATTTTTTCCTACCATTCATCCCTTTAACTCTCTAGGGAATTCCTCTTAGATTTCTGTGTAATTCAAAAAAATTTTTTTTTAATTTGAGTCTTTCCTTGTACTTGTTTTCAGATTATTTGTCTTCTGCATTTCCAACACCATAGTAGTTTTTATGGTCATATTCTTTTATTATTTGCTCAGTTTCCTAGATTATTGCTTACTTTTGATCATAATATTAAAGTTGTGCTCTGTCCACTTGGCTGTGGTCAGGTTCTGCCCCAAGCTGCAGGCTATTTATGCTACTATGAGAGCTAGTTCTGGTGGTTTGCAAGTTGTTAATGTTTCTAGTGCGGCTATCTTGGGAGAGATGTGGCCATTGCTTCCTTGGTCTGTCTTCTGGTCTTAACTCAGGAAGGGGACCCGCTCCCCTGCAAGACTGAGAATGAGCACTTCTTGCCCTGGAACTGCATATAGGCAATGCCACAGGGTCCTGTGCCCAGTGTCACCTTAGGTTCTCCCATAATCTCTTTCTGACTAGTTGTGCATCTCTTTTACTGCTTTGCAGTTCCCAGGACCCAGTAGAGAGGGAAAAAGGGGGCATCTGAAAGAGATGTAAACAGAGGTAGAATTCACTTGACAACTGATCGAATATGGGTGTGAGAGAGTAAAGAGACAGGATTGCAGCTAGTTTCCAGCCTGGGCAATGGGAAGAGTAGTGCTCTTAGCAAAAAGAAGGAACTTTGAAGGAGGATTCTGAATGGAAGTAGACAAAGGGACCATTTCCATAGGATCAAACTGAACCCTGTGTCCTATTGATCCTATTGATTTCTGGAACATTTTCCCCTTTGAAACATGTTGAATTATCTGGGCCCAAGACTTGTGATTTATTTCTGACTATTCCTTGGTAACTTTATAACCTCTGGCTCCTGTTCACTCCCCAACTCTGACTTATATATTTACCTAATTCCTTGGCAGAGAAGGAAGTTTTGGCCTAGGGAGTCAGAGAGACAGTGCCTTAACCCAGTGGGCAGTTAATTATCATGCCCTTTCTAAAAATAGCCACACTGTTCATTTGTCTACTGTACCCAGAGCAAGAGGTGGAAAGTGGGGGGAAGATATGTAGATATATGAGGAATCCAGATAACAGAATGGATAACACACTAGAGCTTGATTCAGGAAGATCTGAATTCAAATCCAACTGTTATTTACTAGCTGCTTAATCTTATAAGTCACATAACCTCTGACTTCCTCAGGTTCCTCATTTATAAAATGGGAATAGTGATAACACTCATTTTCCAAGTTCATTGTGAACCCAATGAGAGGTTTGCAAAGTGCTTTGTACATCTTCAAACATCATAGATATAATCATTATTAATTATATTCATTATTTTTTATTAATTATTAATTTATTCATGGTAGGGCAGATGGCAAGATGACCCGAGTGGATGGATGGGACGTTACTATAGGGGTGTTTTGAAGCCAGCTCCCATTGAAGAGCTGATTGTTAAATTTTCAATGGAAATTGACAAACTGTACACATTGGGACTTGATTTATTGTTCTGTTGAGTGCCCAGAAAGGAATGGTGAAAATATTAATAATACGTGAAACTCATGTGTTGTGCATCTATTTTTAGTGAGTCATTCCTTAAACTTTTAGCACATCCCTGGATGTGAGGCATAACCTGGGCTGTTCTGAGGACAAATATATAAAGCTGGCTAGGCAAATTTGAATTCACTTAAGGTAGCTCCACTCTCTATTTTGAGTCTCAAAGCAGCAACTGGCTGCTGTATGGAGAACAGGTAGGAAAGGGAAGAGGGTGAATTTAGATATCAGTTAGAAGGCTATTCCAATTGTCCAGATGAGAAGTGACTAAGACTTGAATTTTTTTTCCTTATCAAAAATATCAATTAATTTACTTAAACTTCTATCCTTTGATCCTGCTTTAGCTTCTGGAACCAAGAAAAAGAAATGTATACTTCTCCATGTATAGTTTTGCCATGAAAGGAATAGTTTCTCCTTTGCTGGAGATTCTGGTATTGTTGGGACACATAAGCGTACACATGATAGTCCTCCAAATATGTGGAGGCAAGGATCATATTCTTTTTTTCCTCCCCTCTACCCCAAAAATCTCTCCCCAAGGTTCCTCCTCAGTTCTTTTAACACTTCTATTAAAAGCTGATTAATTCATGCTAATTTGATAATGTATCCATGGATCAAACTGAAATCATGTGCATTTTAATAAAGATTCCTAGATATAATACTTTAACATGAAGAAATATTGGACATTTGGGATTTGTTGGAAATTATTGGAAAATTCAGATCTATTTCAGGACCATGGACATGGTTAGACACATTTTGTGCCCCTCAACTCATCTGATCCTTTTTTTTTTTTTTTTTTTTGGCAATCCCTATTTGTTATTTTATTTATTCTATGCTTGGGTAGTTATTCAAGCTACACTACATATGCATGTGCAAACATTTTACTGATTGAAGCAAATGAAATTTCAGACATTTAACTGAGGACAGCATTTAACACTCAGTAATCATGCAGGTATTCACTAAAATTGTTGATGAAGACAACCCCCTGCTGAACCACAAACTAGTCCATAAGTGAAAAATCCATTTTATGTGATTTAATTTTTCTTTTTGGATTTGTGGAAGAAAAAAAAAGAGTTATAAATCTTTGGGAACATCTACAAACTTCTGTAAACTGAAATTCAAGAAAGCTTAACTTTTGGATTTTGTTTTGAAAACATCTTAAAGCATATTTTCAAGGTGATATGTACTTAAATTCCTCAACATGATTTACAGGATAACAAGGGAGTTTCTTAGCTCTGAGATAAACACAGGCACCATAATGACTGAAGAAATTGCTTGAAATGTAGTTTCTTCCATCAGAGCATTTTTTTTTATTGAAAACATAAACAAATAGTATCTGTATATGAGATTATTACTCTATTTGTCTTAATCCAAATGCTTTGAAAATGGCTTTTTCATTTTAGAACCTAATGTGATCAGAGTACCAGCAGGATATTTCTACTGAAAAATAAGTTGCCTTCCTTTAGAAGTTTTATTAATATTTTCTTTCTGGCCTTGAAAATGAAAATAAAATAACATGTTCAAAGTTTTTATTATTTAAATCATTCTACTTCCTCTAGTTAAGAAGTATATAAGTGGGAAAGTAAAGCAAAAGCTGTAAACTCAATTTTAATGCATAACATATTTATCAAGAGCCTGATAAATGCAAAGCTTTGAGCTGGGTTCAGAGGAATTACAGAGAAGAATTAGAGCTGGAGCCTGCAACATAAAAGACCTATATGAACTAATGCAAAGTGAAGTGTGAAGAACTAGAAAATCCTCATGCACAGTAACAGCGAAATAATGATGGTCAACTGTGAAAGACTAGGCTACTCTGATCATCCAAGGTGGTTTCAAAGGACTCCTGATAAAAATGTTATCTACATCCAGAGAGACAACTGATGAACTTTGAGAGCCACCTGAAATATAATTTTCTCACTTTTTTGTTGTCTTCATTTTTGGTATAGCCAATATGGAAATATGCTTTGCATGATTTCCCATGTATAATTTATATCATTTACTTGCCTAGCCATTTAAATTAATGCCTACTTAAATTAGTGCCCCCTTAATGGGAATGATCGGAAGGAAGAAAAGAATTTGGAACTCAAAATTTAGAAATAAAAGAATGTTAAAACAATACATTCACTAAAACAGGAGAAAACCTAGTTTTGTGGTTGAGTGCTAGACTGGGAGTCAGGAAACTGATTTAAATCTCACTTTTGGCACTTTCTGATTAATTTCAAAAGCTAGAGAGGAAAGAGGAAATCATGCTCTTATCTGTTCCCAAACAATTAACAGCTAGTATTCCGTAAATGAAGTTATACTGCAAACATTATACTTATTCCACTCAAAGGCTAAAGCAAAATCAATTGTATATCTCACATATATTTTAGTTGAGTTGACAGAAGGATGTTATTGTACTTATATTTCCAAGGTAAGCAGAATACCTGGCATGTAGAAGGTGGTTAGTAAATGCTTGTTGCTTGATTGATGAATATAAATGTTGTAGAGGATTAATGGCAGTCAGTCAAATCTCATGGACAATGAGTATGAATGCTGCTTAAGGCAGGGATGCTTAGCCTTGGGTCTATAAATTTATTTCATTTTTAATATCTGGGTAACTTTCAAAATAATTGGCTTCCTTTTTAATTTATTTATTTAAATTAATTCATTTAAAAGTATTATTAAGAGAAGGGATCTATAGACGACATGCAAAAAGATTATGAATCCTTGTGTCCAGATGAAGTTCACAACTCTCAGGACCCATAGAGCTTCTTCTGTTGTAGCCCCACTCTTTTCAAGCCAGCAGTGTGGTTTATGGTTGGGTTGTCATATTTATAATGTGACAAAATCAGACATATGAATCAGAGCCTTGTCAGAAAAATCCCACCTTCAAGGATCCTTGAAGATCAAGAACCCTAATATACCAGATGTTGAATTCCTGAGCTCTAGATTATCTCTGCTGAGTGGTAATTAGCCATGCCACACAGACTCACAGTGTACCAGAGACCTCAGAGACCATCCAGTTAAATCTCGTTTTACATATGAAGAGCCAGACACTCAGATTAAGCAATATGATCAAAGTCACACAGTGAGCCTCAGAGGGAGAATTGAGCACAATTCGTTTTATTCCAGAGTCAAGGTAACTTATTTTAGGATGCACAGTTTCCATGACATGGATACTAATAAATGTCCTGTGAAAAACCTGCATGGAAGCTGTTATTTTGGTGGATATGTATGTATTTGAGGGGGGTATGTTTTGAAGATATTAGGAACTAAGGAATTCCTGCTGCATTATTATGAGCAAATTTTGGAGGTTACATGACTTGTTTTAGTCAAAGAAAACACTCAACATTCAAGCAAAAAGGAGTACATTGGACTATATACTAAATAAGGAAGGGAAATAAGCATTCATTAAATGCCTATTATATGCCAAGAGCTATACCAATTACTTTACAAATACAACTTCATCTGATTCTTAAAGTAATCCTGGGAGTTATGGTCTATTATTATTATCATTTTATAGTTGAAGAAACTGAGGCAGACAAAAGTTAAGTGGCCAGAGCAGGGTCATACAACTCTTTGTTTTTTAGTGTATGAAGTAAAATTTGAATTCGGGTCTTTGTGATTTTAGGACCAAATTTCTAACCATTGTATCACCTCATTACCAAAAAATGGCCTTTTACTTAGGAAAGTGTCCTTATAGTTTCATATGTAGTAAGTATCAATAATAATAAAAACATCACCAACAGTAATGATACAGGGTTGGTGTATTATTTGATCTCACTTTTACAAGTAGAAATTCATGCTTTAGTAGCCCAGTAGTATTGGGCTGGATGTAATGCTCCAAATAATTCACTAGGTGATGGGTAAAACGACCCAAAGTCCTAAAGCAAGTTTCTTGTGATGGAACCTCAGTTCCCTCATCTAGAAAATGGGGATAATAATATCTGTAGCATCTTATTGTGAGACCAAATGAAATACATGCAAAATACTTTGCACTAATTGTTATAGTGGAAAGGAACTTGAATGTGGAGGCAGAAGATATTCCTATCCTCAAATCCCATCTCTATCATTTACCATATGTATGACTTTTCCCTTCATCTATCAAGTCAGCAGATTGGCCTCCAAGCTTCCTTTTGACACTGAAATCATGATCTATTAATTGGGTCATAGGATCACAGAGCTACAAGAAGCTTGTATGGGAAATCAGCCCTTTTGTTTTATAGATGAGGATCCTGGGGGCCACAGAAGTTGCCCACACAGTTGCACAGAGAGTAAATGCAAAGCCAGGATTGAAATCCAATTTTCTGACTCTCCCTTGACTTCTTTATCCACTCTACCACTATGAGGACTATAAGTGTTTCCATTCTTTTGATCAGATACACCCCTTTTCAAATATTTCAAATATCCTTAAGAAACCTTCATTTGGTTCTGCCATATCCTCAAGTTGTCATCCCCTGTCACTGTCCTTTCACAACCGATATATTAAACACACCTATAACAACATGCTCACCCATTGTCTCTACTTCCTTACCTCCCAATTTTTATCCCCTGAAATCGAGGCTTTGACCCAATTCTGGACTGAAACCACTCTCTCCAATGTCACCAACGATCAAATACCGTAAATACTCTCGCACTGTCTCAGATTTCTCTAGATCTCTGTGGCATTTGCCACAGTTACCTGTTCTTTTCTCTTTTCCTGGGTATACTCTCTTCCTTTGGTTTTTTAAGAGTTCTTTCTCGGTTCTCCTTCATGTCTATTCCTTGTATCCCCTTTGCTGATACCCAATCAGGAATATGCTTCAGGGAAAGATCTTCGTTCTCTTCCTGCAACATGAATGATCACTTCTATCCCGATAACCCCCAGATCTACAACCCATCTCTTCAGTTCCCCCTTGGGCTGCTTCAAAAGAAGGATTTACAGTTGAGTAATGGAGTCTGAATTCCAGGACTGAATAGGAGGGTCCATAGCACTCACCAAGGATCAGCACCATTGAAATAAGAATGGAAATGCTGGAAAGCCAAATCCAGGCTATTATGAGTGAGTGGATACAAGGAAGACGAGGGCAGGGATTTCGAAGGATCAAGTACAAGCTAAGGTCAAAATGCCCAGGGATGTTAGGGATGGTCATGGGGAATGAGACACCTTTCTCCAAGCAAACAGAGTAGGTGGTCCATGCCTTTTCTTGCCAAATCATTACAAGGATTTGGACTGGGATATTAAGATCTGAGTTGAGCAGAAATTCCAGTGAGCAGCAAATCTTCAACTAACTATAGAGTATTTGAATAATGGGCACCCTGCTTTCTCCCATTAAGGCTTTTATTGTAAATGAAATGTGCACACTTTCCTCTTTAGCCAGCATAAATCTGACCTTTCTTGGGGAATGGAGGAGAACGATCATTTATAAGAGCCATTAGACTATATAGGTTCCATTTAGTAGATCACTGTTTCTGAGCACTTGATTGCCCACCTTGCTGACAGGCAATAACTCAATCACTGAGGGGATGGGAATCCATAAAATGTTGATACTTCCATATTTCCCCTAAAATTTGGGATTGGTTTTTCTACTTTTCTCTCATAAATATCCTGGTGGTCTGGAGTTCTTGTGAGATATAGTGCCTATTGGACAAGTGACTAACAAGTTGTTTTCTTATTTATTTCACAAATAAGTCATCAGACCTCTTGATGTGTTGGTAGTGACTTAATATATTGCACTTAGCAAATTACAAGTAAATGTAGGAATACATCATGGTTAAAAGTTACAAAGGTTCAGTGCTATTATGGTTTATTATTTCTAATACTATAATGTCATCTTTCAAATGGTCAGGAGACAGCTGTATCAAGACTATGAGAGGATAACCCTCATGCTCACTGCTGACCACTTTAAAGTTTGTGTTTGATAATGCCATAGGCCAATGACATGAACATGCTGACAAAGGCTTCATGTTTGCACTCTCTTATTAAGAGCAATATAGAAGCCTTAATGCTTATAATAATTCATTGTTTATAATGCTGATCAAGAAACATTTATAAAGTCCCTACTATGTGCCAGACACTGTGCTAAGGGCTAGGGATACAAAATGAGAAAAAGACAGGGGCATCTTACAATCCAATGGAGGAGGCAATACGTAATCTATGTATACAACATAAAACAGGAAATATTTAGCAGAAGAAAAGTATTAGAATTAAGATAGAGTAATTGGGATATGACTAGCAAAATCTTAGTCTGGTGAGATGTAGTCTAGGATATTTTTTATCTTTTAGATTTTTCATACTCTTTGGATTTATGACATCCTGAATATGGGGACATGCATTTGTTAGAGAGGCTTTTTCATAAATTACCTCTTTCTCTCTTTCCAGAGACATTATGCTAATAGGAAGAGAACTGGATTGGGCTTCTATAAATCTGGGTACTAATCCTCCATCCATTTCTTATAAACTAAGTGAATGTGAGTAAGCCATTTCACATCTATGGTATCTATTGCCACCTCGTAGATTTCTTTGAGACCAAACCTGGAAGTAATCTCACCTACCTTTGAGTCAGATGTTCATCTCACTGGTCTCATCATTTCTAATTCCTCATAACCATAGATAAACCGTGACCCATAGAAATGATTTACACCCCCTACTATATTCACTGGTTCGACAACCCATTCTTTCATTAAGCTAAATGCCAAGTGGTAGAAGTTATATGTACTCTGATGAGGAGTGCCATTAGACGATAGGAATGGATGCAGAAATAAATAGCCAAGAAAATTGAAAGCCCGAGAAATCATTTATGTGAATATTTCTCAGAAAATGCTAAACATGAGCATCACTTAACCTGATTAATGTTTCTTCATTCATTTTGTGAAGGAATAATCTCTCTAAAATGTTATTAATATAAATATTTATGGATCTTGGAAAGAAATCCTATTTCAGGAAGTCTTTATTTATAAATGTGTTTGAAATAGGATCATCACATGTCATTTTTACTGATATAGTTCCTGTTTCATATATATATATATATATATAAATTTTGAGATGAAAAGAAGTGCATTGCAGGTCACAGTGACTATCCAGGGAGCATAGCACTAAATGATTTTCTCACTAAAGACCTCTTTTTTATATAAGGAATATAGAAATGAAATATAATATAAAAGAAATTAATAACTGGGATTGAAAAAGAAAGCATTTCATAAAAAACAAGAGGTAATGGATACATATGTATTGCCCTAATATGACATGAAAGCAAAAGAAAGGCCTTCAGTCTATTGGGTGTACCATCTCAATGAGGATTAGTAAGAGGAAATGTAAGGAGAAGTAAATAGCTAAGAGGGTATCCATGTTATGATCATGGATCATTAAAAGATGTATATATATATATATATATATATATATATATATATATATATATATATATATATATATATATATATATATATATATATATATATATAGAGAGAGAGAGAGAGAGAGAGAGAGAGAGAGAGAGAGAGAGAGACAGACACACTCAAACTAAAAATATACATTTTTGTTCCCCTTTCTCAATTAATCCTTTTTAGAAATTCTTTTTTCTTTTTCTTTGTATGTTTTAAAACATACAAGGTCCATTTTGGTCCATGGTATTTATATACCCTATAATGAGGCTATATGTATATGAATAAATCTGGCCCATTTGCAGCATTTATAGTGGTAGGAGCTGAGGTAATAGAAAATCTCTAAGTCATGACTCCTGGCATTAAGGCTTTTAATTGTCTAATTAGGGGGATACATACATATACACACACACACAATACATGCCCTTTAAAAAAAAGATATCATACAGAATGTGCTATGTGCTAATCAAATAGTCCCAAGAAATAAGATAATAGACTTAGAGATAGAAACAAGGATTTTACAAGTACTTCCTTATCTGCCAGGCAGTACACTAAGCACTTTACAAATATTATCCCATTTGATCTTCACAAGAATCCTATGAGTTTTATTCCCCATTTTATAGTTGACTAAAGTCATGTATAGAGTAGGGAGGAGGGTCCTCGGTTCTTGGACCGCTGAGTCCAAAAGCAGTACTATTTCCACTGGATGACCTAGCACCCTAAAAGAAGAAAGAAAGAACAAGGAAAAAGAGGAAAGAGAAGGAGGAGGAGGGGGAATAAGAGGTAAAAGGAAGAGAAAAAAGGAGAAGAGGAAGGAAGTGAGGGAAGGAGAGAGAAGGAGGAAGAAGAAGAAAATGAAGAGGAGGAAGAAAAGATTTTCATTGTCCTTTAAGAAGAAATAAGCAGTATCGTGTGGTGTGTGTGCGTGTGTGTGTGTGTGTGTGTGTATGTGTGTGTGTGTGTGTGTGTGTGTGTGTGTGAGTAGGAACCGCCTGAACTGAAGCAAAATACATGCTTAACAATAATATGAGAAAGGGAAAATCATGTTGGCCTGTTATGATCAGAACTTCACAATGATGGGGTTCCAGGTAAGCCTTGAAGAAAAGATTAGAAACTCATGAAAGGGGAGAATATTGCAAGCAAAGAAGGTGAATGTAGTACAGAAGAAATGCATTTAGTGGATTCACAGATGAACAGATGGATTATCTGGAGCACAGAGCTCATATGAGGAATAAGTTTGGGGAGAGAAGTTGGTACCAGATCGATGAGGGCGTTGTACCAGAGCATGGAGATTGTTCTTCAGTCTGTCTCGACTTGTTAGCTACTAATTTTTTGACTAGATTTAACTACTCTTTTTCAAAAGACACTAGTTACTTGACTTCATGTTTTCCTAAACTGTATAAGCACAGCCTTGCACTTAAAGTTTTTGTATAATGCTAGGGACAGCCACTAAAAGGTTAATTTGTATTATAGATTACCTCAAAAGCAAATAATAAGACTCAAAATATTCATTTTACTTTCTAAAAAAAGTGGAATAAAGGTATGTGACTTATTTTAAATATAGTCATTTAGGTCAGGCAAAGTTGAGTCTCTCTGTGTGATAATGATTTAAAGGCTTGGACGAAATAATTTGGCAGTCATTATCTCATCGTCCTTAGAGAACACTTTGTGGTAAATCTTGGAATGCATTAATTGAATATGGCTTCATTTGACCCCAAAGTAAACCAGTGGAGATTAATGGACCCAAATGACAAATTATGATCTTGTGCTCCAAAGAGGTTATTGAAATCAGAGGAAATTTAGTGAAGCAATGTCTTGAAGCAACACTTCCCCCCACCCCTTCTGTGCACTGGGATATGCAATCTAATTATCTCTTTTTATATATGACAATGCCAAAGAGAAATATTATGAAATCCCAAATGAAATGGAATATGGTAGTAATAAAAAAGTGAAGTAATAGATACCTTCCTGTGAGCTAATGAACATTAGAGAGTTAGGGTTTCAGCAAGAGGATGGGGGCAGGGGAGAAACATCTCTTACTAAAACCAAACTGAAGATTTTATGACTCTATTTCCAGCCCTTTCTCCCAGAAGCATTTTTTTAAAGAACAGAATAAGATATCATGTGATTTAAGATCTGAACATAGAAGTCGCTACTGCTACTACATTTTTTTTCAAGATTATCATCCTCTTACTATTTGATATAACACTTTAAAAATACATTAGCACATTTGGGAGATTTTAAACATGTGTGATGTTAAGGATTTTGGAAGAGAGGGTCTTGTCCAAGAAATAAAGTCTGGCTAGCCACCCAAGTGAGTTTTGAAGGGTGAATGAAATTTTTTTAAAAAATCATCTAACAAAGAGTTAAATGTGATCAACTGACTTTCAATGTGATTTTAAATGAATTGCTTCCATGAACTTCTCCATTATTCATGTAGTATTCATGTATGTAGTAACTTTCTGATGGTAGTATTCAACTGGATTCAACAAATATTTGGTTTCTAAGTAATTCTTCCAATAGAGTATCTTTTAATTAAAAATAGTTTTCACCTGTAGAATTTTAGGTAAGAATTTAATTAGATTATGCACAATTTGCATTTTTAAAGCTGAGATGTGTTTCAAGACACATGGGTTTTTCCCACTAAATCAAAGATATAATACCCATGCCAAGATTTCTTTTTTAATATTTTATTTTTTTCTCCAACTTGTAAGAAGCATTTTTATCATTCGTTGTTTTTTCTTTCATTTTGAGTTCCGCATTTTATCACTTCTTCCTTCCCTGTCCCCTCTCTGATATGATATGAAATCCATTAGAAATGACACACGAACAGTTTTGTGTAATGACATGTAGTCATTTTGTGTAAGAAAACTCAGACAGAAATATATGGAGAGAAATAATATTAAGTTGGACTTCATACCATACATTCATATAATTTTTAATTGAAAGGTACCTTAATGGCAAGGCAGTTCACTACACCCACACCTACCACCCTTAAAGATATATTCGCTATAACATACTTGATTGTCTATGCTGGAAGACTTCCACTGGAGAGGACACCATTATTTCTTAAGGCAGCCCAATCCACTTTTAGATAGCTCTAATGGTTGGAAAGGCTTTTCCTAACCATACCTAAACTTGCCTATTTTTAACTTCCATATATTGTTCTTCCATCCTTCTACTTGCTGGGACCAAAAGGAGAGAACCTTTCTTTCATATGACAGCTCATCAAATATTGAAAGGTTTAATGTGTTCCTTAATTCTTCTCATAAATGATTAAATGATCCTCCTACATACTTTCAATATCCTTGTTATCTCTCTACTTGGTCTTCAGGTTACTGGTGTTCTTGTTAAAAATGGGACACCAGAACTAAGAAAAACAATTCAGATATGGTCTGGACAAAATGAAGCACAAAACAATGCTCACCTTCTTTTATCTGGATGCTATAACTCTCATAAAATCACCCAAGATCTCATTGGTTTCTTTTGCTCCCCCATCACACTCCTGATTCATATTGAGCTTAAAATTCACTAAAATCCTCAGATCTTTCTTAGCACAATTGCTTTCCCACAATCCCTTTTCCATGTCATCCTTGTGAAATTGATTTTTTGAACCCAGGTATAAGACTGCTGAACCTAGCCTTAAATAGATGCAGCCCAATGCTCTAACCTGTCAAGATCTTTTCAGAATACTGTCATCTGGTGAGGAGCTACCTTTTCCAGTGTTCTGTCATCTGCAATTCTGATAAGCATGGCAGCTCCACCTTTATCCAAGTCATTCATAAAAATGTTAAATAACAGGACTTTCCTTGGAGACTCTGCTAGCCAACTCAAGTAGGCTGAACAAACCAATCAAGCAAGAAGCATTCGTTATTAAAATTGTTCTTTGTATTCTCCTTATAGTTCCATGTTCATCTATTTTTATTATTATATTGCCCTCATCTCCATTTTTTGTCATAATAGTATAAGATCCTTTATCAAATTATATGTTTAAGGTCAATTTTATTAACACTACTCCTCTGATATAGGATTTAGTAACCAGTTATTGAAGAAGGCATGCTGGGATTTTTATAATCATTACTTCTTTTTCTAGAGGTTGATTAACCATTTCTTTAATCAACTATGCTATCATTGGTTGCCATTTTCCTTCTGAAAGAAAAAAGGTCCTGAGTAAATTTTTTTTAATATTCTAAGGGTTAAAAGTGTCAAATTTTAAAATAAAACATGATTCCCAGTGGGACACTTTACATTATAATAAAGTTTGTTATTCTCCATTTTGACAAATGAAGATAAATTCTTGTATTGATATGTATTTTAAAAAGCTAAATGAACTTTAAAAAGTCATAGTCAACCTACACACATTTAAACATGTAAATGTTTGGGAATATTTTCTTTTGGGATCAATTTTTCAGTTTTCATTTCAAGATTTTTGGTTCCACATAAATGCAGCTCTTAAAAATAAGCCCAAAAGGTCATTTCATTAACTTTTAAGATTATTTTAGGGTAATAATTGGCTGCAGGGCAAACACAACTATCATGTAATGTCAGTTCAGTTTTCAGAATTAATTTGGGTCAATGTACAGTTTGGTGTAGGAGTTTCTTTTTTCAGTTGGAGAGAAATAAAGCAGATGGTGAGATAACTTAGTTTCCTTGGATTCGAAAAAACTGAAGAAAAAACAAATCTAACATCCTTCTATTACCATTAAAGGTTTGTTTGTTTGCTTTGAAGGATTATAATCATATTTAATCAGAGCATATGATACTTTTTTTATCATTTGTGTCTAATGGTAGCCATCTCTAGGGTGGAAGAAGTAAGGAAAAAAGGAAATTTACATGAGTATTTCACTGTATATCTGAAAGGAATATCAAGTGGTACATAGTAAATTTGAAGTTTCATGTACAATCACAAAAACTTTCTCCATTAATGCAGATCAGCAACACATCTATAGTTTAGAGCATAAACTCTAAACTTGGTCAAATAGGGATCAGTGGAGAGATTGCAGGGGGAAGACATGTTTAGGAACTTGGATGGGAAAAATGTTAAACTATATTTCAAAATAATTGATTTCTTTTTAAAATATATGCATTTTATGTGTGGAAAACATTATTCTGAGGAAGTCATTGGTTTCACCAGGTGGCCAGAGGATTTTACCAGAAAAAGGAAGAGAGAAAGAAAGAGAGGGAGAGAGAGGAGGAGAAAGGGGGAGAGAGGAGGAGAGAGGAGGAAAGAAGGGGAGAGAGGGGGAGAAAGGGGGAGAGAGAAGAGGGAGAGAGGGGGGGAGAGAGGGGGGAGAGTGGGGAGGAGAGGGAGAGAGAGGGAGAGAGAGAGAGGGAGAGAGAGGGAGAGAGGGGGGGAGAGAGGGGGAGAGAGGGGGAGGGAGAGAGGGAGAGAGAGGGAGAGAAGGGGAGAGAGAGGGGGAGAAAGGGAGGAGAGGGGGGGAGAGAGGGGGGAGAGAGGGGGGAGAGGGGAAGAGAGGGGGGGAGAGGGGAAGAGAGGGGAAGAGAGGGGGGGAGAGGGGGAGAAAGCAGGAGCAAGCCTGGAGGAGAAGATTAAGGAGAGAAAGCTTAAGAACTTCTGGTTTAAAACCTCAGAGTTTTGAATATAGGACATAGTAAGTGAATTATGATTCCACTAGTATGTTATCAAAACCATATCTTGAATAAAAATTTTTCTGACTTCAAGGATGGCCTTTTTTTCTATTCTACTATGTAATATTGCCTCTCTAAAGATTAAATACACATGAAGGTCTATAAATAGGATATAACTAGCTGGACATTTGCTAATTCATTTTAAATATGGAAAAGAAGGTACTGCCCATTTCTAGTTACAGTCCTAATTTACACCCAACTTTCATAAGTATTATGAACAATGTTAGCCACATTCATTTCTCATTCAATAAATTGCTATATTTGAGTCCCCCTGAAGCACATATAACTTCATTACATATTCTTCCTTGTGATTCTGTGCTTACTTTTTAATAAAATTTTTTTTTTATTAGCTACTTCATTTCCTCCTCTCCATTAATTCTTTCAACAATTAAGCAGGGGCTTACCTGGCAACATATACAATTCCAACTATGTATGGAGTTGGGTTAGTTCCCCCTATAAAAGATAGCCCTCCTCCAAGCCCATTCTCCAAGAGTCCTATGTAGAGACAGACAATCAAAACACTTTCTTCACTAAGCCATGTCATTATAGCTTATATCTCTACTGCATGCTATGTGTGCCCTTGATGGGTATCTTAAATGACATTAGGTGCTATAGCAGCAATAGCAGTCCATGAGTCTCCAAACCAACTTGCTATGAGCATTCAGTAAAGTCTTTAATAAGTTAGTTAATAAGCAAAGGTATGTAATATACAGTTTTTCCACCAGATGGCAAAATGCTCAAGTCACCAGCCATGATAAAAGTGGTTTCTTCACGAGCCTCCTTGTATAACTGTGAGATTTCTTAAAGGATGCTATATCTTCATCATCTGCCTAATGGTGCTCAGTCTGAAAAATTCACATTATTCTCCCATTTACCAACAAATTCCCATTCAATATCTATTCAGCGCCATGAAAACAAAACATTGCTCCAAATTAGTTGAAAATTCTAGGGACCTCTCTAATATCATCCATTCATTGATGAATAATTTCATCACCACCGATCTTTCATTTTTATATCACACACACACACAACTCTATGCCCACATGATTTGTTGAAAAAGAAAAATGAAAAAGAAAGTTGTTAGAAGGTACTCCATACATCTCGACACCTTCTTGCCCAAATAGAATTTATGGCACTCATCAATAATCCTATTCATAGTTGATCAAACCTTGGGTCTTGGGACTCAGTCTATTCTAAACAATATTCCACCATATAAAAACATGGCTGACCAAGAGTGTTCCTAAGGACAAAGGTAAGCAAAAAAAAAAATGAGAAGGGACAGATGATGAGGTTGCCATAGACAAATCCTTTCTTTTCCACTCCCCACTCTGTCTCCCACTTTCTCGCTTGCCTTCATCCAAATATAAGCTTAGTCAATCTTGTTTCCAGAGACTCACTAATTCAGTTACCCCCACAGGAACCTTGCAGAGAAGTGAAACTTACTGTTACAGCAACATAAAGGAAGAGTTTTAGTGATATCTGAATATTAGCCCCCAGAGAATTCTAATTTTATTTAATAGCTCTTTGGAAAAACAGAGCAAAGATTTTAGTCATAAAAAATTAAACAAAAGAATGTAAACTTCTTGAGGGCAAGAACAGTATATATATTTTTGGAGGTAATTGGAATTAAGTGATTTTCCCATGGTCACAGAGCCATGTTTGAGGTTACCCTCCTAATTCCAGGGCTCATGCTCTATCCACTGAACCATCCAGTGGTCCCAGAATTATTTATTTAGTTAATAATTGCTCACTCTGACTTTTGAATCTGACTCAATTGGAATATCCCTGGACTATTAATCTTTTTTTTTTATTTCTTCATATAAATATCCATCCTTGTGAGTCAGTCAGTGTCACTTTTTTCCCCCCTGAGGCTAGGGTTAAGTGACTTGCCCAGGGTCACACAGCTAGGAGTGTTAAGTGTCTGAGACCAGATTCATGACTTCCAATGTAGTTTTCATGGATCTCTTTCAAAATTGTAATACCTGAATTTAGAAATATATTTTTAGGAAAGAGCTATATTGTACAGTGGATAGAGCATCAGCCTTGGAATCAAGAGAACCTGCGTTCAAATCCAATCTCAGACAATTACTAGCTGTAATGACTCTAGGTAAGCCAATTAACCCTGGTTACCTGAAAAAAAAAAGGAAGGGAGGGAGGGAAGGAAGGAGAAAAGTAAAGAAAGACAGAAATGTATTTTTAAGAAGCTTGTAATTTGTTTTCTTAATTCTTGGAAATTAAAAGTGTTGTATTCATTTGCTTCTTTCTCCTATGACTTGTACCTCTTCAAAAAAATCATCACACTTAAAATCAGGAGGGAATCAAGGAACAAAAAATATGAGTCTGTGCTATTCTTTCAAACACAAAATGGTTCTTTAAAAAGAAACAGCAGAAACACTATTTTCCTAGTAGTATGAATTGTTCAAGAATGATTTGAAATAAAACAAATAATTGTGGAAGTAGTAAGAAGAAATATTGGCTTTTCACCATAATAGCTCCAGATCCTAAACAATGTATTCCCTCATAAGTACTTATTAAGTAATTATTATGTGCTAGTCACTAGTATCAAAATCATACTGGAGACTTAATTGTCTCTGGAGATTGCTATGTTGTCTAGTCCTGCTCTACTAAATATAAAAAGCGAACACAGGGAGAAGTTACCAGTTCCTCCCTCAGGCTTCTGATCAGAGCTACACTATGGCCTGATATCACAAAGGTACCCAACTGATCCAATAATGCAGATTTTCTGAATATCCTTTTCAAGTTATGGAAGTAAACTTCTTTTTGTTAATTCTTACATAATCTTAATATCTTTTCAAAAGTGAGCTACAGAATTCTTCTGAATCCAGCCCGGCTGGACAAAATGTTTTTATGTGTTTTTTTGATGAGGTGTTCAAAGTGGTCAATAATCTCAGAACTTTTTCCTGTAGTCTTAATCTACTCTACACCTTCAGGTGAGAAGAAGAGTAAAACTTTCCTTTGACCCATTCTGTCTCTTGCCAGTCTTGCATCCCCTGAGCAAACATTGGAATGCTCTTTTCTCTCATCTCCAGTACTGATTTCTCTGGCTTTTAACCCAACTAAAATTCCACTTTTTATGGGAAACCTTCCCCAGTTCCTCTACATTTTAGTGCCTGTATTCTTTTATAGCACACGGTTTTGTTATCTTTCCCTTGAGGGCAAGGGCTGCCTTTTGCCTCTTTTTATATTTCTAGCATAAAGCCTGGCACATAGTAAGTGCTTAATAAATGTTTATTGATCAACAGAAGGAAAATAACAAATTGTATTTTAATTCAGCATCTTCACAGAATATGAATAAATCTTACTGGAGGTAGCGGGCACGTGGAGATAATTGCATATCTCCTCTAAAGGGGACCCCTATCCATTAGAGATCTTGAATGAATATATCAGGGAATCTGCACTTCTTCAAAGAGCCTAGAAATTTGGAGCTGAAAGTCTTCTTCAACATGTGGAATATTTTCTAGCTGTGTCTCATTTATGGCGCAAAGTGGGCACCAAGTAGTGTTTATTAATCCATGTGTCAAACTGAAACTGTTGATGTAGTTGTTATCCTAAGGGATACCACTGAACTGAGAAAATAGTCTGTGACATTGTTTACCAGTTGCTACATTAGTGTTCTACTATCATATATATGTGATATCAAAATTTTGCCTTAGTTGTTGTTCAGCAAGACAGCACATGGAAATACATATGCATATGCATGTATAGTTAGTGGTAGGGAGTGGTAACTTTAACACAAGTCTAAGCAGGATGATTGTGATGAGCTCTTTCTGTATCCCTTCTTAGCATTCCCACTCTGCCAAAGAAGCCAGAAAGAAGGAAAACTTCACCAGAAATGCTTGGAAATCCAAAGAAAATGGTAAAAACATGTCTACCTTGTTTTAAATTCTTAAAATTACAACTCTAAGAGAATGTTTGAACTAAATGAGCCTTACATTTTTTCCCTTCAAATTTAGCTAGATCTGAAATCCAAATAAGAAATAATTTCAAGAGAAAAAGGCATTCTTTGGACAACCAGAAAATATAAAAAATAAGATGGCCAGAATCCTGGGGTAAAGGATCAAATTACTGGGAGATGGATCATAAAGAAAATGAATGTTCCGAGAGAAATAATAAAAATATGAATTATTGTGTTCTTGAAATCACATAAAGTGAAAATGATAGCATATATACATATATATATACACATACATGTATGTATGTAAAAGGAATGGCATTTGGAACTGGAAAACTTGAAGATCAACTTTCATTTTTCATAAGAAATAGCCAAGGCCATACATATCGTATCTTTATTGTTCTCTTCTTCTCTAGTCTTTTTTCTCCCCAATATAATTTCTACATATCTAATTTTCTAAAGCAAAATTGGACCATTTAACTACCTTCCTTGTCGAACCATTTAACTACCTTCCTTGGAATCTCCTATTAATCCTAGATTTAAATGTAAACTGCTTTGTTTGGCCTTTCAAATCCTTCACAATTTGGTTCCAACCTACATTCCCAGCCTCTTTATACACACACACACACACACACACACACATGTATGTGTGTGTGTGTGTATATATATATATATATATATATATATATACACACACACACATATACACACAAACATGCAAATATCCATACACACAGAGATTTTCCTTCACCATCTCTTTGGTCCAGTCAAATTGGCCTACTTCATGTTCTTCCCCATCTCTTGTATCCATGATTCTATACCTACGTCTTCCTTCCTATATAGCTTTTTAGAAGTCCCTCTGAGCAGGCAAATATGAAGAGAAGGTTGCCTGTCCAGCTGAATGAAGTTGTATCTTTGCTGAAAATCCTTTCCATATTCACGTTTCATTAAACATTGCCTAGTCTACGTGAATCCCTGATTTCACTGACATTTCCAAGCCTGACATCACCTCCAGCACTCACCTTTCACTTCTGCTGATGTGGGAAAATTTAACAACTTAAGAACACTGTGTTCAAGTCCATGACTTAAATGTCATGGAAGAATACGGTAGATAAATTTCTTCCCCAGGCCAACATGTCGGCAGAAGATGGGGACAGAGGATTCTTGCCATTGTCATGAAAAGCTAACATTTTGGAGAATCAAAGAAACTGACATAAACTGTCATCTCACCAATGTTTCTAGTATCTTGACTCCTGTTATGATAATGTGAGCTTTTATTTTGCACCTTCATTTTTCACCTGGCCTCCCTCTTCCATCTGAACCTACTGGATTTTTGTGTTCCAAATCTAACCTTGGAGGGTTCAAGACTAATGGACTTACATAATTCTCTCCTCTGGAAGAGAGAACGATTTGCTCGTGCTTGCAGGAGGGATGGAGTTAGCATGAGAGCTTAAGAAGAAGCTTCTTTCTTCCTACCTCAAAAGCAGACATATGATTCCAAGATCTCTTCAAGGAGGTTATATTAAAAACCTAATTCCCCCTTAACTGGTCTTTGATATACAACTACATGTCTATTAATCGAGACTCTACTTTTTTTTTTTTTTTTTTCAGGACACCACTATCCTGATAATTTCCCTAACCAATGCCATAAATTAGAACACATTTTATGGGTGATATAAAAAAAGCATGATATAGAAAAGGAAGAAAACCCTGGTGTTTGGGAGCAGTGACTAGCTGAGACTGGAGAAAAACCAGAGTCAAATGAATAGAGAATAAGCAAAAGAAATCAATTCATTTTGATTGGAAATCTGGGATAGGCTGTAGGAGAGACAGAAGCATCTGTAAGAGAGGGAGAATTCTTCAGGCTTCTAACCCATTTTGGAGTTTAAGACCAGTGTCCATGTAAACATAACACTGAAACTGCCACAGACAGCCATGGTCCAACCCAGCCTAGTAGTTTGATTTTGGACTATGGTACAATGAGATATGTTATAGTAGGTTGGGATTGTTTAGATATTCCCTCTTCCCCCCAATAATATCAAAGTAGAATTATGAAGACTTTCAAATTGGCATAAAACTCAAAATCAGGTATGGGGTCCTAAAACAAATTTAAAATTTTCTTAAAAACTATATATACTTTTTAATTTGCATGAATTTGAAGAGCTATGAAGAGCTATAAGGTGACCTATACTTGAGCCTCCTGTCCTAATGTAGCTTGAGTAAATCAGGGATAAAGAAAAGAGAGGAGTAGGATGCTAGCATATTGTCTGAAGCTCATTCTTTTTATGAGAAAAGTCGCTGACAATTGCTAATGCTTTCTGCTTTCCCTTTCAGGGCACTTCTCTGAATTGTCCACGCAGAACTGACTGAGTTTGAACCTCTTGTTCTCAGACTCAGTTTCTCTCTTCCTTTTCAGTCTTCTCTCTGGATCCATTTCCTCTGAACTCTTGGCTTCAGCTTCAGTCTGGCTTTTTATTTATCCAATTGGATTTCAGTTTAGGCCTTTCCACCCCTTCCTAATTCTGACTTATGAGCTGCTAATCATATAGAGGCACTGGTCCCCAATTCATTATTAACATATCTTCTCCATTTACGTGATACAGGGCAGGAATATAGATGAAGGTTTAAATTTTCCAGCATATGGAACACATGTAGAAACAATCTTCCATCTCTATGTATGTGACGAGGAACCCAAAGTACTTCACTGATCATTTTAGTCTTCATATTAAGTGAAATATATTTTAATGAAATAAGATCCTGAAAGGTGTTTCTCATAGTGCTTTTATAATAGTTTCCTGCCCCACCCCATTCCCCACTCCTACATCTTTGACTATCTCCCCAGTGGGTCTACATTTTCTCAATTATTTCAGAACCCCCAGAAATATAAGCTCCTTATTGATAGATAAGGACTATTTGTACCTGCAGCACCAAACAGCATATCTTGCACATAGTAGGCATTTAATAAATATTTAATTAAATTGAATTGACCTTTAATGTCTTATTAAGTCTTTCAACTGATTAAAACTACATGCAAATAAACGACGTCATATTTCTTTGTACAAGAGGGACCTGGAGAAAAAGGACAATTTATAACAAGTGAAAATTATGAACAGTTTGATAAATAGAAAATGAGCTAATGGTTGCTGTTGCCCCTAACTGTAGGTGAGCTATAGTAGGTGAAGAGATTAAGGCAGGTGGTTTCTCTCTCAAACTTTTAGAAGTTATAGGAAAGAAAATTTAGTATCTAGACATTAATAATTAACTGCCATCCATACCACTTGCTATTAGAGAAGGCGAAATCCTACTTTTTCTTGTGCCAAGAAAATATTCTTCCTTCTGTTCAGAGAAGGATTGGATTGAATTTGTCACAGACTTGATTTATGCCTTCAGATGCTGACTATGACTCTGCCATTACTTATATGGACTTTTGATTCACAGTCCAATTTTCTGTGGCATTTACCTCCAGGCCTAAAATATTCAAAATAATTTAAAACTATATATTCCTAAATATTTCCATCTAACTTTCATTCAGGATTGAGAGTTTGACTTGAAAAAGGTTCCAGTGGGGGAGAGGATTTTCCACAAGAGTTTCCATTTTTCCTAAGCTCATATAATTACATAGCACTTGCAGGAAGTAGCTGTTCCCCCTGCCCCATCACTTTGTCTGCTAGCCTTTTCTTGTGTCTGCTGGACATACTTTTTTTTTTTTTCTTCTGTCAATGGGTTCAGTGCCACCCCTCTACTGATCCTACCCGAAACCCTGGGAAAGGATCCTATTAAAGCCTGTGAATTCTCAGTTATCAAAGGCTATTTCCTTCCTTGGAGTTCAAATATTACTTTGTATTTCTTCTACATTATTTTGTATTCACATTATCTACTTTATGTCTCTACTATAAGTATAATCTCTTTGAGGACAGGTTTTACTGTACCTATTATTTTTAAATCTTCCTTAGTATAAAGTATTTAATAAATATGTAGCTTTCTATTTGGTCCATCTAGACCACAGTTCACAGGACATGCATGGAGCTGACTCCTTGGCTATTTCGAGGGATGATTAGAAGTGGACTCAGATCCTAGTAGAGAATGCAAACTTTGGATGGAAGTGCTGGAAATCAAGCACTTATTTATTCAAACTGACCTTTGCGGAATAGTGTATAGATTTTTGTAGGGAAAGCAAAGGTAGGCAAAGACCAGATGGAATTTGTGGGAATTATAGAATGATGGGGCAATTGGGGATGCAGTCGAGGAAGTACCAGCATCAGAAAGATTCATCTTTGTGAGTCTAAATCCAGCCTTAGACATTTACTAGAAGTGTGATCCTGGGCAAGTCACTTAACTCTTTTTGTCTCAGTTTCCTCATCTTATAAGTGAGCTAGAGAAGAAAAATGCAAAACATTCCAATATCTTTGCAAAAACAAAACAAAACAAACAAAAAAAGGGGGAAGAGAAAGACATGGGATGAAAAAAACGACAAAAAAATGTAACTATGGTTGTCTGAGGCCCTGGAACATTTTCTCCTTTACTTCTACATTTGTATGTCCAGCTCTCCTGGGAGAGATGGCCTGAAGCACAAATACTGTGTTTCTCATTTCATCTCTGTGATCCATAATGATATCACTGGGCTACTATGGAGCAGAAGTTTGTGTGTGTGTGTGTGTGTGTGTGTGTGTGTGTGTGTGTGTGTGTGTGTGTGTGTGTGTGTAAGACCCTTTTGGCAATTTAGTGATGCTTATAGACACCTGCTCAGAATGAAATTTTAAATTCACAAAATATAATATGTGGATAATAAAAGAAACTGTTATCAAAATATTTATTAATATTAAAAAAAACTTCATGGATCCCAGTTAAGAAATCCTGTTTCAGTGTCTGAATACATTACACTGAAAAGGAGAGAATTGAGCCATAAGATGCTTTTCCGAACATCATAGCATGGGACTATTACAGACTGACTAAACTTACTCTCTATCCCTGGCAGTTCTCCGTCCGAGTACTGTGGCTTTGTAAACCTGACCTCATCCTCCCCAATAGCTCCCAGCCAACAACCAAATCCTAACTCTGTTACTTACTATCAGTATAACCTCAGCCAAGTTATGGCCTAACTAGGTCTTAGTTCCCTCATCTCTTCAATCAAGATGGAATTGGCTTAGATGACCACGTCCCATGGTCCCAACTCTAAACCTGATGGTTGTAAAGTGAGAATTCAGGAATTTGAAATTATGGACCCGAGTTCACAGTAAATGGCAAAGTTGATTTCTTCTAATTCATTTGTTTTTGATTCAAAACAAAGAAAAGTAAGAAGTGAGAAGTTCCAGCATTTTGCATTCATTTAGATCTCATTGTTTTTTCCACTATGTCACCTACTTTGGTAATAGTCAAATGCAAAATTGCATAAATAAATAAACTTGCATAAAATAAATAATTTGTTTTTAAATATTCTTTAATTCTTCAAATGAACTTTAAGGGAAATATCAGCTATTTGCTTCAAATAATAAAATTCTAGGTGCCTACCTTAAAGTTCAATTAGGTTATTGCAAATGTTAAAGAAATAGAATAATGTTAAAGAAAAAGAAATAATAATTATACTTCATATATATATATATATATATATATATACATACATCTACATATATATGCACATTAATGGAAAGTTACTGTCTTTAAATCCAATATTATTGCTATAGGCCCATTAGTTTCTCTGTATGCATTCTCTATTCAGGGATACTACAGGAATTCACATACATAATTTTGAACATAGTTTGAGAATAAATCTATACAGGAACAACTGGTCATAATTCACTTTTATAATGGGAGTATTTTCACTAGAATACAAGACTTTTCTGCCCATCAATATCAGAGGCAAGGAAATGGCTTCTTAGGATTCACTACTGGAGCTTTGGAGGTCTGAGAAAATAGAAGACAGTAACTTATAGAACAAGTTCAATATTTCCAGTATAGTTTTTTCTGTGTTTTGTACAAAATCATGTGCGTGATACAGAATCTTCTATGCTGATTTGGATACCTTCAGTAGTGGACTAGAGATTCATAATTATTACATTTTGAAATAAAGAGAAAATAAGAAAGTAAATGGCTTATATTGAAAAAAAAAAGGTTTTTTTTTTACCCCTTTTTTATACTGAGATGACACATTTTCTGGGAATTAAATTAGAAATACATTAGTGAGATGTTATTTTCTTTGTTGTTATGTATGAATAATTCAGAGTCATTGGTAATACGAGAGAACATGGCCATCTCACAATTTTCATCAGATAAATTTCCAACAAGTGTCTATTGCTTCTATTGTAATTATAATTTTTGTAGCTTCCATTATGACACTGGTAGACAAAGAAAACAAATGTGTTCCCTTGATACTCTTTCTGGCATTGTGCTTGTTGAATTTTTCTTTTCTTTTTTTAATTAGAAGTTTTGCCTCTGTGCTATTTGAAAGATTTTTTGGGATTTTTCTTTATCCTTGTAAAGGACTGGAGAAAGGCAATAAATGGCCAATGACTTTTCCCAATGAGAAGAAGGAATTCTATATTTTCTTCAAGTCCTGACATTTAAAAATCAGTTTTAAATTTAAATTATCCTAAAGATATGTAGAAGTTCCATAAATAAAGAAGATAGTTAATTCATTCATGAAAGCATTTATGAAAAATTTATTATGTGAGGGTCATTTGGCATGGAATTGTGGGTACCAAACCAAAAACAAAACACTGCTTGTTTTTGATGAGCTTACAATATGTAGCAGTCTAGAAACTTAGTTTTGTCAGTTAAAAATAGTTTTTATTTTCACGGATTATCCATGATCTGTACGAAAGAGTGATCTCTTATATGTTACCTCATATTTTCCCCATAATACTCATATGATATGCCCTCCCATGCTTTCCCAATGATTGAAGCATATTTATATGTGGAAAGGACACAATCCTGCAAGCCAACACTTTTCAAAATAAGGGTGAACAGAAAATTCTGAATCCCACTTTGAATTTAGACATGTGAATTAGAATATTTTAGTATTAGCACTTAAAGAAAGATGAATTAGTTGCCTTCATATACTGCCTGGGCCTTCTCACTAGCTTTGAGAAGTGTGTAGGATTCAAAGTAGTATGTCCATCACACTTTATACTAAGGAGAAAAATAATAAAGTAACTGGGTTGTGCAAAAAAGTTTTTCTTTTTTTCTTTTATAATACCGTGTTTCCCCGATAATAAGACCTAAGCTGAAAATAAGACACCCACATACTCTTTAATATTCCGCTAAAATAAGCCCTCCCCCGAAAATAAGCCCTATCGAACTTACTATGAAAACGGTCATCATGGTGATCCCCTGCGCTATATGCTGCGTAGCGGTACCTTCAGTAAGCAGCGCCGCCCTCCCCTCCCGGGTGAAACGCACGTCGCGCTCCGAGCTGCATCCAATCAGAGCTGCAGCAGTGAGCGCGTCATCCTCTTCTTCCCTGGTGATTTGCTTGCTGGCGCTACTGAGAGCAGCGCCGCGGAGTAGAGCTGAGACAGGACCATCTAAAAACTCGGTAAGTTCAGTAAGCGATGGAGAATAAAATAAGCACTCAGGGGGCATGATGGAGGCTAAAAGGGGCATGATGGAGGCTAAAATGGGCATGATGGAGGATAAAAGGGGCATGATGGAGGCTAAAATGGGCATGATGGAGGATAAAAGGGGCATGATGGAGGATAAAATAAGCCCTCCCCTGAAAATAAGCCCTCTGGTGTTTTTTAGTCCCAAAAAAATAATAAGACAGTGTCTTATTATCGGGGAAACACGGTAATAAAGTAATGCAGAGTTTTTGGAATTAAATTAGAAATGTATTAGGGAGATATTTTCTTTGTTGCTATGTTCAAGCTTTAGTTTCACATTCTTTTGGAAGAAGAAATGTTTAGTTATCTTTGATTCTTGTCCATTTCATCCCCTGAATTCTCTACAATCTATTTAATTAGCCTTCTCTTTTCATTCAATGAATGCCAAATATATATGAGAGCTGTCCATTGGTCATCATTTCTTTTTGCTACGGAACTAGTCATCCTTCTGCATTTTGGTCATCTTTCTGATGATATCCTTTATGCCATTTCTTCAGTGTAAGTATTTATTCAGAATATACTATAGTCCACTCACGTTCACCAAACATTATGCTTTCCCATTCTATTATATTCTTGTCCATGTCATCCCCTGAATTCTCTACAATCTATTTAATCACCATTGCTCTTGAGGTGATACTTAACTTTGATCATCAGAAATTAGAGCCTTTTATGACATATTGACACTGTCTAATATTTCACTATGCATTCCATATGCTTTTTGGAAAAAATATTTGCAAATACAAAATAGATAAACTTATTTTCTTGAAATCTGAACATGTACATGGAAGAAGATAATTCTAATTCTATTTTGGAATAAATTCATAAACTCAACATTTTAAAAGCTAAATATGGCTACTTTGAAATTTGATCCTGGACCTGCCACAATGCGAGTTTCTTGTCATTTCAGATCTTATAACAGAAGTTCTGAATTGCTCTAGTTGAAACACGTTGAGAGAAAAATGTGTTGTCAATCCTCTGAGCTTTAAATTAGCAGCGGGTATTTTAATCACATATGTCAATGATAGTACAGAAGGTCAACTGAAAAAGAACTCACATTTTTCTCCAATGAAATTGTCATTAACACCAAACAAGAACAAAGCAGTTTGAAGAGAAAAAAGGAAGAGCTTGAAAATTAAGGTTTGTTCTTTTCTTCTCTCTCTAATTATTTAAAATGAAATGAAAAAAGATATTTCTTATTTGTTTGGGCTCTGTTCTCTTTATGGCACAGGTTCCATTACTAAAAGTATATATTTTGAAGACCTTTAAGCATTAATATTTGAAGAGAGCAAAAAAGTTAAAATTTCTCATTAATCAAACCCTATTACTCTTTTGAGGGGAGAGATGTTATTTAATTTGTAGGTAGCATTTATTTGAAATAAAGAAAAAGGGAATTGCAAATGTATTTGGAATCAATGTTAATTATATTCTATACAGCATGCAATTTTCAAGTATGGTTTATAATAACAACATCTATGTTTAAATCGGTTGCCTAGTGTAGCTAGACAACTCAGAAGACCATAGCCACAGTCTGTGAACAAAATCTTAAAAATAATCCATAAAAAGGAATGTTGGCTTTGCTGTGTTTAAAAAGAAGCACTGTACGGCACTTGGAATCAATCTGAGTGTGAGATTGGATAAGTTGTTTAGTCTTAGTGGGCTTCAGCTTTTTAATCTTTTTAAATAGATGAAAATATTCTCACTGTCCATCTCACAGGATTATTGTCAAGATTAAATACATCTAAATACATGTAGAAACACTACCCTTATAGAATCACATGAATATAAGCCATCATTAATATAGGAGTGTCAAACTCGAAGTTCAGGGAGGTTGGTACTAGATTACAATGTAATTAGGAAATGGAATAATAAAATAAATACATAATAATAAAATATAGATAATGTGAGTTTGTGGTTTTCTAAGAATGCTGCCTGCAGCGATCTATTTCTATTTGATTGACACCACTGAATATATGAATATGTGAAATAAAATCTACATTATCAACTTTAATTATTGCATAAAAGGATTTAATCCACACCTTGGAGAAACTGGTTAATGGATACACTATCACCATAGAGGACAAGAAGCAAAGGGAAGCATACAACAGGGTGTCCCCAAATCTTAAGCTATTAAAACTTCTAAAGATACTCAATCTATCAAGCTGTACTAAGATTTGTGGTTTTTTGCACTTATGTAAGGTAGTTCTTTATGTGGAAATATTTACTTTCTAGTTGGAAAAGCCATGCAAGTAGAAAGTGGATTGTCCAAAATGTCATGGAAAGACAATGTTAGAACTCAACCTGACTTCCTTATATAGTCTTCACATTTTCAGATGCTTTTTCCTCACCCTTGGAACTGGTTAATTGTGTGAGTGAGAATAAGTTTTTTTTCTATGGGACACATTTGTGATCAGGGATGTGAAGACTAACTCAAGAGAAACTACCTCAGGAAACGCAGGTGTTTTGAAATGCACTGTACAGAATTTAGATTTTTACCAAGCTTTTAAAAGGAACTCTGTAGCTCATAGCAGGTGGCAATAAACACTCGTTCAGTTGGCATAGCAATCACACAGAGCACAGGTTACAGCTTCATGTTTAGGAGCATAAGACTAAGTTTAGCTTTTAAAGAGATGACTTCTACCTTGTATTAACTACCATGTCTTTAGATATTTTAGGAACATTCACTAGTGTTGGTTTAGTGCTTTTTTGTTGTTATTGTTGTTGCCATAGTACATGGCTCAGGTTCTTTGAAATGTTTTTACTTTCTACTCATTCAATTTTAACCACCTATTAGGTGAAGATTAGCATGATAGACAATAGAAAAGATGTAAAAATAAGTAAAAAGTGAATTAATGAATTCATTTGATGAATTCAATGAATGAATGCATTCAGTAATGCTTATGATATGAGAAGCTAAGTATACAAAGAGAAAAGCAAGACAGTCTCTATTTTTAAGGAGCTCACAATACGGAGAGATAACAAAGGTTTTATTTTTCAGATCGAAAGGTCCCATGCTACTTAGGATGCAGCAGCTAAGTAGCACAGTTTTGAAAAAATGCCATTTGTACTCATAAAATCATATTATTATGTGGTTATTTGATCATGAGAAGGCTTTCTGGGTAAGAACATTGTATTCTGGTGTTTCAGTGGCTGCCACGCTGCAGAAGCAGTGACCACCTCATTTCTTCACAGAAATTACTACCCAGAGTGGTGACTTGAATATCTGCTTTCCTGAGTTAGCACAAACCTAAAAAAAAAGACAGTTGATAATCAGGGTTGGAGGGTTCTTGAAATCCATACTGAGGAAAGTATACTTTACTGAAGTGTTTTTAGCAGAGGACTGACATTGCAGGATCAAGGCAAAAGGAAGACTTAACAATATATTAATTAATTAGTAAAGTTGATTATAAAGTCACTAATTTTATTAGACAAGTTAAGAAAAGTGAAATCCAGACTTGTCAAGAGTCGTACGGCAGCAATGAACTGGAATGCCATTTCCTAACCATTAGGCAGCAACTTCAGACTATTATATCACTGTGTCCCAAACTGGGGCATCTTGACTTTTTTCTTTTTTTTTTTTTTGGTAATGAAGAGGTCCTTAATGTTTCACAGTATACAGAGTAGGCACAGAGATGAATGAGATTTGATTTTAAACTTCAAGAAGCTTTGGTGAGCAAGTGTTCAGACTCAAATATGATACCTCCATCTGTATATTAGGAAAATTAATGTGAATGAGAGACCAATCAGATAGACATTAAGCAAAGGGCAATGAAGGACGGAGTAAAGACTAAGATGCACAAAGTTGGAACAAAAAAGAAAGGACAGAGGGGAGAGAGATCTTGGAGGTTAAACAAGCAGAACTTGGTAACTAATTGGATGTGGATACAAAACAGGGAGAGATACATCAATGATGTCTCTAGGATTCTGAGCTTATAAACAACTAGGTAAGCTGTGGTGTTCTTAACAGAGCTAGGAAATAGCAGGGTTTTGAGTGAAAAAGATGAATTCAGCTTTATATATAATGACTGGAGCCCTGATATCTTAGGTAAGTAGGTGGGAATCAATAAGGAAGTTGGAGATACTAATCTGGAGATAACTTAATTGAAGTTGGAGGATTGGATAATATCACTATGGGAACAGAGAGTATCAGAGATGATGAATAAGAAGAATAAATTAATGGATTTGGAGAAGGAACAAGAATATAAAAATAAAGGTTTAGCAAATAAGTCATAGAGGAAATCATGAATACTCTATTAGGATCACCCTAAAAGAAGAAAAGAAGAAGCTGGAGCTGGTCAAGTCTGAGATCTTGTCAAGGATGAAGAAGACTAAGTGAAAACTTTTGGATTTGACAATAAGGTCATTGATGAATTTTGGATGTTTCAGTAAAAACAGGAAGACAAAGGTCCCTTTGCAAGTAGTTGAGATCTGAGGGGATGGTGAGGAAGGGAGAAGTTATGGTAGAAACTTAGTAGTGCAAAAGGGAAAAAAAAGATGTTAATAGTTCTGTCAAGAGTAGTAGCAACGTATATAATTTTTCTCTGCATATGGCTTAGGCTGCCTCTAATTTGCTCCCTATTCTTAACCCAGTTCCTGTTAAAGTGTTTGCTGTTGAATATGTATAAACTATGTGTTAATGTATAGTTATATGGCATAGACTCTATAATCTATAAACTAACTACAATTAGTGTATAGTCAATGATGACTATGGCAAAGATAATTTTAAATACTTCCATCATGTTGCTACAGGCACTGACATTGCATGTACATTATCTGAAATGACTTATCCCATCTGGATCTTTTTCCTTATCTGTAAAATGGACTCTATTTTATCCCTGGATCCAGTAGTCTTAATTAGGATAATTTGAAAAAGATATGCTTTGGTTTCACTTTTGGATGTTGACCATTGCTTAGGGTGATCAGCCCCTATGTACTTTTCTAGACTTTGCCTCCCATACTTGCCTTATGTATATCCTATGCAATTGTCACCTCGCCTACTTATTATTTCTTTACCCAGCTAATGATTTGCCATCTTTCATGCAGCTTTCAGTCCTCCCTTATTATTATTGATTTTTAGTTTCACGATTTCATATCAATCCTCCCCAGAGCTGCTGGAATAAATTTCAAAATGTCATTATTTTGCTAAAGAATATGTCATGGCTCCCTATTTTCTCTAGAATAAAATACAACCTTCTCAGCTTAGTACATAAAGGCCTTCACATTCTGGTGCTTTTCTAGATTTATAGCTCATTAATAAATGCACTTCACATACCAGCCATTAAATTGGTCTATGTACTATTCCCCAAATTTAGCATTTCATCTCTTCTCTCTCTTAAGTTTTTGGTTCTTTATGACATAAATGCACTCTCTCATCTTTGCTTCTTAAAATCCTGTTTCTTTTCAACTCTCAGAAATCTTAATTGATCTTCCTAGTTGCTAGTACTTTCTGCTTCATGAAATCATCTTGAATTTGCAAATAGATTAACATTGCATTTCTCGATACCATTTCAAGCCTTTTTGCTGGTGGATTCTGGGGTTTTTGTTGTCGTTATTTTGTTTTTATATTCCTACACTGTTTCACACAGAGCAGATCTTAACAAATACTTATTGAATTATACTGAAATTGAATTAATGATTTGCATGGGAAGGGAGGAAGAGGCTTGGTCATTTTTAGGTCAATCAGGGGCAATATAAAAACTATTTAAGGAAAAATGTGTACCTTTTTAACATTTTGCTTTGTATTTTTTAGTTACTAAAAGACATTCTCAGAAAAGTATTTCGGGGCTAACTAGTCATTTCTGTATGTACTAGCAGGTTCTCCCCAGAGAACAATGACAACTGTTCCTTCCATGGGTGATATTGATGGCTTGGGGTTTTTAGTACTTTTGCTTATGAGCTCCCATCATTGGGAAAAGACAAAAATCCCTTCTTTATGCCCTCTCTCAATTCCTCAATTCCTGCATAAGAATTTTTCCTCACTTGATTAGAATACCACTGGCATTATCCATAATTCACCAGCTGCTGGAATTAATGATTTCAATTATGATGCTGTAGAATATATAGATTCAGAGATGAATCTGCTTCTTTGAGTCAACCAATCAACCAATTACAAGTCATTTTGTATGTGATGATATCTATCTGTCTTCATTAATTGTTCACATAACAACTTAAGGGCTTTCTTACATTTATGTCTTTGGTGGGTGGATTTATTAATCCAAGCTGTCAATGCTTCTATGATAGCATTCTTTGGTACTGAAAAACTCACTTTTATAACAGGAAGCCTCCCTCTATTATTCGGTTGTTATTATTCTGTAGCCCAACACAGGAGTTTTGAATGTTGAATTAGTTTGCTTTTACAATACGAAATTTTAAAGTCTGGAAGGAAGACATACATATAGATTACTTGGGCAGTGGTGGCTTTCAAAAATACATTAGCAAGATTACCAATTTAAAATACTAATGCTTATTCCTATTCCACAGACATAGCCACATTCAACTAGCACAACTACCCTCTCTAGAGTAGTTCTTTATCTTTGTATAACTTCTGTTGACAGATGGGTTGGAAGAAAAGTTTGGCAGGAGAATATGTTACAGTCTTAACAGCTACTGGATTGTAAATTAAGACCAGCAAGGGAGGAAACAAGAAACAGTTGAAGGTGGATTATTTTTGCTCTCACTAGTTAGAATATGGTTTTAGTTTTGCCCTCCAAAGTAGAAAAAAAAGTGTTTATTAGGCAAGCCAAATTAAACCAGAACTTTGTTTTTAGGCCAAAGCTTATATAGCACTCTGTAAGTGAAATAAGAAGGTTGTTGACTAGCCAGTTGTAAAGTTGCAATAACTGATTTTTGATGTTTTCTACTTGGCATGAAAATTGCATCCCCTCCAAGTTTTGACAATTTTCAAGAACATATAGAAAATGAAGCAAAATATGTTCTCAAACTTTGACTCAATAGAAATGAGCACATAGTACCAATTATTTTACATGAACTAGTGATTAGGAGAGATGAATTTCAAAGAAGGACTGAAAGAAATTTAAGGATCTACAGAAATCAGCCCAGGGCTTTTAAGCATCAATAAGTAAGCATTCAGTCCCCCCAATATATGCTAGGATGTCTACTTCTAAGTTCCATTGATAACTTAAAAAGAGAAATCAATTTGTTTTTCAGTTATGATGTTTTCTTTTTCTCTTAACATTACTGTAATGAGAGCTTCTGGGACTAATTGTAAAAGCTCGTTTTCTGAATTGAATGTTCTCTTGAGTTTATCATGTCACTGAGAATATTCAAATAGCACTTATCTGGGGCCTAGATATCTTGGCTGTGGTTTCATTATGTTGCTCATTTCTCATTCTCTTCCTGACATTCTCTTGCTCCTTTGCAGATACAAAGCTTAAAAAAACCGCAATATTTTTGTCTAATTATTAAGAGCTTTGCTAAGTTTGAGTCAGAAGAGGAGGCAGAAATTAATGAATGTATTATGTATTATCTGGAGATCCGAATTATCCATGATACTCTGGTCCTGTATCACCACAAAAAAAATCAGAGAGCTAACTGGGTACAGTAAAGATTAAGGAATCCTCCAGTGAATAATTCAACAAAAGGTTTTCTACTTACTGTCTTCCCAACTCATGTTAGAACTTGGCTATTGGAGAATATTAGCAAAGTGCCTTTCCCGAGTACAGATTTGATGGTGTTGGGGGCAAAGCAGCTTCCAGATAGCTGCTTATTTAAAAACAGCCTATCAATGGCCAAACTTGGCCTAGTTTACAAGTCTATCAGAAGCATAATCTGTGGTTGGGTATGGAATATCTGAAGTCTTTGGGATTAATCTTGTGAATTTTCTCATTCATCATCTTAAGAAGATGTATAAAAGCACAGGGCAGAGATTCTAATGATCCATGCTTTCCTTGATATGGAGGATTTGATGGTATGGGACACATCCATTTAATACTTCCTAATATGAATCCCACACCAATGAAAAAAAAATCCTGTGATTTATTACATGTAATCATTTCATCCAAAGAATAAAGTGAAATGCTGATTTAACTCAAGTTCATTTAAGCAGAAAACCCAAATAATCTAAGAGCTTTGGATATTTTCCTTTAGAGAGAAATGAACATTTTACTATTGAAGAAAGAATATCTAATAATCTAAGTTAATTCACCAAAACAAATTCTTGAGTAAATTGTAGAAGTGGGCCAAAATTTCCATGCTTTTTTGCATTAATGTCTATTCCATAAAATAATCAATGTGGCTATTCCAAGTTCCTTCAGAATAGATATTATTCTACTTTTATATTTTCATACTTAGACTTTAAAAAAGTAGCTGATATTTGCTTGGATACTTTGGTGCATCTGACCTACAACTTGATTGATATGGGAATTCTCTCTAATGATGCATATTATAATTTACATATGCTTTTCATAGTACATGTTGATCCATGTCCATCCATAAATCCTCTGTGGAGGTTATATCAAAGTTCTGGGGGCTTTATTACAGATATATTATTACTTTTTGAGCACAAATGAAGTATGTGGACTTTCTTGATATGAAAGTTGGCCCCGGCATTTTCATATCATACATACATACTGCTTTTGTACAATTCTGTTTTAGTGATCTGTAAAAGTCACTTGGAGCCACCATACATATTCTCATTGATATTTAGGTGATATAATTTTTGTCCTTAGGAGACTGTGATATTTCATATGGTATACATTATTTCAAGGAAAAGCTTAGAGTTCACTAAAAGTCCTGCACAATTTCACAAAAGCACTCCATCTGACTCTATTGAGTTCTGGATCTTACACATTTTCCTCCTGCAATATTTATTCAGTATTTATGTACAGATGGGTCAACTCTATAGGATGTACATAATTTGCATTACATAGTCTGGCAAAGTGGTCTTCTTAAACACTTTGATTTTCCTGGGAGGATTTTAGGACCAAATTTCTTTGGATGGCGATGACTCTAGGAACTGATGAACACATAAGATTAATTTTTCCCTTATAAGAATAAGATTTGCTGAAACTAAAATGTCTTTGCTTGCTAAACTTGAATTAACTAAAACAGTTATTCAGAATATGCTTTACATAACCTTATTCTAGTTAGTAGAGGTTTTGCTGAGCACATTTTTATTTAAATCCTTTCTATCTCACAAGAACCTAAAACATATTAATAGCTACAACAGTCATTTGCAAATACTAGGTAAGCTACGGGGTATATAAACAATATGCCAAGTTTGAGATTGAAGGGAAAAATATCCCCTTGTTCCCTTGTCTTTGCCTTTTCATAAATTTTTCTTACTTTTTTATTTTATTACAGTTTGTAAAAGTGACTATACACTTAAAATATCACATATTTGAATGGAAAGAAGGTCACAAAATAAATATCTGTCTCTTCACCATTGAAACTAAGAAATGTTACCAAATATTTAAAATAAACTTTTAGAGGGGTTAAATAGACCCTAATTTTTAGAAGAATTATTAGGAGAATACTTCAATGAGTAATGTGAATCTACTACTTTTTTCCCTCAAGGGTAAGCACTGCTGGGATAGCCAACAAAGACACAGCCTGAAGCTAAGGAATAACATGGTTGCTCAAGGTTGCCATTCTTAATTTGGTTCCCAAATGTAATTTAACTATATACGGTCATAGATCTATATGTTATAGAGACAGAAATAAATAAATAAATAACAATAACTAACATTTACTTAGCACCTGCTGTACAGTCATTATGGTAAGCACTTTATAAATATCTCATTTTATACAATCTGGAAGGGAGATGCTGTTGATATCTTTACAGATAAAGACACTGAGGTAAACAGTGTCATACAACTAGTATCTGAAGCCATATCTTAAACCTAAAATCTAAAAAGCCTCTTGATTCCAGGCCTAATTCTCTACTCACTGTGCCATTTAATTTCATATGCTAGAGCATAGATTAAGTATCTAGGGAGAAAGCTGTCCAACTCATTGGAATACAAGCAGTAAGAACTAACTGCTTTCATTCTTTTTGAGGTGGTTGAGATTGCTGACCACAAACCAACCAAGAGGCCATTCAAAAGAGCCTGTAAGTGTTTTCACTTAATATCTATATCAATACTCATCTCACACACACACACACACACACACACACACACACACACACACACACACACACACACACACCCTAAATGACATAGCAACAAATTTTTTAAGGAAAAAGCTAACTGAATTACTAGAAGACATAGATTTGTCTTTTTTTGTATTATAAATCCCTTTTGAGAATAACATTTTTAAATGAATGAAATTAAATATGTATGACTAAAAAGAAAACTATGTAGAAATAAAGATATGTTTTCCTGTTCAAGTTCATGAAAATCTATCTATATCCTGTGAATCTGTGGATCATATACTTGGGAACCTTTGACCTAGGCAATAAGTTAATCATTTTTGACTGTTTCAATATATCTTTCATTATTAGAGAAATATAACAAAGATAATAAAAAATTTAAAAATCTAAAGAGAATGATAGAAAGATTAGATCTTTAGGGACAACTGAATGGGAATCTTAAAGTGATGTTTTTTAATCCACGTATGATAAACTTACAAACTTCCCCATACAAAGCTAGCCTTCCACCCAAGAAGACCAGTATTTAAGTCTTGTGTCTGATACAAAAGAGATATCTGATCCTGCACAAGTCACTTTAATTCCTTACTGAAGTCTCTCTATAATGCCGAGTTACTGAAAAGATGGCAACCTGCACTGGAAAAGGCATTCCCTACATCAATGAAATCACAGGTTCAGTCCCCATATAATAATGAAGAAATAAACTAAGATTTTTGGGATGAAGTTAAAGTAATCTTTAGAGGAAAAAAATCTAAACACACACTAAACAAGAACAGGTAATTGATCAATACCTAAGAAAATGAACAATAACAGAAGTCCAACATTTTACACATTATAAATAAAAAAACCAATAAGATTGAAAACAAAAATTACTGAGTTAGTAAGAAAAATTAGTGGCTTGTTTTAAAAAAATATCTATTCTGGGGAGAGGGAGAAGGATAAAATTCAAATTAGCAAAATACAAAAGAAGAATTGTCAATGAATAGAGAAAAATAAAGGAAATTAGCAGAAAGTACTATAATTAATCATAAGTTGACACAAATTAAACAATAATGAAAAAAACAAATACTTATAAGAGTACATTGGCTTTAAAAACTTAAAGGACCCTAAAAAATTATAGAAAGAAAAATTTCATCCAAGAAAATTATTACATAGTCTCAGAACCAATATATTGAAAAACCTATAGGACTTGAATCAATATAACTACAAAGTATTTTTTTATCTAAATGGAAGTAAAATTATGTAACTGAAAAGGATTTTTTCCAACAAAATAAAAACTACATTACTACCCAAATCACCTTGTAGAATGATGCCCAAAATACTTTATGGAAATTGACAAAAATATAATTCATTTAGTGGAACAAAAGGTCAAGAATATTGAGATATAATGAAAACAATTGAAAGGAATAAGTTTTGGTGCTTTCATATCTCTAATACAAAATTATATACAGTAGCTATCACTACATGAATTATCAAAATTGTCTTGGTTTTAATCAATTACAAAATCAGATCAGTGAAATACAAATGTAGAAAAAAGTCTAGAAAATGTGCAGAATTGTCTAATTTTTTTAATAATTCCCAAAACATAAATTAGTGAGGGTGTCTAATTTAGAATATTACTTGGAAAAAAAGTAAAGCAGTTTTGATTAGTATTTCACATCTTATCCCGTACTACCTTCCAACTAGATAAGTTACCAAAATATAAAAAAGCAGAAATTTAAAAATTTGAGACATATAGAATCTTATTGTTTTCATGTTTTTGGAATGGGGAAGAATTTTTAACTAGTTGTAGAATAGATCAGACAAGACAAATTTTGATATTTTTTATTCTCTTAAATGAGAACTTTTGCCTAAAGTAAATTAAAACCACTATAATCAGAAAAAATACATGGTTTTGAAAAAATTATCAATTGTACTTTTAAACAATCAAAACCTACAAGTGAACAAAAATATTTTGATAAAAACCAGTTACCAAAACAAACAAAACAAGTGGTCAAAGGATATGGAATGTTTTTGGAGAAGACGAAATGTGAAATACCTAATATTTAAAATTACAATAATAAGAGAATTTTTGTAGCAGCATCATTTGTGAAAACGAGATATGTTTGTTCAATGATTAAGGATTGGCTAAACAAGTTCAAGTATGTGAACTTAATAGAATATTCTTAAGTTATAAGTAATGATAAATGTAAAGGAGAAATTTTATGAAGTAATTCAGGATGAGTAAAGCAGAATCAAAAGAATATATACAATTATCTCAACAATATAAAGTCAGTATAAAGAGGCAATAGGACCATTCATATATAATGATCATTTTTTGCATTATACTGTCAAAAATAAAGAATACATTCCTTTTTTTGTCAATAGATGAAATGCCATTTATGCAATGAACTTTTAGAAAGTATGGTTAATTGGGTTTTATGGAGGAGCATTATATTACATGCCCAAACAAATGTATCAATTGTTATGGTTGCTCAATTTGTTTCTCATTTGTGTCCAACTCTTTATGATCCCATTTAAGGTTTCCTTGGCAAAGATATTGGAAGCATTTATCATTTTCTTTTCCAGCTGATTTTACAGGTGAGGAAACTGAGGCAAACAGTTGCCTTGTCTATTGTTACACAGTTAGCAAATGCCAGGGGTGAACTCATGAAAAGGAATCTTCCAGACTCTAGGACTGACACCCTATCCATTGGCTGCCTTAACATATCAACAAATTTCAATAAAAATGAAAGAAAAGAAAAGAAATAGTTAAGTTTTGGCTTACCTGTAGGTTGCCAACAATTCATTATGGGGCTTTTAAAGTCGGGCTTTTGTCCCAGCAGCCTCTTCCTGAATAATTTGTCCTTGAGATTTTTTGGAGATTTGTCAAGGCTTTGTCATCATGAGGCATAGATTTGATTGAATTGACTGGTATCTGGTTTAAGTGATTTTTCTGCTTCTATAGTGGTCAGTTAATATTGATGCCCAGGTAGATTAAGTGACCAATTTGTCCCAGGTCTCAAGCACACACAGTATAAAACTTTAGTTCTGAATCCAAGCTGTGAGACCCCAAATCCAGCACTTTTCCGTGCTGCCTTTCCTTGTTGTCTTGATACCAAATAGATGTAACTTTGGCTGATTTTTGTCACTTTCAATCTAACTTCCATCTCCAACCTCCTTCCCCTATTCCAGGATTCATCAATTCTACCTTGCTCAATCTATACAGAACAGCTGGAGACCCAGGAATCAGTTCTTATATTCAGTCAATGTAAACACTAAACTGGATGCATCTGGAGCTAAATTGGTTCATATTTGATCTTCAAGCTACTTGATTTATTCACTTTAAAAAAATTGTCATTTTAACTGCCTGGTTATTCCTTGTACCAAAACACATCACAGACCTTCTGTGAGAATTGGAAAAGCTGAAGAATTTATCACCTCAAGATAAAGCTCTTCTAACTTAGCCTGTATATCAAATAATGGATATACCATCTGTGACTACTAAGCATATACACCTGAAGGCTTTCTAGTTCTGTAGAACTTGCCACACCTTGTGTTCCATTGCAACCTTTGAGAACCGAAGGCTAACTCCAAGCCACAGTGGGATGCTGGAAAGGGACTTTATTGAAATTGTACCATTATACGTAAACACATAGAGGATGGCTCTCATAAATCACTCAAATTAGACAAGACAATTGATTAATCTCCTATTAATTTTTTATCTACGGAGTCTCAATCTTTAATAAATAAAAATACTTTTGTAAACTTTATAACTGTTAACAAAAACAAACAACCAATTAAACAAATACCGTAAGACTGCCTTAAACAAGGCAGAACCAAATGAATAACAATTTAAAAAAGACTTAGTTTGTGTTTCTTGTTTCATGGGAAAGTAAGCAAATTAAGAGCATGATTAGTGTGTGTACAATTATAGTTCTTCTGGGTTCACTTTGCATCACCTTATATGACATTCCAGATATATGTATTTCCAGATACATATTTTTAAATGTACCAAAATATTCCATTGTTAATAAAGCATAATTTATTTGTACTCTAACTATTGAAGATATAGATTATTTCTATTTGAATTTACTATTATACATAGAGTCACTGGGAATTGTTTACACATATTTTCTTGTTAATAATATTCTGGGGATATAGTTCCATCAATGGGAAGCTGTATTCAATCTTAATTTCTTCTGTAAATAGGGGAAAAAACAGCTAAATAATGGAAAGAGAATGCTAATACTGATCCCCCAAACATCCCAGTTTTTTTAAATTTATATTTATTTTTTTTATATTTTATTTATATTTAATTTTATATTTATTTTTTATATTTTATTTATATTTATATTTTTAAATGGTGCTGGTGTTAATGTAGACCCTTCAAATGAATGAATGAAAATTATTTATTGGGCACTAAGTATGTACAAGGCACACCATGTTAAAATGGGGATAAATACTAAAAAAGGAAAGTTAGCCCTGCATTTCAAGGAGCTTAATTTTAAAGAGGAAGGCAATACACATATGAAACTGGTGAACAGGGATTTCTGATCTACAAATTTATATGGCTGTTGGATGGAATCAAAGAATAATAGATCAACATTTCCCAAGAGAAACAATGGAGGAACTGATTTGATTGTGGGTCATAGTCCCTGCAGTCACTTGGCTATCACTTAGTTCATGCAGTCAATATTGACCATCTTAGATTGTTGATATAAGTATTAAGCAAAATCAAATCAAAAGCTTTACTCAGGCCCTGGTATATTACAATTATCGCCTTGCCTGCAATGGACTGGCATTTTGTCAGAGAAAGAAACTAAATTATTCTGGCAGATTTTGCTTGCTGTATTGCCATGAGGCATCAAAGCATTAGCATTAAGATACATTTTATATTCTCTAGGAATCCCTTCTAGCTAAACAGGCTGTTAAGTCTCGAGAAAAGTCATCGAGGTTGAAATTTATGAGCAGACTTAGCCCATAAAATTGGGGTGATATAAAAATGTATTAAGTTGTATTGCTGAATCAACCACAAATATGAATTAAGAGTGACTCCAGCAGAAGATTTACAATATAGTTTAACATAACATGAAAGCATCATTTAATTTGCCAACACAGTAAGTATAGAAATGATGTATAAGTTAGCAGGTAATAGGGCTTTTGAATACAGTAATGTTAGTCTGAATGGTAAATACATACTTCATGTAGGACATAAATCTCCTATCTATTAATATTTTTAAGTAAGTATGGGAAAAACACATTTTCTTATGTCTACATACATTAAATACGTATTTAGATCCAGTATAAGAACCAAATGTGTAGTACATTATTTTTCAACTTTGGGATGCCTAGAAGTATCTGGAACAATAGTAGACATTTAATGAAAAGATGCTTGAAATACCCATTTTTTTACAAATGAAAACCTCACTTGTATCAATGTCAGTATCAATTATGGACAGAATGCATTTGTTTTATCAAGTTATAGTTACACTTAAGTTATTATAGCATGGATTAAGAAGAGACGTTCTCATAACCAACAGGGTTCAGAAACTTTAAGTAATGTGACTTGAGATGTCTTTCTAAGAACAAACCTAAAACATTATAAACAGAATAACTTCTAATAGTAACAAAAATTTTGCTGGAATAAGTTGATGACAGAGAAATTGGCTTGCAAGGAATATCAACTGCTCACGTAATGCAATCTTTAATCATATTATTTCCAAGCCATTTCAGAGAAATGAAGAACTATTTTGAACGTTTCTCAGTGAAAGAGATCCAATAATCATCCTCAGCAAGAAGTTGTTTAACAGTAGAATAGCTTTGCTGGGAAATTCTACTATGTCCCTTACTTAATCCTTCCTCTTAATACTTACTACACTTACTACTTCATCCTTCTTGTTCTATCTTCAAGGAAACAGAAGAAACAACAGATATTGACGAGGCATATATGCTATGCAAGATATCCTATCACATGCTAGTATTTCAAGTGAAAGAAATAATTGATATTTTCAAGAAGCTTTCATTCTACTGGAGGGTTAAAATATACAGGCAAAAGAATAATAAAAGAAAAATTGAGAAGGGAGAGATAGAGATTCTTAAGAAGTAGAAGGAATAGGGAAGGTTTTTTTTAATTTAATTAATCATTTATTTATTTAAAATATATTTTATCTTTTCCAATTTTGAATTTTAAATTCTTTCCAGCCTTCTTGCCATCCCAAGTTTACTGAGAAGGTAAGCTATATATCAAATGTGTGAAATCATACAAAATTTGTTTCCATATTATTCATATTTTTAAAAAGGAAGTAAAATAAAGTGAGAAAATTAAATTTTAATTGGCACTCAAATTTCAGCAATTCTTTGTTTAAATGTAAATAGCATTTTTTTTTATAATGAGTATTTTGATATTGTCTTGGATCCTTGTTTTAATGAGAGAAGCCAAGCCTTTTACAACTGATCATTGCATTGCTATTGCTGTGCACTATGATTTCCTGGTTGTGTGTGTTTGTGTGTGTGTGTGTGTGTGTGTGTGTGTGTGTGTGTGTGTGTGTGTCCTTGTTCTTTTCTTTAGTCTCTTAGAGATATGGATTTACTCGTGATATTTCTAGGTCAATTATGTACAGTTTTATTGTATCGAGCTGTCGTCTCTAGAAGCTGCCGGATCACTCTCTGGGAAGAGATCTGCTGTGTCTTCTACTCAAATCTCTCGGACAGATTCTTCTTCCTGTAACGAACTGTTGTCTCCAGGCAGTTGCTGTTAACTCTTGTCCAGAGAAGTGACTTCCCTTCCTGCAGAGAGCCCTGTCAAGCCTGATGCAATGCAGAGTCTTTTTTTTTTTTTTTTATCTCTGGGAGTCCTCTCTTTTATTCTCCCAGAGAATGGGCGTGGGATAATGCAAGGGCTTCTGGGAAGAACCACCTCAGCCAATGAGCCTGCTCCTTCCATCAAGTCAACCTGAGTTCTCACCTTGTAATTGTCCAACCTGAATTCTCACCTTGTCACTATCCAGACAACCCGAGTTCTCACTTAGTAATCCTAACATTTTATAGTGGACCTAGTTCCAAACTGTTCTACAGAATTAGAACTAGTTTGCTACTCTACCAGATGTACTGAGTGCACCTATTTTTCCCTCATCATCTCCAGCATTTGTTATTGCTGATAGGAATGAGGTGGTACTTCAGAGTTATTTCTTTTTTTCCATATTTTTATTGTAGTAAGTTTACACATTGCTTTATGAATCATTGTTGGGAGAGAAAAATCAGAGCAAAGGAGAAAAACCATTGGAGAGATTAAAAAAAAAACACAAAAAAGAAATGAACATAGCATAAGTTGATTTACATTCAGTCTCCTTAGATCTTTTTCTGGTTGCAAATGATATTTTCTGTCCAAAATCTATTGGGATTGCTTTGAAAGACTGAACTACTGAAAAGAACCAAGTCTTTCATAGTTGATCATACCCCATTCTTGCTATTATTGTGTACAATGTTTCGTGGTTCTGCTTGTTTCATTCAGCATCAGTTCATGTAAACCTTTCCAGGCATTTCTATAATCAGCTTGTTCATCATTTTTATACAAGAATAATATCGCATTACCTTCATGTTCCACAACTTGTTCAACCATTCCCCAATCCATGGGTATCCACTCCTTTTCCAGTTCTTTGCTACTATAAAAAGAGATGCTACAAACATTTTTGCACATGTAGGTCCTTTCCCCTCCTTTATGATTTCTTTAGCATACAGACCCAGTAATGGCACTGCTGGAACAAAGGGTACGCACAATTTTATAGCCTTTTGGGCATAGTTCCAGATTGCTCTTCAGAATGGTTGGATCATTTCACAACTCCACTAACTTCAGAGTTATTTCAAGCTGCATTTCTCTAATCAAAAATGACTTAGAGAATGTTTTCATATTATTATAGATAACTTTAATTTCTTCTCCTGAAAAAAATACCTTTTTTATATCCTTTGACCATTTGTCATTTGGGAATAGTTTTTATTTTCATAAATTTAACTCAGTTCTGTTCTCAGTGTATATTTGAGAAATAAGGCCTTCATTGAAGAAATGCTGTAATTTTTTTTATATTGCTTCATTGCCTTTAGTATCTTTTAGTATAATGTAGTTTCCTTGATTATCTCTTTCAATTAGGAATATTTTTACTTTTGCTTTTTCTGAGACCATGATTTCTAATCTTGACTTTTCTACTTTAGCTAAAATATATTAATAGATTATTAGATAGATTCTGCTCTATCCCTTTATTTTAACTGTGTTTTTTTCTGTTTTGTTGGATTCTGGTTTCTAAACAATTCTATTATCTGTTTTGTGGGTGAGGGATCCCATTCACACTCATAATGATTCTTACTAACTGAATTTCCTCTTTATCCCATTTTCTTCCATTTGTTCCCCCCCCCCCGCCCCTCCTTAAAAGTCTATTTTGCTGCTAATCAATGCCTTCCTTAACCTCTCCTTTTTATCATCCACCCCCTGCTTTTGTTATATCATCTTTCTTTTCTATTTTCCTATTGGGTAAATTACACTTTTTATTTGCAACTGAATGTGTATGTATTTGTATATATGTATATGTACATTATAAATATATGTATATATATATATTTACACATACATATATATATATATATATATATATATATATATATATATATATATATATATATATATATACTTATCTTTTTGAACCAGAATATATATATATACACACACACACACATCTTTTTGAACCAGTTCTGGTAGAGTTAGATTCAAGCATTGTCTGTCATCTCTCATTTATCCCTCCACTGTAAAAGTTCTTCCTTGAATTCCTCTTTTATAGTGAGAAAAATTTCCCCATTCTATCTCTTTCTTTCCCCTTCTTCCAGTTCATCTATCTTTCTTACCCCTTCATTTTTTGGAGATACTTTTAATATAATTGACTCAATTTCACCTTTATGGTGAAACCTATAGAGTCCTCAATATAATGTGTTGAGTTTTTTTTTTTTTTAGGTAATAGAAGGGATTACTCATTTTCACTTAAAGGATAGTAAAAATAAAGACCATTTCTTTCCCATGCAAGTTCATAGACTTTCTGAAATCTATGTACAGATAGATCCATGCTAAGAACTTGTGTTTATAGAGAATAGATATAGATTTAGTATAAATCATACCCACACCAACAAGATAGGGGATGGATGATGATCCACGAGAAGGGAACATAAACAAGTGGTCAGACAGCTTAGGAGAAGAACTAGAATCATATTATAGGAGCTTTAAGAAGAAATAGTATTGAGAATTACTCAACAGAATCAAAAAATGCTGAAAAGTCAAGGATGAGAATTGAGGAAATTACAAGACTATTTAGAGGTTAACAGACTGTCAGAAACCTTGGAGATAGCAATTTATGTGGAATATTGGGGATAGAATATCTCCAGATAGCCAAGGAAAGACAGAAGCTAAGCAGTCAGGGAATTTAGTTGTTTCTTTCCAAGTATTTGGCAGTGTAAAAGAAAGGTCTAGGATAATTGAAGGATAGTGTGGTCAATGATTTTTAAGAATAGTGTAAATCTGAGACAACTGGGACAGAATTCACAATTACATAGAGAGAAGATGAGGACAGAGAGGAACTTGGATATGGATATGGATTCCAATTCTTCTTAAACTGGCACAGGGAACTCGGGAATAAGGAATTAATGTATTAATGTAGGGAGTGAACTTTTCAATAATGTCTAGTCTTAGAAAGTTGTTTAGAGTTTTGTGAGGTTAAATGGCTTGTTCAAGGCTACACAGCCAATGTGTATCAGAGGCAGAGCTTGACTGAGATCATCCTGGCTTCAAATTGAGCATTTCTATCCAGCACACCATGCTGAGAATTTGGAGAAGAGGTAGAAGGTTTGTCCTTTTCCCAGGTAGCTAGTAGCACAGTGAATAGTGTGCTGGGGCCAGAGCCAGGAAGACCCAAGTTCAAATCCAATCTCAGGCACTTATTGGCTATGTGACACTGGGCAAGCCACTTCACTGTTTGATCCAGTTTCCTCACTTATAAAATGCTGATAATAATAACACTTATCTTCTGATAAGAGAAGAATTAAAAACAATGCATGGCATGGACAAAGCCATTGTAAATGTAAATGTATTATTATTATTTTGTCATCATCATCATTATTGTCAATTAAAAGGCTCACACCTTTCTCAGAGATAAAAATAAAGGAAAGGATAAACAATATAAAGGAGTTGAGAGTAAAGGAAAAAAAGAAGTCTGTGACAAATGGCCTCAATTCTCTCGTTGAAATATGATTTGCAAAGGTATTTTATAAGCAAAAGGAAATTTGTTAAATATTAAATTTAAAAATGATTTGGAATAATTGGTGAAGGAAGTAGGCTACACTACACTGATAGTCAAGAAATAATAAAACAAATTTCCTAGGATGCCATGCAGACTTAATCAAGGATGGATAACATGAATTTGTATTTCCTCCAATTGTTATTATGGTGTTATTTACTCCAGAAACATTCACCGACGCAAGAATGCAAACTGAGAAATATATCCAAAATTAAACATCGGAAAGATGTAAACAGCAGCAGGACAATAACACAAGGGATCCAAAAGAGGAGCACAGTATCTAATTGTATTTATTAAATATCAAGTCAAGATTATGAAGGGAAACTTATGGGTGTTTAACTACTGAGAAGACAAGAAGAAAGGAGGAACTGAAGGTCATGGTGAGGATGTTTTAGAGATGCTAGGTAGCAGGAAATATGGACGGAAACAAGATCATATCAGAGAGGGGAAATTTGGAGTTCATAGTTATGGTGATAAATGTATGTGTAATATCTGATGATAGTCCAGTAGGGAAAGAAAATAAAGTGTAAGTTATCACTGAAACAAGAGTCTGGACTGGATAACATAGATGATTATTTATTACTGTTGTTCACTCATTTCAGTCAAGTCTGGCTCTTTGTAACTCTATTTGGACTTTTTTCATTTTATTTTATTTTTTTGGGCAAAGAAACGAGTTATTTGCCATTTCTTTCTCCAACTCACTTTATAAATGAGATACTGTGACAGACAAGGTTTAATGACATGTCTAGGCTCATATAGTTTATAAATGTCTGAGATCAGATTTGTACTTCGGAAGATGAGTCTTTCTGATTCCAAGCCCTGATAGGAGAGACTGGACTTTTCAGTGAGAAGCAAGATAAATATCAATTACTTCTCCTGAACCGGTGTGTCAAGACAATTAGTATTATAGAGGATAATGGAGGAATACAGCACAAAAACATCAAAAGTATATGAAGAGAAATAGAAATAGAAAGAGAAAGAAAATTTATTCTATTTTTTTACACTTACACACACAAACACAGACACAAGGAATAAAACAAGCATTCTTACAACATAGTATAAAAAAGATGACTAAGCATAGGACTACAAATCTACAATGCACAACTTGCTATTCCTTCCAAATGTACAACCAAACTACCATATACTTTTTTTCTTCTTTTTTTTTTCCTATCCTTTTCCCATCTCACCTAGAAATGGCTACCATTAAACATAAACAAATACACCTACTTAAACATTTATCTACCTAATATATATGTATACACACATAGATATATGTGTGTATATAAAATTATTCTATGCATACTTCTTTTTCTCACTTCTTTCTCTGGATGCAGATAGTTCTTTAAACACTTGAAGAAATCAAAATAGCATTGACTCATTTGTAATCTTCCTTGTTATAGATAATATACGTCTTTCAAGAAAGCCTATCCAGGCACTAGCTTTTTTAGATATAAAACTTTGACCAATATTAAAAGCTTGAAATCTAATGAAACATCCATCACTTTTTCATATGAGCTTTTGTATCTTCAGGACTCCCCATGTAGTATCTTTTTTTTAAGTTGATATTTTAAATTCCTAAAATACAACCTTTCTTGTTAAATTTCTTCTCATTATATTAAACTCATCTTTCTAATGTTTCAAAATCCTTTTGGGTCCTCAATCTGTCATCCAATTCTTAATTTTTTCTAGCTTCCAATAATTTGTAAATTTTATAAGCATGCTCCACAATTCTTTAATTAAAATATTGAATAGCATAAGGTCGAGGAGAATTTCTGGAAATTTTCAATAGTGACAATTTTGGATATTGACAATATATATTAATTGACTTCATTTATTCAACCAGTTCTAAACTTAGTTAACTAATATCATTTGGTCCATGTCTTTTCATTTTATCCAGAAGAACATGTAATACTACCAAATCCTTTGTTCAATTTAATATATAATATATATTCAGAGATTTCCTGATCAGACAAACTTGAAGACATAAGAAAACTGGAAATTATGTCATTCTAGTATGATGTGCTCTTAATGAAATCATCAAGGATCCCTAGTAACTTCATTTCTTTTTTTAAATGATCATAAATCAATTCTTATTATCTCAAAATTCTTATTTTGATAACTTGTGGGAATGTGGACACACTAATTCCAGATTAGTAGAATTATGAGTTAGCTCAAATGCTATTAAAGTGTCCATATCCTTTGATTCAAAGTTTATACTACTATGGTTGTGGATAAGATATCAAAAAAGAGAGACATGATACACTTTAAAATATTTAGTGTAACACTTTCTGTATTGAAAGAACTGGAAATGGCCTAAATGCGAATTGTTTGGGAATAGCTAAATGTGAATGTGATGGAAACTTACTAAGTAATAAGAAATAATAAATATGAAGATTACAGAGAAGCAAAGTTGAAGTAGGCAAGACCAGAAAAATAGTATCCTCAATTAATATAACAACATATAACTGGAAATAACTACAGAAAAGTAATTGAAATTAAATGTTATAAAATTGTAATTATAAAGCTTGGTCTCAAAAAATATGAAAAAGTTGTTCTCTGCCTTTTTTGCAAAAGTAGAGGAATATATTTGTGTAATATTGTATACAAGTTTCTTTCTTAATTTGTAGGTTAATTTTACTGAACTGATTCCTCCCTCCTTCTTATTCTTCGTATTAAAGCATAGTTCTCTTGGAAGAAGAGTAAGATTATTTTGGGAAATATGGATTATGAAAAAAGATTACATTTTATAAAAATACACAATTTTGGCAGAAATAAATATCAAACTAATGAATTTATAACTAAAATTCTATCTGTTGGCCTTTTTGAAAGTTGTCATATTTATCTCCTTCTAGCCCTGTATAATCATTCCTATTTTTCATAATTTCATAAAAATCATTGTTGATGGCTTAAGAATTTTATTCAACATATTTGTATCCTGGAAAACAGTTTTTCTGGGCCTAGTTATTTGAATTCATCAAAATAAGTGAGTGCTGTTTTCTGATGTTTACTTTCAACTCTCTATTAACTATTTTCTACTTTATCCTTTTCAGTCCAAATTCTTAGCAGAGAAACAGAAGAAAAATAATAGTTAGGCAGTTCTTGATGTTGTTCATTCTTATTTCATATGTATCAACCAAAGGTCTTTCCCCTTATCTGATTTTCCTTTTTATTCAGCATAGCTAAAGCAGTTTGTTTGTGTTCTTAACATTCATTACTTGTCTCATATCAATTTTAACTTCATCATTCTTGGCAATACTCTTGCAGGGCCCTTCCATTCTTTTAATGACAGGGATGATTTAAGTTTTTTTTTAAAATTACCACCACCTAGCAACCAGCCTAATATACAGCTCCAGTTACCTACTCTTATTTTCATCTTTTTTGCCTTTTACATTTTTCCATAAATTGACCAAGCTACTATAAATCTACAATGTTTTAGACAGTTTCTCCTTATTTTATCAATTAGAATTGTGTTTATGTCCTTGAAATTTCAGTTTAGAGAGCTTCTGAGTGCCCTTATACATATTTCCTTTGTATAATTTTAAAAAAATCTGATTCTATCCCCCAACTCTTTTTTTTGAACACTTAAGTGCATTTTCAAAAAAAAAATTGAGGTGGAAATATCATTGTGTCTATCTTTTGTCTCTACTATCAACTCTAGAATAAAGAATTGTCATTTCCTCTCAAAGTTATCATCTTTTCTGTTTCAGTAAGCAGTTCCTCCTCCCTGATCACAATTAAACTTCAGAGTCTATTCTCTTGGTCCTTTTCTCTACTTTTTTTAAGGAACAGAAATTTTGTTTTTTCTTATATTGATATGAAATACAAATTGGAGGCCAGAATGATAATTGAAATTGTTCAAAGACATACAGAAATCTGTGCTAGGGATGAGATGCAATGGTAAGGATTAACAAAAGGGAGAAATTTGTGAGCCGTTTCAAAGAGAAATGGATTCCAAAAGAACAGGAAAGATTTGTTCTCAGCTAGACAAGAATATAGCAGCCAGGGAAACAAAAGTACCATCTGAACTTTGGTACCAATAAAAGAAACAAAGCAAGTCTATTGTTTTTCATCTCTCTTTATATGCTTGTGTCCTCCATTCATGAAATGTATTTCCTACTCACCTCCATTTCTTAAGTCCTCAGTTTCCAACAATACTCATATTAAGTACTACTTTTTATATAAGACTCCTTCCCTTCCCCCATCAGTGACTGATGCGGGATAGATGCTAAATCCCATCCCTTCCAATGGTATATTTTGTCTTACTCTTGTGACTCCAATACAAAGAATATTTATGGCAGATTGACAGGCAGTTTCAAAAGTCAATCATGAATACTATCCCAAAATGACTCCTTCCCCCCCAACAAGAACATCATATCCATCAAATGATAAATTTTAATGTTCCTTATTTACATTTTTGTCCCCTGAGAGTATTAGCTATTTATGCACAAAGAAATGGTTGGTTTCCTTCTCGAGGAGAACACGAGAGGAATACATCTTTATTCTTGAGATTATTGTAAATTGCTAATTCATCCTTGAAAGAATGGAAGAAAAACTTCAAGGAGGAAACAAAGAAGCTAAAGAGAAGAGAGCAATCCTGTAGCTGAAAGTTGGATGCAAAAATGTAGGAGAGAAAACTAAATAATAAGTGGCACAAAGATTTTCTCATTTAGGGGATAAATTGGATACTATGAAGAAAAAGCAGTTTGGGGACCTCCATAGAGGAGAGAATATTCAAAGTTGCCATCATGAGGGACATAATACAATAAGTCTTGGAGAAAATAAAAGCCAAATTACTGTAGTCGCATTCTCTATCTCCTTTCATTTCTTTCTCTCCATTCTCCTCTCTCTAACCCTGTCTCTCTTTTCCTCTCTCTGTCTTTTTGTTCCTCTCTTTTTCTATCTTTCTGTCTGTTTCTCTGTCTTTCTCCCTGCCTCCATCTTCCACTGTGTCTGAGTCTCTCTGTTTCTGTTGTCTTTCTCTTTTTCTCCATCTCTCTCTGCTTTTTTCTCTGTGTCTCATCTAACTTTGTTCCTTCTTTGCTAATTAACCTATCTTTTCTAGCTTCCTAAGGTGGGTTATTTCTGGATCCTCTGTACCAATTAATCTGACCAACATTTGTTAAGTCTCTGCTATGTGCTCGTTGCCTGATAGACACAATATTGCTTGTCCTTAAAGAGCAGAACATTTTCTAGTATGTTTTATTGGAAGAAAACAATGGGATACATACATTTTAAAAATGTTACCTACAAAATAAACTTAAGTGGTGGGGGAGAACAATAATGATAGTTTTCTCTGGGAGATGGCACTTGAGTTGAGCTTGGGGGAAAACTAAGCATTGTGTGAGGAGTAGGTAAACAAAGGATATGTTTTAGGTTTGGGAGGACAGTCTTATTGACCTTATCTACTTTGTCTCCTTTCTTTTGGGGCAGGTAGGAGATGCTGTAATGTGAAGAGTGCTTGGAGTCAGGAATACTCATATTTCTGAATTCATATCTGGTTTCAGACACTTACTAACTGGGTGACCCTGGGCAAATTACATAATACTATTTGTCTCAGTTTCCTCATCTTTAAAATAAGATGAAGAAGGAAATGGCAAACCACTTCTATATTTTTCCCAAGAAAACCCTAAAATGTGGTTATAGAATTGGGCACAACTGAAAAATTACTGAACAAAATTTTTCCTCAACCTCATTCACTCCCATATCTATAATTATGATACCTGTGCAAATGGATCCCAAGTATATGTGTGGCTTTTTGGTGTATATTTCTTGTACCTAGAATACCAGAAGGTATTTCACATATCACCTGCTGAGATTTTTCTTTTTATTCAAGGCCCAGCTCAGGATGCAGTTTCTCCATTAAATCAAACCTGTTCTCTCCAAGAGAGAGTGATCTGTTAGCATTCAAATATTCTTTAAGAAATTAGTATGGGAAGGGGAAGGAGGGGAAAATTAGAACAAAAAGTTTGGCAATTATCAATGTTGTAAAATTAGCTATGCATATATCTTATAAATAAAAACTATTAAAATATAAAAAAAAATTCTGGCATTTTGCACACTGCCAGAAAGTTAATAAATGCTTATTACATATAAAAAAAGGAATTCAGTATAGATATTTCCTTTCCTGTAGCCTGCATGGCTTATTTAATCCATGCCATATCCCCTCCCCTTCCATCCCACTCCACTCATGAAAACAGCCTGTTATAATAACAGAGAATCAGCCTCATTATCAGAAAAACCTGTTGACATATATTGGCTGGAAACTTAAGGTGAGTCCCTTTGCCCTAGCATCTGGCAATTTCTTAGTCAACAAGTTGCACAGTAATTGTGGATCCACATTGATAGAGAGAGTTTCTTCATCTTGGTTTACTTATACTAATGAAATCATCTCTAGTCTATGCACGCTGGTACCCCCCTGCACACATATGTATATATCCTGACACTTATCACAGTGTCTTGTACAAAATAAATACTTAATAAAGATTTGTTGCCTTGAATTGTTAGTATCTCATTTTGCCTCTCCTGGCTCATGTTTTTCATCTGTAAGTGCTTTTCCCATCTAAAACTCTGGGATTCTACTCTGAAAACAAATGAACAACTCTTTTGAAGAACACCTTTGACTATAATTAAGAACACAACTAAAATACTTGAAATAGATCAGGTCCATGAAATAAATATTCAAAAATAAGACATCAGTACAAAAACAGCAGCTTTTTTTTTTTTTTTTTTTTTTTTTTTTTTTTTTTTTTTTAAGAAAAGAGGCTAAATTCCAATTAAAATTTTTTTAATGTATGTGATGTTTGGGTCAATGTGCAGGGTTTTTCCTTAACATGTAATACAAACATAATTTTTCAGTTGCAACAAGCTGCAAGTGAGACATGCGTCGGAGACTAAAGATGCTGCATGAAGGATTTTAAAAGTTGCTTAGACTTTGCACAGGTGGAGAGGAGGGCAAGACATGATGTACCTCTGTCCCCCAATCTGTCCAGTTAGCAGTCATGGAGGATCCACTAGAGAAGCAGTACACCAAAAATGCCTGCTAGATTCAATTAGGAAGGAAAGGTCATAGCTCATATTAACAGCTGACATGTGCAGGAAGCTTGCTAGGATAAATGACAAGAGTTTTTTTTTTCCCCTCCTTTAGATGACTTGCCTCACCTTTTACGTTATGCCATTTAACACTGGACAGATGAAGAATATGTGATAAGAATAAAAACAAGTTGGATACGAGTGGGCTATGGGCTCTTAAGCATCTAATAATGAATACAGCCAGAGTGGAGGAAAAGGCCAGCCAAGCACCCAGGAAGGGCCCCAGTGATGGGCAACCTTAGGGATTCAAAAAACCAGAACATAAATGACAAAAAGGAAAAGGTCAAATAAAGAATGGTCTTTCCTCCAAAGGAAACATTATAAAAGATCAGAGCAAAATCAAAGTAATAAAATGAAGGGGGGAGCAAGGAAACATGGAAGAGGGCAAATGAGCTAAATGAAGGCAGCCAGCTAAAGCAAGGTGCCCCTTCTGAAGGGCCAGCCCAGCTGCACTAGGAAGGTGTCTTGCAAGGGCTTTGTTTAGGTAAATTAATGGGAAAGGAGGTGAGAGTGATTTTTTTTTTCTTCATGAGCATGAGGAGGTAGGGCATATAAAGAAACAATACATGGAAAAATAACCACAGCCATGATCATTAACGAATAAACCAAAGCATTTGGGATCCCAGACAAACCAAATTGGGATTGAAAGCAACTTCCAAAGGAATATCTTAAATATCCTCCATCATGCATCCCTGCCAAGCCAGAGCTGGACTGCAGAGGCAGAATGAAAAATTGCTTTCATGTTACAAGAGAAGTAAATGTAGATTGCATTCCAACTAATTTGAGGGAAAAGCAAGCAAAGAAATCCTAAGTGTCAGTCCTTAATTGAATCTCTTAAGAGGGTCCCTGTGGGGGTAGGGTGAACATTCTGCACTGCGGTCAGAGTGTTTGGGAGCTGGTCTTCGGGGCTGTGATAAACTGCATGTTAAATAGTATTTGGGCAAGGGACTGGAGTGGGGGTAATGAGCACATAAAGCTATTATAGAGTGTGTCTACTTCATACACTTCAGAGGCACTGTAACATCATGAAAGATGGGAAATCTGAAACTAAAAGTCAAAATAAATGTACCCACAAAAATAGCAACACAAGCAAAGTGCGACTTATTCTGGAATACATATGTCTCACATCATGCTTTTTTGTACGATGATTTGTGTTTCATAGATTTTGCTAGATGTACAGCCAGATTTTCCAATAGGAGCAATTCGAGGAAAGTTAAGTATCTGATTTCATATATTTCTTAGTAGTCTCTTAGATATATACAAATTTCTACCCACCTTTTAATAGGCAGATGCTAAAGATAAACTTTTAAATGCTATCCAAATCAGTAAAAAGAGATACTACATTGGCTGTTATGTATTAAAAAAAAAAACACCCATGTAAATTGTTGCTTTTTGTTTATATTTGCTCATAGAATCACAATTGAGTATATCAGGGTGAGGAGAATCAAGCTGGGAGAAAGCAAAGGCAGGTGAATTGTGGAAGATGAATGCTTGTGTGTGTGTGTGTGTGTGTGTGTGTGTGTGTGTGTGTGTGTGTGTGTGAGAGAGAGAGAGAGAGAGAGAGAGAGAGAGAGAGAGAGAGAGAGGAGAGAGAGAGAGAGAGAGAGAGAAGAGAGAGGAGAGAGAGACAGAGAGACAGAGACAGAGAGACAGAGACAGAAGAGAGAGAGAGAGAGAGACAGAGAGAGAGAGAGACAGAGAGAGAGAGAGAGAGAGAGAGAGAGAGAGAGAGAGAGAGAGAGAGAGAGAGAGAGAGAGAGAGAGAGAGAGAGAGAGAGAGAGAGAGAGAGAGAGAGAGAGAGAGAGAGAAAGTCAGAGACAGAAGAGAGAGAGAGAGATCTAAAGCTTTGGTGTCTTGAACATGTAACTCATGCCATAGGTTAGGGAAGCAGAGGTTTTTAAGTAAAAATAAATGGATTTTCTATAACGATAAACACTGGAGGCAGGGTTGATGCCGTTAATTGGTGAATGACTAAACAATTTGTGATACATGGATATGAGGGAATATTAATCTGGCATTTGAGATGATGAATAGAGAAAACAAAGAAAAAGCATTGGATGCTTTATGAGAACTGATGCAAAGTGAAGTAGGCAAGTATAAGCAAAAGACACAAAGACTAAAACATAAATGGAGAGAATCACAAGGACAAGAATATTAACACTGAAGAAACTTGGGCCAAGTGTAAATGATGCTAATTTGACAATACTTTGAAGTACAGGAAGTACACGAAATACACTATCAAACTCAGTTGATGCATTTGTTAGTCTTACTGACAACTGGTTCCTCTAACTCCTTTCTTTTCACTCTGTTTCAGGGAATGACTGATAAAAAGAATGAGGGGAATATCTGGAGAGGAACATGATGCAAAATCAAAAGCTATAAATACATTTTTAAAAGTAACAATGCATGGAAATGGAAGAGAATTCAATTCAACATGCATTTAATAAACATCAATTCGCTTTCCATCTTAGGGAAGAATTGTATCTATGAAGAAACAAAGGTCTCCCGATTGCAATGCTAGCTTTTATTGGAGATTTTTGTAAGCTAGTCTCTTCAAGAAATCACCAAAGAATTGGCAATCCTAATAACATAAGAAAAATGGATCTGAACTCTTGCTTTTGATTGTGAAATCTATATTTTAAATTGCAGCAGTTGCCAGGAGAGCTCAGAAGAACTGAGGAACCCTAAATAAAGAGTGTGCTACTTTTACGAGGTAATCCCTTTTTCTTAAAAAATATATTAACTGTATTGCTTACCTGAACTCTCAAAAATTCTCTCATATTGCAAGATTCTGAAAAGAGTTCATATTTTATTTTCTGAATTAATCATTTTTCCTTGAGGTTTCAGCTATGATATTTTGAGGGGAGAGGGGAGTCCCACACAGAGAAAGAGTGTTCAGCTTGGAAGAGCTGGGCTTTTGAGTTAACAGTATTTGCTGTTTCCTTACTGCGTGACTTTGGTCAAAGTTAATTTTGCCTCTCAAACCTTCAGTTCCATCTTTTGCAATGGGTGGGCAGCTAGATGATGCTATAGGGCTCCTTCTCTTGGAGTTCAAATCTAGTCTCAAGCCCTTAGTAGCTATGGAACCCTGAGGAAGGGACTCTGTGTGCCTCAGTTTCCTCATCTGTAAAATAAGCAGGACAAGGAAATGGAAAACCACTCCAGAATCTTTGCCAAAAAGATGGGGAGATGAAGTCAGGGACAAACAAACAACGGTTATGGATGATTTTTAAGATCTGAAAAAACAGAAATCAAAATTCCAAAGCTTTAACTTTTTATAATTACTTAGGGGAAGAGTCTGAAGGGGAGAATCACAGGAACCTAATTCAGAGCTAAGTATGTCCTCTGAGACTTTCTAATCTAGTATCCTCACTAGTAGAAAGAGACTGAATTCAGCCCAATGAGATTGGTTGACTTTTCCAAAGTTACACAGATGTAAGATTTGAATCCAGGTCATCTAATTCTAGAACCAGTACTTTTTCCATTAGACCACCCAGAACCCCCTCCCCCCCACAATGTGGAAGAAACAACTCTAGCTGATAAACAAACCACCACTACCACCATCCACAATTCTTAGTTCTTCTCTAGACTGGGTTGAATTTTCCTTAATTTCCTATGATTTGGGGATTTTGAACAGACTAAAACTCTTGTTTTCAGGCTCCAGGTTATATTTACTTCTGTTATTTGATCCCAGTACTTATGTATCAGCAATGCTACTCTTGGGACATTGAGGTGATACTTCTTTATATGACCATAAAATTGCTTAAGTTAATTTGCATCTGCACCTGGCACAAATGAGGTACTTAAATGTTATTGACTGACTGAAAAGAAACACTAAGCCCTCAAATTTTGCAAGGTGAAATTAAGGATATGGATTGTCTCAGTAAACATTACATATATCATTACAAGCTTATCATCTCAAGGGGAATAAATCAATATATTGCACTGAGAACAGCAACATGTAAATACTGCTTTTATTCTTTTCTTCCTTATCACCTCTGTTTCAAAATGTTTCCTTCAAGATATTTTATAGACAAAAGTCTCCTGAAGGGCTATCACTGAGTCGGGTCTAGTATGTGCTGGGAATTAGCGAGTGATTAACAGGCTAACATTACCCTGGTTTCATTTACAAAGTGTAAAAATGAGGAAAATAGTAAATTTTTGGATAAAACCTTCATTTTGGAAATATTTGTCATCCATAAAAGAAGGCTGCATACCTGTATTAAATGATGCTACTGATTCAGCAGCACACACTTTCCGGGTCCTCTCACCTGTCACCCACAAAGTCCCAGGACCTCTTCATCCAGCGCTGACCCGTGAGGACCTCAGAGGCACCCACCAGTGTCCTTGCCGTCCAGCGTGCCTGCCCGTGACCTCTCCATCTGGGCCAGTGCCCTCACCCTCAGCCATAGGCTGTACCCTGAGCCCAGGTTGCAGGTCTGCCAGTGTAGAAGATGCTGGGCAGGGATGCAGACCACATACAGAGATGCAGAATCATGGCCAGTTGGACATCCAGCTTCCTCCAAGCCTTGATGCTGTGTCCCAGGGAGGTATCTCCTGGATCCGCTCTCCCTGTGACAGACAGCACAGTGAGAACTCGAACAAGCCTGGCATCTTGGGTAAAATTGGCTTTTGGAACCTGCTGACAGCAGCTGCAGAAGGCCAGAGAGATTTTACCCTCAACAGGGTCCTTGGCAACTGCACCGGCCTCTGTGGCTCGCCAAGGGATGGCTCTGCCTCCTTGGAATCGCTCTTCCCAGCCCCATCCTCAAATAATGGGGCTGAATTGAACTGGGCCTTGCACATGGAAAAAGAGCAGCCTGAGTACCTTTTAAAAGCCTGCCTCAGCTATTGCCTTAAAACTGTGTCTAACAGGGGCAGGAGCCTTTTAGATTCAGGCAGTTTGGAGCAAAGCGGCCGGAAAATTGCCCTCATGTGGCTGGCCACAAATACAGCCACACAGACGGGGCTGCCCTTTGTGGGAACTCCCTGAAGATCTAAGAACCTCTTGTTGTACAGGCCACATCAATTCCAGCATTTCTCTGGTTCTCTTCCATGCTAATCCCCAGCCCCACTTCTGATGCAGGCCTCCCTTCTGCTTTCAGCTGGGATCTTTCAGACCAATCCCATAATTCTGTCCTCTCCAACTTCCCACAAGAGGAAATTTCCAGTTAGGGCCTTTCTTTGAGAAATAAGGTTTCAGCCAATAAGGCCCCGACTCTCAGTGAAAGGAAGAACCAGGAGGAGAGCCAAGGGTGAGGAGGGAGGAAAACAGGGCAAAACTTTGACAAATTTGTTCTGTTACTAACTATATGAACTTATATGAGTTTTGGGCCTCAATTGTCTCATCTATAAAATGGATGTGAATATCTGTAACATTTACTCCATGAGGGCACAATGGGTTGATTGAAGTGCTTTTGTTCTTGAGAACAGACCCTAAAACCTGAAATCATTTTAGAAAGAAATTTATTAAGTTATTTGATAGAGGAGAATTAGCTAGAAAAGAGGTACAACTCCCTCTTCTCAAGGCTCTGGAAGATTGCCATTATATAGTATTTAGACTAAGGTGCCAGCACCAGAACCAGTACAGTTAAGCAATTTTGCCTAGAGGGCAACTTGAAAACCAGGCAGACTGAATGAATATTCAGTAAAATTTAAGAGAAGTCAAAACACTACAAAAGTGCTTTGGGTAGACCCAAACCAAGTCCTGGGTGTGGTCACCCAAAACAAGAATGCTTTGGATGGATCTAGGCCTGGAGAAATGCAAAGTATTTCAAAGCCTTTTGCTGGAGAGTTACTCAGGTCTAGGGACATTCTGAATGCAGAAAATCTTGAATCACATAGGGCTGGATTTAAACAGTATAATAATTCATCTTGAGCACTCGAATAAGTCATTTTATTGTGCTATGTGATTTTGTAAGATTGGGCAAATAATATTCTTTAGCACAGTCCAGCAAATTGAATCCCAGACTTGGGAGTCAAAACACCTGTTAATTATAGACTTTTTAACTGAGTGATCATGGTTAAGTCACTTTCCGAGCCTCAGTTTCCTCATGTGTAAAATGGAAATTATTACTGACCTCAAAGAATTTATTAGAAACTTAAAAATGCTGTGGAAATGTGAGTTGTTGTTACCACTATGTTTATCATGATTATTATTTTTTATTACTCCAGAAATGTTCTACCGTTATAAGGAATGTGTCTACATGGGGCTATGGAAAGTATTGATAACTCTCTCTGGGATCTTGCCACTCCTCTGGGAGTATGAGACTAGAATTATGTCTACTGCTCCCTTAGATATTTCTAGTCCAGAGTATTTATTCTTTTATAATAGAAAGCTGCTTTTTGGATGACCCTTAAGGTGTGGGGAAGGATATCCCAACATTATATTCACCATCTTGGGTCCTTCTCATTAAACATTGGATACAAAAAAAGACTATCACATAAATAATAGCAAGGAATGCCATTTATCTAGGTGAACAGCAAGAAATTACAGAAGTTATACAGATTAGAATATACCAGGAAATACAGAGGAGTCAATGAACATTTTGCTGTTATTACAGAGCCATTTCAATCATGTTCATCTCTCTGTGATGCCATTATAGGTTTTCTTGGCAAAGATACTGGAATGGTTTGTCATTTCCTTCTCCAGCCCATTATATAGCTGAGGTAAACAGGGTCAGGGACCTTGCCCAGCATCACAGCTAGTTAAGTTTCTGAGGCTGGATCTGAATTCAAATTCTCCTGATTTCAAGACCAAGCTCTATCAACTAGACCTAGCTGCTCTGAATGCACCTTTAGATAAGAGTGAAATGACATCTCCAAATCAATTTTGAGGTCCAAATCTTTACCAAGAGGATATTCTCTGCAGTCTCAAGAGAACATGCTGGAAATGTTTTAAGGTATCATTTTCTCCTACGTATCTGCAAGAGAGTCTTTCACTTGGTTTTCTTTGGAGTCAGTCCCGAAGAGGATCTGGAACCACAGGTATATCTCTAAGAAAAAAGTGAAGAAAGATCTTGTTTCACCTCTAATCTTCATAAAGGTTTGGGATATTCTTTTCTTCTATTAGAATAGTTTCATGCAAATGTTCCAAGCTGATAATGTTTTTATAAGACTCATAGGCCGCTAAATGGCATTAAAAATAGAAAGTGTCCGGCTTGAAGCCAAGAAGGTTCAGTTTCCTGAGTTCAAATCTGACCTCAGACACTTACTAGCTCAGTGACCCTGGACAAATCACCTATTTGTTTCGGTTCCTCATACAAAATGAGCTAGAGAAGGAGATGGCAAATCGTTCCATTATTTTTTCCAAGAAAACTCCAAATGGGATCACAAAGAATCAAACATGACTGAAATGACTGAACAACCAAAAAGGATCAAATGAAATAATGGATGGGAAAGTGCATTAGAGAATATAAAGGTCTACAAAAGTGCCAGACTTAAGGGTCGGGTTTCTAATGTATGTGAAGCTATGTATTTTTAAATAACTAGTTTCGGGGGAACAGAATCTGGTCAAGTGACAGAATTTTTGTCTGAATAGAATTTTTGAATGTGTGGCCACAAAATAGAAAGCTCCAAACAAAAAAGCCAATGAATGAAAGCCAATTCTCTTTTTAAAAAAGAGAATCAGACTAACTGGCCCTAGTATTATATAGACAGGAAGTGAATAAATAATTATGGTTTTCTTCATCAATTTTGGCACCTTCATCACATTCAGGGGAATGATAAAAGGCAATTTCTTTTAAGAGTCTAACATTTAAATAAATGAAAGAAAAATTGAATTTCCCCCAAACGGCAACAACATATAGATTGAATTTTTGCAAATATTTTGGTTAAAAACTTTTTTAACTTAAAAAAAATTTCTTAAATCATAATGTCACCTAGAGTAAGAAAGGCACTTAGAAGTCATCTAATACCAACACTTCCTTCTAAGACAAGGGACTTAAAGTCCAGGGATATTAAGGTCAAACTGGTGAGTATGCAATAGAGAAATCTTTGATAGAAATCCTCCGACTCCAGGAAGCAGATTTTGTTTTTTTCCCATATTGTAAGACCTCCACTATTTTTGGTTCAACTATTTAGTCAATGTTAGCATTACTGTTATCTCTTTCATTGACGTATCCCTCAAGATTTTTGCCCATCTGTGTCAGTGTCCTTCTGATAGTCTTCTTCTGGAAACTTTTGTTCATTTGGGTTGATAAATATTACTTTTCTGGAATGATTCCCATAAGGAGGCAGCTCTGGCAATCTGCCTGGTTGGAGGTGCCATTGGTTGATGCTCAAAAGTCTGCTCAAGTAGAATAATTTCCTTAAACTATGAATTTATTAACTTAATTTTCTGCATAGTTTAACATTTTTGAAAAACAGAAGATTTATGTCAGGTTGAAAACACTTTGTCAACTGGGAAATTACCCCTTTCAAAGGTAAAGTAAGACAACAATTTCACTCCAGTGGCACACATCCAGTTATTATCCTCTCTGCATAAATAGAGTTGATCACAACAAGGATTATGTATGATTTCATCTACACTAGGCCTAAACAGGAGTATTCCTGTCAATCCAACTTGCTTTCACGCTAATCCCATTCAGAAAACATCTCTAGCACAGGCTGACATATGTGTAGAAACAAAGAGAAGTTCAAAAGTTCTTTCAAAGATTCAAAGACTATAAATGGGTCAATCTTTAGAAAATAGAGACAAGACAAAACAAAGGGGAAATCACAAACAATATGTTGAAATATAAACAGGGGATTCTTAGGAAGGCTTTTGTCCTTTCTAGTCATGGGATTTTATTATAAGACAAGACATACTAAATGTTGCTATTTTTAGCTAGTAAAAATAAATTATGGGAAAAAACCTCAGTCATTCTTTTGGGGTACAAAGCTCACTAAAGAGTTATAAATGATATAGAAAGAACTTTTTTGTTCAAAATAATGACATCATTTTCTAAGATCATAGCCAACCCATTTGTTCTTAGGTACTTAACTGACAACCTCAAGACCCAGGAAGTTAAGGAAAAAAAGTTCATCTAGCAGCTAAATTAGGTGTTCAAATGTTCATGTAATGATCAACATGTTTTATAAAGTTCATTTTTTTTTACTAAGGAGCATATGTTAAACAACACTGTCCTACCATCTCTGCACCCCCCATCTCAGACTAAAGTAATTATTTGTTACTTTATACAAATTTCATAAAGATTTATTGTTGCCTCTTTTAAATACCACAGTTACAGAATCCACATACATATGTAACTTTTTCCCATTGAATATTGTCTTATAATAAAATCAATTAAGAAACAAAATGATAGCATCTGATTGTACATTCAATTTGTTGGAAGTATTTTATGGAAGTAATTAATATACTACTTTCATATACCGAGGGCTTTTCTAAGTATTGAGAATACCAAGACAGGCAATAAATGGTTCTTACTCTCAAGAAACTTGTTTTTCCACACTCTACTGTACCTCACCCCCAAAAGTAACTCTCTTTTATCATATTAGACACAACTTTGACAAGTTTGCTCATCCTATTTCACAACTCAAAGCAGACTGGACACAATTCATTTGAAGGAAATGCTGTTGGCAGTAATAACAGACAACAATAAGAAGTACCAGCTGACAGTTTTTGAAAAGGAAAAAATTTATATAAAACATAAAAGGAATAGATAAAAGATATAGCAATCTGGGATCATTTAGTGTTGGAGCATGCAGTCCAAAACACTTCAGTAGTCCCTAGCAGAATCATTGCATGATAGGAATGAATGTTCAAATCCAATCATTCAATATTTATTCAGTGCAGTGCCCTAATTATATGGAGTTTCTCTCTTTCAACAATAGAGATTTTTAAACATTTTGACTATTATTATGTAATCTTTCAAAAATGCATTGCAAATTTCTTTGCATTCTTGAGCATAATAAATATGACAGAGAAAAAAAAATAAATATTGCTGCTTCCATTCAGCGATGAAAGAAGGATTTTCTTTTTCTTTTTAGGTATGTTGACATGACAAAGAGAATAGCACAGTTGCTTGAGGTGAAGGAGAAAATAACAGTTCATGAGAAAGAGAAAGAAAGGTTGCTCAATTATTATTTTGTTTCTGTAAAGGAGAATAATTCTGGTGTGAAAAGGAACAGAGAAAAAAAAAGGCGAATAAGAAGTTAATAATCTTGAAAGGAAATAAAAGGGAAGAACCAGTTGATCTTAATAAGTTAAGTCCACTTGGTTCCTTGAATACTGAAAGAACTAACATGCGCTTACTAGTTAGTGATTTTTGAAATATCACAGTGAATAGGTGACATACTGAAGGTCAAATGTGTTTATTATTAACAAAAAAAAAGGAAGAGATTGGAGTCTGAAAACCATGGGGCAGTGATCTTGATTTTATTTCTGGCAAAAATCTAGAATGTATTTCCAAGTAGAAAGCTATTGCTATTTTTAATGGTTTGTTAATTCACACTCTTTGTGTATTTTAGCTTGGTAGATATACATGGGCAGTTTTCTCTCCTTTCTAAATTTTAATTTAAAGCCTTTTTGATAAAATTTGCTAGACTTGACAAGTTTATTGACTTTTATTGACTTGATAAACATTGTTTTATAAAAAGTACACTTTATGGACTACACCTTGTCCCTGATACTTGATTTTTAATATTTATCACAAAAAGAGCTGCTACAAATATATTTGCATATATAGATCATTTTCATCTTTTTTTGAATTCTTTGGGATTTAGAGGTTAAAATGTAGAAAGAAGCATGTACTTTCATACACAACTAATATGGAAACTGATATGCTGGAATTCGTAGCTATGTTTTATGGAATTTGTGTTTTTATTTTAATTGATCAATGGAATTGTGATGGTGGGAGAAATAGAATAATAAAAATACTTGTGATTTGAAAAAGAAAATACAGTACTTTCTGGCTATACTTTTGCCATTTTTTCTGAATTACACCCTCTTAAGCATTTATTATCTTGATGGCACCATGTTATGTGCTGGAGATACAGAAATAAAATGAAATATGGTCCTTCAATTCAAAGGATTATCAATCAAGCATTAAACCAGACATTCTGGCTTGAGCACTTGATTTGGCGTGAGGAAGGCCTGAGGTCAAATGTCAATTCCCATTCTTCCTGGCTGGCTGACCTGGGCAAATCAATCAATCATCATATTAAATATTGATCCATCCGAAAACATTTACAGTCAGAATGTAAGCTCCTTGAGAGAAGGCAATTTCATTCCTTTTGTATCCATAGTGCCTAGCACAAAATAGGTATTTAAATGAATACTTCATTCAGATATTGTACTTACAACATGGGTGTTCTTTGCATAATTAGCCACATTTAAAAATTAAGTATAATGCCAAATGGAAACAATAATTCTTGTGATACAGCAGAAAGCATTCACATTCTAGTTTCCCTGACTAGAAGTTATATGTCATGGACTCAACACCACATGTCCTCAGGAATGATCTCAAATGTCAAGGATTTCCCCCTGTCACTGACTATAACTTAGAATTTGTTGATAGTCAATGTGGCTGAAAAAGGAACAGCTGAGATCTCAGCAGGGTCTAATCCTTGGGGCTACCTAGTTTCTGAAGCTTCATTAAGAAGACGTTTCTTTAGCTCTATTCTCCCAAGTTGTTATTAGTAAATCTGTATGTTATGGGAATGATTAAAGATGTGAACATTGGACAATATTGTTTAGCTACTTTTGCAATTGTGAGTTTATATATATTTTTTCTTCTTTGATCAGATGTGTGTTGTATGTGTTGCCATTTTAAAACAAAATTTAAAAGTTTGGAATGTAACATGAACAGAGGGGAAACATTTTTGTTTATGAAATTTCAATGAATAAAATATAAGATGTTTTCAAATAAAGTCATTTAGCAAGTGGTACATATGCTAGAAAAGAAAGACAGCCTCGTATGGAAGTGAGAATTTGGGATGTAGATTAAGAAAAAGCAGAGTTCATTGATAGTCACTGTGTGATGATGACTGCTCTCTGAGCATCAGTATTCTCATCTGTAAAATGAGAATAATAACACCTAGGTCCCTTATTTCACATGCTTATTTGAAAGCTTTGAAAATGCTAAAGAAAACTTTTGTGCAGCTTTAAGCTTCAATAGCTTAAATTAACTAAAAGAAATTAATAAAGCTTCAATAACTTTTTGAACTGTGTTAGAACACTATATATATATATATATATGTTTATATTTATACACACATATATAAATACCAGTTAACATGATAAGTCAGGCAAGCAAATCCATTACCAGTATGGCATGTAGAACCAGAGAAAAAACAGAAAATCTATAATCTTCAAAGTATTTGGAGATTTTTTTTATGGAAAGCATTCTTAGAGCCAGATATTTTTGCAGTGACTCTCTAATTGGGCACAATTTATTAATTACTGATTCGTTGATGGCTATGAGGTATGAGTGTGTGTAAGTATTTGTGTAAACACAGTCATATCTTATATTTCAATGACCATATTAGAAAAGAACAATTGAAATGCTAGTGGCCACATAGCATATAGGCAGAAACTAGGTCTCGATCACAAAGTCTTGGCCATGTGACTAATGCATGTGAAATGGTTGCTATACTCAAAGCCCATCTTCATTATGGTGGATAGTCTGTAAAAATCTGGGTTGAAATCCTTTTCTTGGGTTAAATAATTTCATTTATGGGTAAATTTTTTCTCTTGCAATGACTCCATTTCCTTTGAGACAGAAAACTTTGAAAACAAACTAAATCTACTTGGATTTCAACAATTCAATTAATTCAGCAAGCATTCATTAATTACTTACTATGTTCCTGACACTGTGCTACAGAGACAGACATTCTGGCTTGAGCACTTGATTTGGCGTGAGGAAGGCCTGAGGTCAAATGTCAATTCCCATTCTTCCTAGCTGGCTGACCTGGGCAAATCAATCAATCATCAGTCTGTCAGCAAACATTTTCTGAATGCTTGTTTTGCCATCAAACTTCCCTGAGCTTCAGTTTTCTCATCTAAAAAAAATGGGAATAATAATAACCATGGAACATCAAATGGAAAGTACTTGGCCCACTTTAAAACACATGGGTATGTAGATATGTGTGTTTATATATGTGCAAATGTAGATATATAATAGAATATATAACAATATATTAAATTATGTATAACATAAAATGTTATATTTTATATATGTCATAACAATATAATGCATTGTACATTATATAACATTCATATATTAATTAATATACTACACATATCTGCATACAATATATTATTAAAAAGTAATATGATATATGAACATATAAATAAATATAAAAAATATAATGTAAAAATAAACATAATAATATATATTAGTGCATTGTGTATATATGTATATATATCCTTCCATCTACCCCCCAGGAGCCTAATTTCTAAGCAACAATTCTGAATTCTAAATTTATGGAAACACTTCAAAGTCAGATTATTAGTGCTTTATTTAGTGCTAATAAATAGCACAATAGATAAAGTGCTAGAGCCTGCATCAGGAAGATCTGAGTTCACTATGAACTCAGACACTTACTAGCTTTGTAACCCTTATTCCAAGTCACTTAATCTCTGCCTCAGTTTTCCCAATTATAAAATGGTGATAATAACAACACCTACCTTATACGGTTGTTGTGAGGATCATATGAGATTGGGGATACAATATGTATAAAATACCACTAATAAACATCATCTCTAAGGCATTTTGATTTTTTTTTAAAACAATAGTGATAGAAAGTATTTACATAAACTTAGAAAGTTAAGACATAACTGACCTCACCACAGCCCTGTGAGCTATTTGTTGTTCTGGTTTTACAGAGAAGGAGAACAAGAGCAGAAGTCATGTGACTTGGCAAATCTATAAATATTAAGGGACTGTGGAAGTCAGCAAGTCTTACTTAGGGAAGATTCTTTTTTATAATACTGGAACAAGCGGGCAGGGGGATGGGAGATGCGACCATTTGGGTTCCTCCAATAGACTTCTGTGGTGGGATGTGTGTTTACACATACATATACACACATGCATATACACAAACATCAATATATACATATTTACACATATGCAATAATACATATACACAGATATATACACATACACACATGCACATGCACACATGCATATATATATATATATATATATATATATATATATATATATATATATATATATATATATATATACATACAGACAATCACCAACATACATATACACACACATACATGCATATATTTCCAGTGCAGTATACAGCGTACCCTCCCCATAGGAAGCCCTCTTTGACCTCCCAGGCTATTAGAATCTCTGTGCACGACATGAAAAAATATGGGTGGGTGCAAGCTCACCACCACTAGAGACCCTCAGAATGGAGTCAGAAGAACACCAACCAAACCAAACATTGGATCTGAACCAGAACCCCTCGGTTCCAGTCCAGCCTCAGGCTCCCTCCTCCCTTTGAGATTTGAGATCAAACTGGATCCCTCTGCTTGACCTAATGGCAAAATTAAGACCGATATTTGGACCCAACACAAACAAAAGCAAGGGCAGCTGAGCACCTGGCCCAACTCTGGAAGAACCACCCTCAACTCTAACCACACCAGACACTTTCTTGACCCTGTTTACCTCAGTTTCCTCATCTGTAAAATGAGCTAGGGAAGGAAAAAACAAACCGCTCCAGTATTTTGCCAAGAAAACCCCAAATGGACACTAACAACAGCAACAAAAGAAAGAAAGATAGATAAATCCCACTTTTCCTCTATTCCTTTCCCGTAGCATTTCCTCTCCCGTCTTCATCCCAACGCCCAGACCTACCTTCACACTTTGAATGGACTCCAGCCCCACCTCTGTCTCATAGAATCTCTGCTTCTTTCATGCCTCAACTCATATAAGGGCAGCTTCTCTGTTACACCCCAATTAGTATCTTCCTGTCCTTGTATTTTTATTTTTTAAATTGTATTTGAATTTGAATTTATTATGATTAAATTTATTAATATTATATTTTATTATGGTATATATAATTATAATTAAACATTAATATAAATTTAAACTTAAATTTAAAAATATTTATTCTATATATTTTTATTATATGGATATATGCAAGAACATATCAATATCTGTATATGAAGGTATAGTATATATGTGTGTATACCCATTTATACATATATAAAGAAAAATGTGGTTTCTCCAACAGAAGGATTTATTTAAGAATAGAATTGTTTGTTTGTTTTTAGTGTGTGTATGTGTAGATCCCTAGGATCCAATATCTGGTCCTGGTAGGTACCTACCACATGCCAGGTCCTGTGCTAAGAAAATGATAAAGAGAAAGGTAAAACGACAATTCCTAATTCACAATATAATGAAAAAGACAACATGAAAGCAATCAGGTACAAATGACATAAATTTGAGATTATCAATAGCAGGAAGGTACTAGCACTCAGGGGAATGGGGAAAAATGTCTTTTGTTGATGGAATGGTAGTTGGGGCTTGAAGAAAGCTAAGGCATCCAGGAGATGGAGATAAGGAGATTAAATTATTGCAAGTTTGGGGAGAGCCAGTGAAAGTGCCCAGAATCTGGAGAGAGAGTGTTCTTTTTTTTGACAGATAGCAGAGTTCAATGGCACTGGTTCTCAAAGTACATGAGGCTGGGGTAAAAGGTGTAAAAAGACTGAAAAGGTAGAAAGGGACCAGGTTGTGAAAGGTTTGGAACGCCCCACAGAGGACTTGACACTTGATTTTGGAATCACTTGAGTTTCCTGAATGAGAATATGACATTGTCACTGTGGTTTAGGCAGATTGATTTTACATCTGAGTGGGGGATAGTACTGGGATGCACCCGTGGCAGACAGATCAATCAGGAGATTATTGTAATAGTGCAGGTGAAAGGTAACGGGGAACTATACCCGGTGTAACCACAGTGAAAAAGGAGACAAGGGGGCTTATATGAAACATGTTACAAAGGTAAAATTGATAGCACTTTATAATAGACTGGATATGTGAGGGGGAGAGGACTGGAAGAACTGAGGATGTTTAACATCTAGGTGTAAAGACCATGTAACTAGCATGGTGGTACCCACAACAGTAATAGGGAAGTTAGGAAGGTGCTTAATAAATGCTAATGGATGAACTGATTGATTGTAAGTTGCATATAAATGTCATATATATGTTCTATAAAAGCCTTACCTTCCCTAATAATTTCATACTTCCAGATGTTATTCCTCAAGAAAATGAAATCTACAAGATACCAGCACTAGGCTGAGGACCCCTAATTCTACATTTAGGTAGTAGAACCAGATAATTCTAATATCTCAGAGTTAAAATTAAAATTTTCATCCAACGAAAAACCTTCAAACCCTGAAACAAATCCAAATCAAAACACTGAATTTCCTTCATGGGAAAAAAAAAGATGCTTTGACCAACTTTGCAAAGAAAAATCAGAATTCAATGGTGTTATAGAAAGGATTTCTAGATTTTTCTGGAGTTGGAGACCTGTGTTCTCCTCTTGAGGGCAAATCACCTGATTGTAATGGTATCAGTTTCCTTATCTACAAAATAAGGATTATATGACTAGAAATTTTCTTCCAGGAGTTACATTTTATAGTAAGGTTTTATGCTATAACTGGTATACCATTCAACAACTTTTCATATGAATGAAAAGAATTTGGAACTTCATTTTGAAGTAAAGGACTATAGATTATTTAGAATCTACAAAATCAGCAAAGGATAAAAGTATTTTGTGGAAAGAAAGATTCCAGGCAATTAATATTGTATTTCCAAGAAACAATGAAAATGTGAAAAAAGCAATGAAGAAGTAATAAATCCTGAGGCTCAGTTCAATATGTATCTAATAAAATGCAAATTAGGCTTTCATTTTTTGATGATATGAAAAAAGTCAAGAAATGTAATATTCTAATAGGAAATTTAATTTAAAATAACCTTCAATTGACTTTAAAATTTTATGAATATCAGAACACTTCCGTTATTTGTTCCTGTAAATAATAGTTGCCTAAGAGGCAAAAAACATGCTCTTTATTTTTTTAAGTTTAATTATAGCTTTTTATTTACCAGATATATGCATGGGTAATTTTCCAGCATTGACAATGGCCAAACCTTTTGTTCTAATTTTTCCCCCTCCTTCCCCCCCCCCCCCCCGATGGCAGGTTGACCAATACATGTTAAATATGTTAAAGTATAAGTTAAATACATTATGTGTATACATGACCAAACAGTTGTTTTGCTGTACAAAAAGAATAGGACTTTGAGATAGTGTACAATTAGCCTGTGAAGGAAATAAAAAATGCAGGCGGACAAAGGAAGAGGGATTGGGAATTCTATGTAGTGGTTCATAGTCATCTCCCAGAGTTCTTTCGCTGGGTGTAGCTGGTTCAGTTCATTACTGCTCTATTGGAACTGATTTGGTTCATCTCATTGTTGGAGAGGGCCACGTCCATCAGAATACATCCTCATACAGTATTGTTGTTGAAGTATACAACGATCTCCTGGTCCTGCTCATTTCACTCAGCATCAGTTGATGTAAGTCTCTCCAGGCCTTTCTGAAATCACCCTGTTGGTCATTGCTTACAGAGCAATATTATTCCATAACATTCATACACCACAATTTATTCAGCCATTCTCCAATTGATGGGCATCCACTCAGTTTCCAGTTTTGGGCTGCCACAAACATTCTTGCACATGTGGGTCCCTTTCCCTTCTTTAAGATCTCTTTGGGATATAAGTTCAGTAGGAACACTGCTGGGTCAAAGGGTGTAGCGAGCTGTCGTCTCTAGAAGCTGCTGGATCGCTCTCTGGGAAGAGATCTGCTGTATCTTCTACTTAAATCTCTCCGACAGATTCTTCTTCCTGTAACGAACCGTTGTCTCCAGGCAGTTGCTGTTAACTCTTGTCCAGAGAAGTGACTTCCCTTCCTGCAGGGAGCCCCGTCAAGCCTGATGCAATGCAGAGTCTTCTTCTATCTCTGGGAGTCCTCTCTTTTATTCTCCCAGAGAATGGGCGTGGGATAATGCAAGGGCTTCTGGGAAGAACCATCTCAGCCAATGAGCCTGCTCCTTCCATCAAGTCAACCTGAGTTCTCACCTTGTAATTGTCCAACCTGAATTCTCACCTTGTCACTATCCAGACAACCTGAGTTCTCACCTAGTAATCCTAACAAAAGGGTATGCACAGTTTGATAACTTTTTGATGCTCTTTATTTTTTAAAGAAATAAATATCTTTTTTCTTGTAATCAATAGGACATCCAAATGGTTGCAGTATAGAATTAAGGGATTGCTCATTATGATACATTAACACCTGGATGAGCAATAATTGTGTTAAATCAACAGATCCATAAAATGAGTCGACAATTAGTATGTGAAAATTACCCAAGGGACAGTAGGAAAAATATTATTTGTCTAATTTATAACTAGTATATTAAGAGTAAGAAGCGAGGGAAGTATAATTATTTTAAATATGTGCAATGGGAATGGAGGTAGCAAATAATGAAAATTAAAGTACAAGAAATTATACGATAATATTTTTGAACTAGAGAAGGCCTCCTCTAGTTCAAACCCCTCATTTTACAGGTGAGGAAACTGAGGCACAGTGTGCTTAGATAACTTCTCTGACAATATTTTAAAAGATACAAGTAATAGACCTGGGATTAGAGCAAAGCTCACCTGACTCGGAGAGAGTGTTCTTTCTACCATTCCAGGAGTGGAATAAGCTCTTTCTGTCACACCACAGGAAAAACCACCAGAAAGAATTGGTTGGGGCCATTGAGTCATTTAGCCCAGAAATAGGGGATGGGAAAAGGGAGAAGCAGCTTTCTAAGGACAAGTGGCCATTTTTTCAATATATAACAGCGATTGTCAAATCCAGGAAGCTCATTCATTCCTTATTTTAAACTAAGTACTTAGAAATCATGTCATATATGTAGAATATCTGGAATCAAGGCTTTGGTAAAATATGTAAACCAAACCCCTTTTTTTGATCCCTGGTACTTTTGATCTAGGTAAGTTTCCAATAAGGCAAATACACCTGAGATATTGTGCTTTTAAGGTACTGACCTTTCATATGGAGCAATTGTGTGCTGAAATGGAAAGGAAAGGCATTTTTATATATAAAAAAGTTATATCAACTGTTCAAGGATGTAAGATATTGCTTTTCATAGATGACCAATTTGATGTTCAGTTCTGAAAAAAAATAGGTAAAAAGTCTTTGGTTTAATAAAAACTGTTAAGTTACATGTATGAGAGTCCCCAGTTTTCAAATGAAAATTTAGCTGTTTGGGACAGAAAATACATAAACCAGTTTAAATGACCTTGTAAAAGATGTAAGGTGAAACCTTCTGTACACAAATACTTGGTTAGCTTAAAGGAGGCAAGAAAGAACTTGTTTTTATTTTAAAATGGATAATATGTAAGTATAAAGAAATAGTTTCAAGAACGGAGCAGATGAAGGACTATTTTGAGTATTTGCATATAGTATAAATGTTTAAAGTTTTTAGAAGAGTAAAATGCTCATTGTAAGGATTATTGATTATCTTCATCAATTGTGTAATTAATGTTGATTTCTTGGGAGAAATTTAGTGAGTTGTTATCCCATGACTCAAAGGAGGGCCATTTAGGACAGAAGCATCTGAATTAAGCTATTGGAATCAGATAGTAAGATAGGCAAGATGAGGCACATAGTAGGCATTTCATAAATGCTTATTGGTTGCTTGCTGACCCTTATGATTTGGAATGGAAAAGAAGAGTGACTAAAAATAGTTTTGCAGAAATTTTTCAGTAATTTTAAATTTAATATGAGTAGATATCCATAGCCGATGGATGATACAGAATTTGGGGAAGTGAAAGGTTGCAAAGAGAATCAATCTGAGTTATTTTTCTGTGAAACCTGTTCTTAATGAATAACATAGTATCCTGTTTGGGCTTGTATTATACCCAGAAAAGACCTGAGGTGGTCTAGTGTTCTGAAACTTGTTCTTAGCATTTTTATATTATTAAAAATTATTGAGGATCTCTTTAAAGAGTTTTTGTTTATATGAGTTATATTTATGAATATTTGTCATATTAGAAATAAAAACTAATTTTTAATTTGTACACCCCTAAAAAGTTTCAGAGATGCCCAAGATTCTCTGGACCACATCTGAGAACCACTGGTCTAGTAGAAGGTTTCATAACCTTTTTTTACTTGTGATCCCTTTTTTAAAGCAAATTTTACATAATCCTGGGCATGTAGGTATATAAATAAGTGTACAAATCAAATATTCAATTATACTAAATCATAATTTCATGACCCTCACATTCAGTTCTAAATCCCATGAGGGGTCACGACCCACAATTTACAAAGCTTTGGTCTAGTGTAATGAGCTTTGCAATACTCTGGTATAAAGGAAATCGCTAGTCAATTCAACAGAGTAATACTTTTTCAATTTTAAGGTCAATAAGAAGTAGGAAGATCTGGTAAATGTTATAACAATTTGAAAAAAGAAGAAAATTCACACATCCAGACTGTACTATGAACCAGAAAGGAATCTGTTAGTGGAGATGAACCAATAATCTAAAAATCTATAGTCTTTCTGTCACTGACTTCCCATTTAAACACTTACAAATCATCCTTAAAATCTTGTTTGTTGACGTTATGCATTTTTTGATTGCCTTTGGTGTGGTCTCTTGTGCCTCATGACTACAACTTCAAAGTTGTAGAACTAGAAAGTCATTCAGTCCAATCTGTATGTGAAAAATAATTTACCTTCCATATATCAATAAAAAGCATCCAATCTTTTCTTGAAGACTTTGAAGAAGGTGAAGGGAAACATACTATTACCCAAGGCTCATTTTACTTTAGAATACCTCTATTAATTTAAAAAGTGTCTTTTTTCTTCTGTATTTTCAACTCTAAGTTTACCAACTTTTAATTTCTGCCGATTGTTCCTCATTTTACCTTGTGGAATGAAACAGATCAAGTTGACTTCTTCTGTATGATAATCTTTCAAATGCTTGTAGACACTTACCATATCCTCTTTAGCCTTCTCCAGGATAAATATCTTCATGTCCTTCCACTGATCCTTATATAATATGAACCCTTTGTTACTCACTTCTGAACACTCTCCAGCTTGGCAAAGCCCTTCCAAAGACATGGCACTCAAGTCTGACCCAGGAAGAACACAGTGAGACTATCACATCAGCTTAGCCATTTTGTCTCTTTTGATGCAACCTAAGATAGCATTAGGTTTTTTTTGTTGTTGTCATGTTTCATTATTGATTTATGTGGAGTGCGCAGACCCCTAAAACTGAGAATTTTTTAAGGTAAACTATTTAATTGTCCTGAATTTTGCCCATTAAAACTTTTTTTTTTCTTCCAAAGTATTTTGTATTCTGGTGGGCAGCCCATATATTTAGCATGCATTAAAGCTTTATGCTAACAACTGATATGAAAAGGATACTTTCTGTGACTTTATCCAAGTAATTGATGCCTTGTGACATTACAGAAGATTACTCTTCAGGAGATGGGCTTTTCCCAATGAACAGTTTCAGATTACTAAAATCACTGCAATTCTCCCAAATGCTGAGAAATTCTCTAGTAAACACAAGCATCTTTGAACTGGGTGATCTGATGAATTTCTGTCTTTTGGAATAGGTGCAATTCTTTTAAAATTGTCACAGAGAAGAAAATTAGAATAACAATACTAAAATTATTCAACTATTTTTAAAGTTGATAAAACAGGAAATCTTCCTTATCAATGGTTTCCTTTTCAAAAGATTGACAAACTGGAGAGGATTTGGAAAGGGATAATCAGAATATTTAGGGCACATGAATAGGAAAACAGTTCCCTTTTTCATTTATTTCCAAGAATAAGAGAAAAAAGGGTGTCAATGTAACGAATCAGTCAATAAACCTTTACGAGTCTCTTTAAATGCCAAGTACAACGCTAAACATAGGTGAAACAAAAGTAAACAAAAGATAATCTTTGTCCTTAATGAGTTTACAATCTAATAATGTAGACCATGGGGGAAAAGATGAAAAAAACATTTTCTGATCACCTACTGTATACAAAACGCTCTGAATGCAATGAAAACAAAACAAAACAAAACAAAAAAAAAAAACAAATAAATGAGTCTGTTCTCAGTACTTTAAATGTGGTGCTTATAAAAAACAGTGAAATGATAGCACTTCTGACCCTCCAACAGTTATTTTAACAGTTTTCTCAAACTGATCTGATTTCTTCGGATTCAGTGATGAATACTTATAACGTGATACCTCAGATCAGGCCAAAATGGCACTTGGAATCACAATGAGTCTTCCAGATATTGCAATCTACTTGTACAAGAGAAAAGGCCCATGTGATCTTATGACATTTAGTAGTCACACAATCTGACTAATCTAATGAACAGATACTGGAAAATTGAGATTGGTTCAAAGAAACATAGGAAATAACTTGAAATAAAGTGATTTGATATTTTGCCATGTGCCATTTTAGAACACCAATGCTAAAATTGTAGCTTCAAACGAACCATTTTAATACCAGGTGCTTCCTTTGGAAGACAAATGATGTGAAAATTAATTATAAATTATAGTTAAGCAATGAAAAATATTTTTAGATGATATTCTTGCACAGGGTTAACATGTACGTTATGCTCAGATAAAAAGATACTGCAAAAGAGACACAGAATCAGAAATGATTGTAATGCAACAGCTTGCACATTTGTAGTGGGTGAACTTGAAATTCACTTTCTATTTTATTTTCAAGCTTAACTTTCCAAGGGTAATACTTACCACTGAATTGGCTACTTTTTAAAGTATAAAAGTACTTCATCTTAAAAAAAAGTACTTTCTGGTTGCCTGAAATATGTAGGATTCAAACAGTATTGCTCTCTGTGGGAGAATTTTGGTAGGAGCAAATATCAGGTTTCACGGAACTTGGAACAAACTGTTCCCTTGAGGTACATGGACCAACTCACTTGGACCAATTTGCCATTTGCCATTTGAAAAATGTTTCTTTGGAAAAGAACTAGAATTAAGTTTGTATGATAAAGATCTCATTTTTAGATATTTTCCCATAGGTCTTTGTTTTGTTTTGAAATAAAAAAGGCTTTGTGAATATCCAAGAGGGGTAGTGGGGGGACATAAGTATGCTAATCTTTCAGGCAAATCACATTAGACTGACTTGAAAAAAGATTTTATGTTCATGTCTGGCAGTTACTCAGAGGTATATTTTTTGAAGATGTGCTGTTTTAAGGCAAATACAAAACTTAACTTCATTTAGATGAAGTGTAAGAGGAAATTATCTTTAAACAAATCATCTATAAGTGACATCCATCTGTAACTTCATGCCTTAATCAAAGGTCTCTAGAAACATGTCTTCTTGCCCTCTCGCAATTAATCATCTGTTTCTTTCGAAGAACAATCCAATAATCCTTTGCTGATTTGATTTTAAGACTTAACTGGAACTTCCAACCTCTAATTCAACCAACAAACTCTCTGTTCTTCTGTCTACTAATTGCTGTGTTAGGGAACAAGTTTTGGGGTGATTGTAATGTAAAGCAAAGAGTTTGAGGGTGCAAAAAACAAAGAGTTGGTTTGACCAATGTGATCACGTAGGAGAAGTGATAATAGATCTATGAGATCATGAGTTCCTCCAATAAACTCCTCAAGGGCTTTGTATTTCCAGCACTTAGCTTGGTGCATGTAACATATGTTTAACAAAAGCTTGTTGACTTGGCTTGGAAATAGGAGAGTGGGGGGTGTTTTTTTCTGGTGCAGATCTCTGAAAGCACAAGGGTGATGGATCCCTGGAAAATTAGCAATAGGGAATATTTTGGATTTTGTGCCATGAGCCTGATTGTTCACTAGTGTCAGTTCCCATGGAGCATGTCGTGCATCTGGGGAATGTTGTGATGAGCCCTATCAGATTATTTATGAAAGGTGTAGTTCTGAATGCTATAATCTTCAAGCTTTCTTAGAAAGTGCATATGGCTAAAGAATACCCTCATAGTCTCACTGATGTGGAAATAAAGAAAAATCCTGGAAAGGTTGCAGAGAGTGTCTGTTGGGAATAAATGAATGAATGAGCGCTAATTAAGTGCTGTGTGGGAGGCACTATATCAGCCCTGGGAAAGCAAGTATAAAAAGTCAAGCATAAGTATGGCAAGTTGATTTATGGATCTATCAATTGACATGGCATTTCCAAAATCAGTGGTATTATTGATTGGTTAATTTTGCCCAGAGCAACAGAATGAAAAACATCGTGGTGGGAACCTGTGGTTGGAGATCATGCAGACAGCTAGATAGGATGTGAAACAGATTGGTTCAGTGCTTCATAGGCCAGGTATGGTGAGCTGGGTAAGTTTGCACTCACTCAACTATCTACCAAGATAGTCCAGCATCAGAAATGAAGCTCCTAAGCCGATTTATCTCGGAAATTTCATGGATGGTCAATGAGGGCCTAGTTTTCAAAGCACATATAAGGGCTCTTCTTGCTGCTGAGCAATGTGCATCTTGGGTAAGCTTGCTTTTGGAAGTGTATGATGAGGGAAAATGGATGGAGGAAGAAGAATTCTGGAGGTCTGGTTAATAGGACTCTTATGCCACTGAAGATCTTGGGTTTTTTCCCCTACTGTTTTCCCTTTTAAAAGATATTTTAGAAAGGAAAATTTACTAAAATGATAGAGTAAGAACAGTAAATACAAAATGCCACCCCTCAAGAAAATTCATTTTGTTCTTGTTTCATGTGTATAAATTTGCTCCCTCCTACCTCCAACTAGATTATATGGTCCTAGAAGGTAGGTAACTTTTTTGTGTGTGTGTGTACCTACCATACATGCTGACAAAATGCTAAGACTATAAAAGGTATTAAGTCAATACTGGGTAGCTGGAAGTTTGAAATAATATTCTTAATTATGTTTGCGTAGATATGGCCTTTGATAACAGAAGCATCTTTTAAAGACAGTAGTTATTTGTAAATGCCTACATGACCTTAATTACTAAATATATTAAAACAGAATTAATGAGAATCAGGATGAACAGAAAGTCATCAAGAAAATGCTTAAAAGCTAAATAATTTGTTCATTTTTGACCTGGAAAAACTAAGTAATTTGTTCATTTTTGACATAGAAAATATGTTGGAAGAGTTGGACAAAGCAAGAGAGCAGGGAATGAAAATTACATTATGGTAATAAAACTATAAAAGTAACAGAGGTCCTAGAGTGCTTTGGAGAAAACTGGCTACATTATCTTGAGAAATAATCAGTTATGCATTATTCACTATGATAGCCTAAGCTTACAGGTCCAAGAAAATCAATTTTGCTTAGATTTGTCTTAAAATGAGAATGAGAAAATTTCTCCATTTTCAGTATGGACTTTGAGAAAAAAAACACTTTTAAAATGTTAAAATTTTAAAATAATAACTATCCAAAATAAAAACAATCCAATATATTGTTGGGGATAAAAGATTATAAAGTATAATCCCTGCCTTCAAAATACTTATAAGGGGAATGAAAACAGAATAAGTAGAAAATGAAATGGCATATGATAAAAGTCAAATTATTCTTATGTACATATGTAGGTCCATTTGAACAAAATCTCCTTGAACATGGGCGCTACATCGCTGTTGTCTTGATATCCCTAATGGCAAGTGACATAATAGACATATAATACGTATCTAATATATAGATTTCTTGATTGATTGTCTAATAGAAAAAAAATAAGATCTAGTCTTATAGACCAGAGTTATATTTCTCTTTGGTTTTTGTGGACAAGACAGGATGCACACAAATGAGTTTTGATTTGGAATCAGAGGAATCTGAATTTGGAATCATTTGAATTTGAATTCTGTCATGTGAGCATTAGACCTCTCTGGATCATAGTTTCTTCATATTTGAAATGATAGTATAGAGATTGGTCCCTTCTGGGGCTAAATTTTTGAACGTCTGATAATGGCCTTAGATTTTTACTTTGCTTAATTAAAAATGTGTGAGAGGTCATTATTTGATTTGCGGAAAAAAAAAATGTTTATATATTATGGGCTGAAACCAAATGCATGATTAAAAGTTAGCAGAGTAATATGTCTTCATTTTAAATTCCACAGGAGAGAAAACACACATGTATGTGCATGTGTATATGTATGCACATTCCTATTTACACACATGTATACACAGAAGAGAAACGTATGTGTACATATACACTCAGAAACTGTCTTACTTTTCTATTTGTATTCCTGATATTTTGCACATAGAGTGAGCACTTAATATGCTTTTTTATTAATTCCTTCTTTCCATAAATCAGTTCCATAAAATGGAGAGAGATCTGATTTCAGAGTGTTAACAAAAAATTCCCAGGTCCATAAAGGGACCTGAAATGAAAGAGAATATGATCACAGGTTACAAAAGTGTTTATTGTCTGAGAAAAAGAACGTGTAAGGGAGAAAAGAATTTATAAAGGAGCAAAGAGAGCTAGAGTTCTCAGTTGCTCAAAGGGAGAGTGGGAAAAGGTGATATATTAATAGTCTCTAGAGACTTTCAAGTAGGGATCAAGGGTTAAGAGAAGGGAGACATTGTAGATATAATAAACCAGACAGCAGGATGTTTGGAAACTCCTGAGCAAGGTCTCCAGTCTGCAGCTGCTGCTCAAGGTTGCCTTTGAGCTGATCAAGGCTGGTTCTGGGATTTCTGGCAGCTACAGGCATTTTGCAAATTCGACTGGAGTTGGCTTGCAAAGGATCACTGGTATGTCAAGCAGCTTTGAGCTTTAAAAATCTTTCTACTTGGCTGGTTATTGTGTGACTCCATTGTCTTATTCTTACAGCCATTATAGAGCCCATGTTAATGAGGACCTTAAAGAACTAGTTTCAAGTATTGCCTCTTTTGTGGATATATATATATATATATATATATATATATATATATATATATATATATATATATATATATATATATATATATATATATATATATATATATATATATATATATATATATATATATATATATATGTGTGTGTGTGTGTGTGTGTGTGTATGTGCATAGACACATATACTTTACATATATACATGTATCATATAAAGACAATTAGCTTTCTTCAAAAGACTTTAAAGTGAGCAAAATATATATTCATTCATGCATATATATAATATATAGACATACATGGCCATGTACATGCACACACATAATAAACACAAACGCATAATCTATGTTATTGAACATGATTTCATCAGTTTTGAGAGCTCTTGGTGGGTATTTCCTTTACCACCACAAATCAGAACATTCTCTCAGAGCCTGAGACATTTAGCTAGCATACTAGAATACTAAATGTCTTATCCAGGGTTGCATAGATATAATGTGAAACAGGCAATTAATTCAAGTCAAATCAAGTAAGCAAATAACCTAGGAACTAGGTTAAAGGCTAGGAATACTAAAAATGGTCCTTCCAAGAGAAAAATTATGTTCATATGAGAAATTTACAGGTATATAGAAAGTAACCATAGAGTAAGTTCTCACATTGGGAGGGAGAACCAGATCTATTGCAGAAAGTTTAGATTGAGATTCAAAGGGATCTGGAGAAGTTAGGGTGCAGAATGAGAAGGGGAAATGGGAGACAGATGAAGAAAATTCATGAATTTGTGCCTTTTTAATGGGAGATGATAAGGAGGAAAGAAAATCTGGAACTCAAAAAATTAAAAACATATATAAAATTGTTTTAACTGGAGAAATTAAATATATTTACTAAATTAATAAAAGAATAGATGAAGTATATTTGTGTGGTATAAAGCAAAAAGATCGGTGTTAATCATAAAATATGAGGAGGGGAATAAAGCATAAGAAGGCTAGAAAAATTGGAAGAGATCAGCTTATACAGGGCATTAAAGGCAAGAGAAGAATTTATATTTGAGTATGGAAGTGATAGTCATGAAATTTATTGAGTTGGGAGTGAAATAAGTTATTCCATGATCATACCTGGGATTTAGGAAGATCCCTTTGGGGGCTGAGTGGAGGATGGATTAGAGTGGGGAGAGATGAGATAGGGATGTCAGTCAGAAGAATATTGTAATAGTACAAGCATGAGGCAATGAATGCCAGGGTAACGTGTCAAAAGAGAAGTCAGGACAAAGATGGAAGATTCTGTGAGAGTGCAATGGAGATGACTTGGCAACAGACCGGCTGTGGCACTGGGAGCAGTTGAGGAGGACTCCTAGATATGAGCCAGGATAACAGGAGGATGCTGGTGACAGAGAAGTTTGGGGAGTTTGAAGAAAGGGAGGAAGATAAGCTCAGCTTGGGAAATGTTGAGAGATGTTTATGACCTATCTATGTGGAATGCTGTATAAATTAGAGCTGGCTTTAATTTCTAGATTTAATAAAGTGACCGATAAAATGTCAATAATGCAGATTAAACTTAAAACTATGTCATTATTATTATTTTGTTTTGGAAAGCTGGTTGTTAAACATTTACCAGCATATCACTGAACCAATCTAGATAGGACATTTCAGGTACAAGTCGGAGAAGCCCAGTGATCTTTAGGATTCAGTAGGAAAGCAGATGGTAACATACATACATCCTTTAGTATAATTTCAATTAATAAAACCATGCTTGTTTCTAATGATGAGTGATTTAATGGTTCCAAGGACTAGGCAAGACCTTTTTTTCCTGGTCTTCCATAACTATTGTTGCTAAGGAAGCCAGGACTGCAAGATCTGCAGGGAAGATGCCAGTTATTATCTACACCAGTGTTTCAAAGTCTTTTGAACTTTCTGCCTATAGGTGACAGTGCTGGTAGTGGCAAGCATTATAGCATCCCTTATTGACATGGTTATTCTCCTGGATGATGGCTACAAGGAAAGCGTAGAAATGGTTGCTTGGGAAGCGTTGCTTTTCCTGAGGTTTTTGAACAGAGTCTTGTGCTATTTCCACAGAGTCCAATAAGAAATGAAGGTCAAGGTGATGGATATAGTTTATTCTGCCTCGCTCATGAGGCCTTCTGTTTTGCATTCAGAGCACATTGATATTTCAGAAAGAATCTATTTTCCCTACAATATACAAAAAATTTTGTCAGTTCCTATTACTGAATCACTGATTATTAATGATAATTTATGATGTCTCAATAGTTAATTTTAGCTCTCTGGGGAGTGAGGGGGGTTCTAAATTTGCCCAGATCTCAATGCAGGATGTACCAGCTGATAGTTGGGTCTATCTATGCAATACCAAAATATCTGGTCAATTCAGTGAAAAACAGTGAGTCAATTGAGTGAAAAATTGAGTCAGGATCAATATTTGGCATAAGGAAAAAATCAACATTTGAATGACTTACTGATTTTCTCATTGGATTGAGTGATTTGTTTTGGCATTGTGCTGACATAGCCTGTATACACAAGGCTCCACTGGCCAAGACTGTCTTCTGGATCCTTACTCTATTTTAATCCTCTCTTCCTGACTGAAAACTGACAATTATGTCAGCATGAAGGATGCTGTTTATTGTGGTTTCCCACATTTGAGCTGTGGAACAGAGTAGAAATGACTGGGCTGGATTCAACTCTGAAATTGTCCCTCCTAAATAAGCACCCAATTAACTAGTCTTCTCAGAGTTTGAGACCCGATGTCATTTCTTAAACATTCCACCTAGAACCAGGATGTAGACACTGGGAGAAATAGAAGAGGTATTTTCACTAAAGTGGAGTCCATCTTCATGGTTTCTTGAACTTGATGGCAAAAGAGGACACCGAATTTAGTTGGGGATGGAAAACACATTAATTTCACAATTCAGATGTCATATTTGACTTTTACAAGCTGTGTGACCTTGGACAATACACTTAATCTCTCTCTTATCCATAAAATGGGGCTAATCATATTTGCAGTAACTACCTTACAGGGTTTTTTTTTGCAATGCTCAGCTGCTAAAACTTAAAATGCTATATGACTGGCAATTATCACTATTACTTAATTAATGCAAAAGAGATTAATTCTCAATGCTTTATAGAAAAAAATGGCATCATCTTTAACATGTGGATTTTACTGTCTTCCTTCTATCTGAAATGTGAACATCTTAATATGCTTGTTATTCAGCAACGTTATTGATGTGTTTGTATATTAACTAGAGGGAATAAACTGTCTTCGTCTTCTGACATTTCTCAACTTCTCATCTTGCTTTTATCCCTAGATACAAAAATCCAAAATCCCTAAGGGCCAAAAGTAGAACTAATCTGGATTTAGCCTAATAAATCCCAGAGAAGGATTTCATCTTTTTCTCATAAGCTCATTTGATAAAAAATCCTCAGGGATGGAGAAGTTGTAATGTTCTTTTTAGTTTAGTTATCTAGTAGTTGTCTTCTTGGGGTGGGAAGTGGGGGTGGGAAAGAAATCTATGCAAACATCATTATAGGGAGAATACTAACTGACTTATATTGACAATGATTAGCTTATGGTAAAGACCACCTTTGTCACATAGTTCATTATGCCTAAGGCATGATATAGAATCTGCCAAAATCAGAATTCTACAAACTCATTGCTGGGAATATTTTGTATATTTTTTATATATTTTGTCATTTTGGTATAATTCAATGGAATTTTGATGTAAAGGAAATGCATATAACCCTTTCCAAAGTGATCCCAAGTATAATTGTAATATTGATTTGGTTTAGAATTATTCAATTATTTTCATGCCCTTAATAGCTATCTATGAGTTATTTGTAATTCTAATTAATTTTTCTGTCTAAAATTCAGAAAAAAACACAAATATATATATATGTATATTTTGATAATAGTGACAATCCCTTTGTAATTTAGTCCACTTTCAAGTAAAAGCTTTGATATGAAAGCCAAACATAAATCTTCCATTTCTTTAAATCTCATCTTTATTTTAGATTTGAGCTAAAAAATCCTAATCTAAAAAGTAATCATCTACTAAATACTATAAAATAATCTTCTTTGCTAAAAATACTTTACCAAAGCTTACTAAAAATAATCTACTAAAACTTTTACCAAAAATTATCTTTCATATGTTGATGGATCTGTGGTCCCATGGATAGCATTATTCCTTCTAATGATATAGCTAGAAACATAATCATATTCTGTCATCCAAAGTGATTCTTACATAAATGCTGTACTAACTCCTTCATAGAACATCTATTGAATATGAAGAAGGCCTCTCTCTTTTTATCTTGAAACTGCATAGATGCCATTGGACCTGGATATTGTTACCATGTGACTGATCCATTTTTCCTGCCCATATTATTTGTTGCTGTTGAGTCATTTCAGTTGTCTGATTTGTGGTCCTGTTTGGGTTTTCTTAGCAAAGGTACTAGCATGATTCATTATTTCCTCCTCTAGCTCATTTTACAGAGGAGGAAACTGAGTGACTTGCAGCAAATAAATTAGTTTGAGGCCAGATTTGCATGAGGAGGATGAGTCATTTTGACTTTAGGTCTAGAACTCCATGCCCTATGACACCACTAAACTGCCCAATCCATATTTATTTTGAACTTTTAAACCATGATTCTTGATTCATATTATAGTTTACTTGTTATGTCCACCTTTGGTAAATTTTGATTCTTTTACAAATGTGATTATTCGTGACTTATAACATCATCAGATGAATATTATTTTAAAAAAACATGTATCTCTTGGGAAGACGTATGCTTGCTAAAAATGTTTACTTCTTCCAGGGCATACTGTAAATGAAAGTGAGATATCCCATAGATGATGGGGATTATCTGATTATTCTTTTTTGCAGAGGGCACTACCCTCATTCCCTTTTGTGGTTGGCATGGGGATCCCATTAAGATTTGGGTCATGCCACTTTCTGCATGAAGCCTTTTCTGACCTTCTCAGTTACAAGTATTTCTTTATCAAGGTTACCATATATATATTTTGTATGTTCTGTTTGTATCAATATCTATACACTTGTACTTAATAAACATTTGTTGGTTTATAGATTAGTGCATATTAATCTTATGCATTATTTTCTTGCAATTCTCATCAATCCATACAAGTTTGCTTTTTTTAAATAGTATTTCCCTCCAGTTATATGTCAAGAAAAATGTTAGCATTTATTTTTATGAGATTTTGAGTTACAAAATTCTCTCCCTCTCTTTCCCTTTCCCTCTTTCAAAGATAATGGGCCGTTTGATTTAGTTTTATAGGTATTATTATGTAAAACATTTCCATATCAGTCACAGTTGTGAAAGAAGAAACAGATCAAAAAGAAAAAAAAAAAACAAGAAAAATAAGGAAAGTGAAATAAATTGCTTCAATCTGCATTCAGAATCCATCAGTTCTTTATTTGGCTGTGGATAGCATTTTCTTTCATGTGGCCTTTGTACTTGTCTTAGATCACCGTGTTGCTGAGAAGAACTGAGTCATTCAATGTTGCAGATACTGTGTATGATATTTTCTTGCTCCTGCATATTTCACTTTGCATCACTTCGTGGAACTATTTCTGTTTTTTTTTTTTTTCTGAAATCTGCTTGTTCATAATTTCTTATTGCACAGCAGTAATCCATTACTTTCATGTATCTCAACTTGTTCAGTCATTCCCCAATTGATGTGCATTTTATATCCCAATTTTCCCAAATCCTCTTCAACATTTATCATTTTCCTTTTTTGTCATATTGGCCAGTCTGAGAGATATGAGGTAGTATCTATGAGTTGATTTAGTTTTCATTTCTCTAATGAAAGCTGACTTAAAAGTCTTTTTACATGCTTATTAATAGTTTTGACATCTTCATTTGAAAATTACCAATTCATATCCTTTGGCCTTTTATTAACTGGGGAAAGATTTGTATTCTTGTAAATTTGATTCAGACCTCTACATATTTAAGAAATGAGGCCTTTAATTGAGACACTTAAATATTTTTCAGCTTTCTGTTTTCTATTTAATCTTGTTTGCATTGATTTTGTTTGTGCAAAAGCCATTTAATTTAATAAAACCAAAATTAGATATATTTTCATTTCATAGTATTCCTATCTCTTGTTTGTCATGAAATTATCCTCTTCCCATAGATCTGATAGGTAGACTATCTATTGTTCTTCTAATTGTTTTATGGTATGGAAAGTTTTTTTTTTATCATTACAAATAATACAAACTACCAATTGTTTCACTTGATTTGGAAATTTGCAATTTATGTTCAAAATAATTAAGCTTCTTCTTTATGGTCAAAATTGTCTTCCTAGTAAATTCCTCACAAAGCCTACTCTTCTGGGTGAAGATTTTATAAAAAAATCTGATTAATATAAGTCCTATGTAAACTCTTTTTCTTCCATCCACTACCACTTTCTACTCTTTGGCTGCTGTCACACTCGCTTCTGATAACAAATCATATCTGACATGTGCTTACTTTTATGTATTTCTCTAAGCGCTGATTACTATTTTCACTACTAGGATGGCATTGAATAATGTTCAGTGAAAATAATTTTACTTAAAGACTTTTGAATTGCATTCAGATAGACAAAAGTCTAAAAGGAAAACAACTCATCACCATAAAGTACTTTAATAGTTGGAGAGAGCTCAGATCTCATCAGTATGAATACTAATTCCATTGGTTTCATATCACGGCCCATCCATACTCTCTCATCCTGCGTGTTACTAGCCCTATGCCTTTCCATGATATTCCATAAAACCGCCTGAGTCTTATTATGTAGCAGCTACTAGCACAATACTTTGATTCTCTACTTGCTATTCCTTTATTTCTTAAAGGGTGTTCCTATTAGTTAAAGCCACAGTATGAGGCTATGGCATAATGATAACTATCCTTCAAATCTTTACTTTGGGAAATTTCTTTGTGATACTTGAGATTCTTATTATCTAAAGAGAGGGGTATTCCTGAGATCAAAGCAGTTGAAGGTAAAAAAAGGAATTTTAAGATAATGTTACCCATTCCCATCATTTTCTGAGAGATGAAATCAAGACCTATAGAAAGAAATACCAAAGCAAGTTATTGGGGACTTTGCTTCATTACATTTCTGCTACTATTAGATCAAGAGGTTTAGAGGCAGAAGTACTGATCAAATTTTCTTCTAAGTACTTCAAACCATCCAGCAAAGTCTCATTTAGATTTCCAATAAATACATACTAAATCCATTTTATTTTTCTTTTCCCACCACTCTTCCTCACACCTTGCCCCCAGCCAAGTCCTTTCTCATTCCCATGCTTGCTCTGAAAATAATTCATCCTATACTAGAAACATTTTGATTATTTTTCCTTGCCAAATTCATCTTCCAGTACTGACCTAAAGCTTGCCTTTTTGCTAAATCTTTTATTAAATGAATGAAAACCAAATGCTTTGGTATAAATACTACATAGGATGACTTTGAAGAAAGATATTGACAAATAATAGAAAAGGTAATAAATAACACCTACTTATTTCTTGTATTCATTTTTTAAAATGAGCATTTCTCAAAAGTTTCTCTTCTTATCTCTCTAGGAATGACTCTGTTTTCATTAAATAAAAGTCATTTCTTCCTATGATTTTGCAGTCCTTATACATACTTTTTAATTGAAGTAGAATTTGCAATGGTTTTTGGTGAGTGGGGATTAGTAAATGTAATTATAAATCATGAAACTTACTAAAACACGCTTTGGTCATTATCTAATATAGTTAGGTGATAGGAAACACAACATGTGATCATCTCCCTATTTCAAATGATGTTGCTGAGGTCTAAGCCTAACTACTTTTTTTTTTGCCTTATTTATTTTTCTTTTAAAAACTTATTTGAACTTTGCAGACATCAAGAAACTTCAACATTTTCTCACAGAGGAAAAACAGAGAAGACTATACAAGAAAACATAGATCTCTATCTACTCTATACAGATAATTTTCCTTTGTGGTGTCATAACATAAGCATGGTATGCTATGTCAAGGAAACCTCTGCCCGTAGGAATAATATTCTCTTCCAGTGCTACCTTCTCTTTATCTTCCTAACCTATTTACTAATGAGACTTATGCCCCTCTGTCGGGATTTCTCTACTAGAAACTTTACTTCCCAATGCCTATAATAAACCTCTTTTATCAATCTAAAAAAATAAGTATGGTAACATACATACATACTGACCCTGCTTGCTAGTCTTCCTTTCTGAATTTCCTTCTGATTTCTTCTGTGTATTATTTAAATTTTTCATTGATCTTTTTTCTTTTCTTTCGTTTAGTTTGGGTATGGAAGGCATCAATAGCATGCCTTCTTCCTCTTTCCATCCTCAGATGAAAACTCTCTCTTCTAGCAAGTATTGACAAGGAAAATAAGTTCAGAGATTTGAAAATGTGACTCATATTTTGTCCTTACAATCTACCACTTTTTTTTGCCCTGAATTATTTGTGCTTTGATGCACTCTTGGCAGCTCTAAATGTATTAGAATATTCCTTGGCTCATCTCCCTCTCTGGCATCCTCTATGTTCCATTTATCCCACTTTCCCTAGTAATTCTTAATTCAAGAGGTAGAAAGTATAATTCATCACCAGCCTTTTGGAGTCATGATTGTTCATTGAATTTTCAGAGTTCTTAAATATTTCAAGTATGTTAGCAATATGTTAGTCCTTGCAAGTCTCCTCCTCCCCCCAGTTCTGTTCATTTCATTCTGCATCAGTTCATACAAGTGTTTGAAGGTTTCTCTGAAACAATCTCTTTCATAATACCCTTTATCTTCTATCCTTCTATCTTTTTTCTATTTAGTAAATTGTTTTCTTGAGTATTCATGTATCATTATCCACCAAAACATCCTCAAATCTGTCATGAATTCCATTTGTGTTGAGGGTAGCATCATCTTTTGAATATCTTCAGAGTAAAATTTTGGGTGAACAGAATTGGAATAGGAGGAAGTGGCTATTTGTCTATGTCATCAGACCTGCTCAGACAAATATGTTATAATGATAAGAATAAGGATAATAGTTATTATAATAAAGATAGCAGTAATAAAATAAGAGCATGGAACATTTGAGATTTCATTGATATAATGAATTCTTAGCTGAAGGTACCAAAGCAGATCAATACCTTCTTTGTAATTTATAGCAATGGACACAAACTCTCTAGTACTGTCTAAATAATAATTATAATAGATAAAACTGACATAGCACTTAAAGGTTTGCAAATCCCTTTACACATATTATCTCATTTTCGACTTAGAATAAAATCTGGGAACTAGGTGATATAATTATACTTATTTTATAGATAGGTGAAAAGTTACTAAAATTTTTGCCAATAATTTCCTAACCCAAATAGTTGCCAAACTAATAGCCCATTAGTATCAGATATTAATAAGTATCTGAGGTAGATTATTGATATCTTCTTGATGCATTTTGTATGCATCATGTTCCCTATATGTCTGAGGGATGGAGAAGGATGGAGACAGAAGAAGCATTATATACCTTTGTATTAATGTGACTATTTTAGCACATTAGAATCCCATACTTGTTAGGATTTAGTTGGCAATAGAGTTTTCAATTGTTGTTTTGGAATTTGTAGACTTTGGGCAATAGGGGAAGAGATTTTTTTTTTTGAAGAATTCAGGATTGTTAACTTGAGGTTTTTTGCACTAGTTTAAAAAGTCTTACTCACCTACGGTGTGAATGCCCATTTTATTTTTTTTTTGTTTTGTTTTGTTTTGTTGTTTTTGCCTCTGAATTATTTGTGCGAGGCACATTGATGCACTGTTCTAGCCCTAAATATACTGGCATATTTCTTGGTTCAACTCTCTCTCTAGCATCCTATCCAACTATCCCACTTTCCCTAATATTTCTTAACTTTAGTCCCTTTCCTTTCTTAATTATTTCCTACTTACTCTGTATATAGTTTGCCTCATATATATTTGTTAGCACATTGTCTTTCTCATTTGATTATAAGCTCTTTGAGAGCAGGGTCTATTTTTACCTCTTTTTGTATCCCAAATACTTAGCACTATAAATGACACATAGTAGGGATTTAATAAATTGAATTGAATTAAATTCTGATCCTAAATATCACATTGATGCATTCCCTAGCTTGAAGGATGCACAAGGGATGATGGAACAAAGGTTCTGTAACAAGGATATCATGGCGATTTGAATACAAAACATTTTGTCCCATGAATCCTACAGATTGAAATTTACATGCAGTTCTAAATATGGGAGATTTGAGAGCTTAGCAGACATTTGGTGAATGACTACATTTCTGTAAAGCAGACTGTCTTCCAAATCCATGCTATTTAAAAAATGAAAAAATCTGTTGAAAATAAGAATAAAAACTTAGAAGATTTAAATAATTTTCAATAAAACAAAAATAATGCACGATTTAAAGAAGTCGCCTAATTATAGCCAATATCTACATGTGAATGGCACCTTGTGTGGGCTATGCATTTTAATGTGTTCCAGAGAAAATCATCCAATCAAGTTATTATTTGACATGAAAATTCTCCAAAATAAGAATGTTGAGATGGTGTGGTACATATTACATACTAGCTCTGTGAGTCACTGCATCATAGAATTATAATTGAAAGACACTTTTTTATTGATTTAAGGCAACCTAAAAAGAAATCCCTTGCCTTAGATCATGAGCTAGTGAGGGGCAATATTGGGACTAGAACACAAGGTTCTGGATTTGCAGCTCTAAGTTTTCTCCTGCCCCATGATGCTGCCCAGTCAGTAATATGATGAATCATCCATTTGGAGACTTCCCTAACTAACAAGATGCTAAATCATGATCATCCCATCTGCACAAATCTGTGCTACTTGAGCTAAAATTCAAGTTATCGGATTAAATGGTTCCAGAACCTTCCACTTAAACTATCTGTGCTTTCATTTTATTTGATAGCCTTTGAAAAGAAATCTTTGCTTCATGATAACAAGGACAAATTTGTCTGCTGCAGTGTTCCACAGGCACTGGGATTTAAATGATTGCATTAGCAATGGCTATTTGGCAGCAGGAAATCCAGAATCAATCCTCAGGGTGACTCATGCTAGTTGACATTCTGTTCAAAAGGCAAACTGCCCTCCAACTGAGAGGTCTACCTTGGTTTGCTGCAGACTGCTGCTTAAGAAAAGGGTAAAGGTGCTCCTACCATTTAGATGATATTGGGGGAATGAGACTAATTCTGAGCATGCAATGGTGATATAACAAAGATGGATTTTTTTTTTTAGCAAAAGTAAAATTTCCCAGTCTTATATACAATGACAATTATTTCCCCTTCAGTCCATAATGACTAAAATGAATTTCCTGTTGAATATTTCAAACCAGATGTCATGGAGACATCAGAGACAGATTTGTTTTTTTCATCTCTGCTCCTCTTAATCTACTTCTTTACCAAACATTCCCCTTTTATCAAAGGTCACTCTCATTCTTCTAGTGCTTCAGGTTTAAAGCCTTATTGTCATTCTTGAATTCTCATTCTTCTCCTATTGAATCAATTTTCAAAGTCTGCCATTTCTACCCATATGTTACTAGTACAAGTTTACTCTAAATCCCATAGCTACCATCTTATGTCAGACTTTTCTCTTCCCTCAAGGGATATTGCAATACGTTTCTAATTTTTCTCCCATTCCTAATTCTATATTCACTCCAGCAAATTTTCTTCATAGCCACCAAAGTAACTTTCCTTAAGTGCAGTTCTGATCATGACAACCCTCTATTTAAACTCCAGCATGTCCCTTCAACTCTAGGCAAGGTATAAATTCTTCCTTTTGTTTCTGTATTGTTAAATTTTATATTTAATTTATGGAGGAAAAAGCATTTCCATAATATAGTATGAGAAAATAAGATGCTTGCACATGAAACTATAAATCTACTATGCATAACTTCCTATTCCTTTCAAATACACCACAAAATTATCACATAAATTTCTTTTTTTTCTTCCCTCCCCCTGACCCTAGAGATGGCTACCATTAAATCCAAATAGTTATAGACAAGTGAAATTATAATTCTATTTATCAGTTCTTTTTCTGGATGAAGATTGCATCTTTGTTCATAAGTCATTTATAGTTCATTTAGTTATTAAAATAGACAAAATAATTTATTCACTCAAGGTCGTTCTTAAAACTACATTGCTGTTACTGTATATAATGTTCTCTTGCTTCTGCTCATTTTGCTCTTCATTATTTCACTAAGTTTTTCCATGCTTTCCTGAAATTATTGAGCTCATCTTTTCTTTTAGCACAGTAGTATTCTATTACAATCATATCCCAGATATCTTCAACATTAAGAAGATCCAACTCACTTCCAGTTGATCAATGATGGACAGAAACAACTACACCCAGAGAAGGAACACTGGGAAGTGAATGTAAATTGTTAGCACTACTGTCTATCTACCCAGGTTACTTATACCTTCGGAATCTAATACTTAACGTGCAACAAGAAAATGGTATTTACATACATATGTTGTATCTAGGTTATACTGTAACACATGTAAAATGTATGGGGTTGCCTGTCATCGGGGGGAGGGAGTAGAAGGAGGGAGGGGATAATTTGGAAAAATGAATACAAGGGATAATGTTATAAAAATTACTCATGCATATATACTGTCAAAAAATTTATAAATAAAATTTAAAAAAACAAAACAAACAAACAAAAAAACAATTATATCCCAGAACTTTTTCAGCCATTCCCAAATTGATGGGCATCCCTGCAATTTCCATTTCTTTACCACCACAAAGAAAGTTGGCTATAAACATTTTGGAACATAGAGGCTGATTTCTTTTTACTCTAGTTGACTTTGGAAATAGACCAAATAGTGGTATCACTGGGTCAAAGGGCATAGGTAATTTAATAAACTTTTGGCCATAATTCCAGATTTTACTTCAAAATAGTTGGATCAGTTCACAACTCCGCTAAAAATGAATAAGCATCCCATTTTTCACATTCCTTCTAGCATTTGCCATTTCCCCTTCTACCTTAAAAAAACCTTTTCAATCAGGCTTTAGTCTATTTCCCCAATCTCTTTATAGATTATTCCCTTTTCATGACTCTGTAGACAAACCAAACAGGTCTTCTTAATGTTCTCCACTGCTGTTATGTCATCTCCTTTTCTGTGCTTTTCCTTTAGGAAAGTCCCCATCCTTGAAATGTACTTCTTACTCACTTTTGTCTCATAGAAACTCCAGCTTCTTATGGCATGTAGCTCAAGAATTATTTCTCCATAAATCCTTTCCTGATATTCAAAATGCTAGTGCCCCCTCTCTCTAAATACTTTTATCTTTATTTTGATTGATTCTGCATTTTTTAAACCTGTACACACATATATCTATGTTATCTTTCTTTATAAAAATGAGCTTTTTGAGAGTAGGTTTTAAATTTTTTTTGTTTTTGTATCCCAAGTATCTAGCATAAATATTAATGAGCTAGAATCCAGCTTTAAATGATGACCTTCCTCCAATCCGTCCTCATCACTCCCCCATACACACATCAGTATGTTAGAAGCAAATGGCGCACTGTGTTTAAAAGGCTGTTTGTCTTTGAATAAGAATATCTACTATGGACAGATAAACATATAAGATAAAATTAGAAAGAAATAGTTGAATTGGATCTTGACACTTCCACTAATTTTTTTTTCTGTTGTTTAATCAGAGAATGAAAGGCTACACTAACCCAGGACAGACACTGGCTGATTCAATCAAGTTGGAAAATTTTCAAATAGGTGATTGATAAGATTTAGAGAACCTTATGATATGAGCAAATGTGAATTTTCAGCCACAGATGCTTTCAAAGGTAATTTATCAAGTCATAGAGGGGCTGCAATCTATATCAATGAAGGGAAAATGCACCAATGAAATAACAGATGTTTGAAGTCCTGAAGAAGGATAAAGCCTAAAAGGTAAACAACTGAATTGAACACTTCCAATCCATCTGATCTTTATATAAACAAGTACTTCATAAATGTCTTTTTTTCCCAGCAGAGATAATGCCTCTGCCTTCCTCTGATTTGTATAATTTTAATGAGTTTTGCGAAGTCTTTGAATCTGTCCTGAATCTCCATGGAGTTTTATTAAAACTAACTACATAAATATATTAGAGAAAATAGAGAAAAGAACAACATGATTATAATTCTAAAAACTGATTGAAAATTGGAGGATTAAAAAAATAGTCATATCTTTGATATTAGGTTTTTTTTTAATAAGACCCAAATGGAAAGCAAAATAAAAGGGCATCTCTATAGTGCTAATTAACAATTCAAACATTTATATTCCCGGCATATATCAGCAAACCCTTTTACATTAACCTCACAACTAGAGCCTCTAATAGTTCTGACAAACTAGCTAGTTTTAAGTGGATGAAAAATAAAATTCTCATTTGCATTTATGTTCAGATTTCATCTAATGTATTGAACTTCTGGATTTAACAGAAGATACTGACAGGTAATACACATTCCTGGCCAAAGTAAGAAAGTTTCCATTATATTCTGTACTGTAATAGTTTTTGTCTGAAATCCTAATGAGAATACAATATAAAAAATATGTCTGTTTGGATAAACTAAGCCATGTAAACTCCTTGTTTTAAAGAGAGTTCCCTCTAAAAGGGATGGAGATATTCAATTTTTTTTTGTCTATTGAGTATTATCCAAATGTGAGGTAACACAGAAGAGCTGTTAAGATTTGTTGGACCACAATCATGTTAGAGATCAATTGGTATTATCCCCAAAAGGCTAAAAACTGCTCATAGCCTTTGACATAACAATACTACTACTAGGTCTGTATCCTAGAAAAGAAAAGGAAAAATGATCTATTTGTACAAAAATTGTTGTAGCAGTTCTTTTTGTTTTGTCAAAGAATTGGAAACTGAGCAGATCCCTGTTAACTGGGGAACAAGTTATTATATATGATCCTGATGGAATACTAATGTGCTATCAAAATGATGGGAAGGATAATTTCAGAAAACCCTAGGAAGACATTTGTGAACTGATGAAAAGAGAAGTGAGCAGAACCAGAACACTATATACAGTAACAAGGATGATGAGCTTAGCTGCTCTGATCAAGACAACGACTCTTGAGAATTCTAAAGGACATATGAAAAATTTATTTACCTTCCAAAAGAAACCTTAGGGCAAACAAGCATACTTTTTTAAAAAATTTCTTATTTTGTGCTTTTTTGGATTTTTTTGCAATATGGATAATATGGAAATATGTATCACTGCCTTCTCAATGTCTGAGGGACAGAAAGAGGAGGAAATTTTAAACTTGAGAAGTTTTAAAATGAATGTTAAAAATTAAGTTAAAAGTTTAAAAGAATGAGAGAGACTTCCTGGGCCTCTGGCTCTTGCGGTATTATGGAATGTCCTCTCAGTCAGTCACACTTGTTCACAACCAATCTTTCTTAAATCTTTCTCCTTCCTAATCCTTTACATCCAATCAAGATTTGGAACTTCATTTTTGTACTACAGGTAAAACTCTATAAATGAAATTTGATTGTTTCATCTGGATTTATATCTTCATTAGAAAACTGTTTGTGAGCTCAAAGATTTTAGGGAAAACATCCTGGAAAGACTTAGATGAAATAAGGAAGAGGGGGAACGAGAGAGAAAGGTGTATACAATAATAGCAATATCAATTTGAGAACAATTTTAAGCAATTAAGTTATGTTCACTATAATACATATCCACATTAGCTACAAAGAACCTATTAAGGAAGTTATTATCTGCATGCAGAGAAAGAACTGAAAAATAGAGGTAGTTATAGAATGATTTTACATATACACATATATATATATATATACATATGTATATTTTCCATATACATATATATATTTCCATATAAATTTATATATACATACACCCTCCCATAGTAGATGTCTGTAGTGCAGAGGGAGAAAAGAAGAAAAAAAGGGGGAAAAGAGTGTTACATGTTAATTTTATTACATATTCAAAAGAATAGCACATAATAGATTTGAAATTTATGTGCAATCATTTTTCCTATTCCACTACATTCTGGAAATCACTGTTTTATTTCTTAAGTTTAGAATAAAATAAATATATTTTTAAAATTATACCTATAGAATTTTCAAGGAAATTAAAAATTAAAGTGATTAAGATCATGGAGCTAATATGAGTCAGAGGAAAGACTTGAACACAATTCTTCCAGACTCCAAAGTCAATTTCTTAAATGTGAGGCAATGTTTTCTCTCTTGATAATAATATTTTGTGAAAAAATACAATAGAAAAATTCATCGTGATCATTAATGCATAAAACTGTAGAGGACAGTCATCTTATTCTTTATTTTACAAACTGCAATACCTGAAATCCTTTGCCACTGATTAAGCTGTACTGTAGAGAGCCCAACTCCATCGGTTGGCCAGATTGTTCAAATGTCAGACGTATACTTGCCCCCCCCCCAAAAAAAAAAAGATGATATATAGAGGACTCACACAGGACAAGCACTCACACAGTAGTCAGAAAAGGCAATATAAGGAAACTCTCAAGGTCTCTCTTAAGAACTTTAGAATTGATTGTATGACATGGGAGACCCTGGCACAAGAACACCCAGGATTATGTTCTCTCATCAGGCAAGTGCCCTGCTCTGTTAGCTCAGAAGAAATGGGAGATGCAGAAAGTTAAAGAATCTACCCCAAATATCCATAGGGACTATGCTTGTGCCTGACTTGTGATAGAGTATTCAGGAACTCATATTGGTCTGATCCGCCTCCATTGGACACAGAGTAACTCAACTCTAACACGGGATATTATTTTTGCCCTATTCAAGAATTAAGGACAACAGCCAACTGACAAAAGTATAACCTATCCAAATGATCAGTGGCAAAGGATTTCAGGTATTGCAGTTTGTAAAGTAAAGAATAAGATGACTGTCCTCTACAGTTTTATGCATTAATGATCACGATGAAATTTTCTATTGTATTTTTTCACAAAATATTATTATCAAGAGAGAAAACATTGCCTCACATTTAAGAAATTGACTTTGGAGTCTGGAAGAATTGTGTTCAAGTCTTTCCTCTGACTCATATTAGCTCCATGATCTTAATCACTTTAATTTTTAATTTTCTTGAAAATTCTATAGGTATAAGTTTTAAAATATATTTATTTTATTCTAAGCTTAAGAAATAAAACAGTCATTTCCAGAATGTAGTGGAATAGGAAAAATGATTGCACACAAATTTCAAATCTATTATGTGCTATTCTTTTGAATATGTTATACTGGCTAGGGCCTTGTTTGGGAATATGGCAAATGTTCAATTTGTTTTCATCAATAGATACCATTGGAGGACTGAATCTTAAGCTCCACATTGGAAGGTTATTTTCAAACAAATTAGTTACTAACTCTAAATTCTAGTACTGAGACAGATGGCAAAGCTCTCTAATACAGGCAAAATTCCTTCACCAGGTTGTTAACTCCTTTTGTAAAGTTTTCAAGAACTTGATGCCCTTTAGGAAAAAAATATAAAGTTCTGTCAATTTATTGAAGTTGGAGCAATGGGAAAGCTTATGATGTACGATTTTAGAACCAAGAATGTCCTTAAAGAATATTTATTCCAACTCTCTCATTGTTACACATGAGGAAAATGAACCTAAATGGCATTTTCCAAGCCAACCTAATTAATTTATAAGACCCGTTGACCACCTTGTTGAAGGGAAATGCTTTCATCAAGTTTCCAATGATCATGCTAGTGAGGGTGTTGAAAGTGTGGTATGAATATATAACTCCTTTTTAGAAAAAAGTTCTTTTCATCACTATAAAGATATAAAGCAAAATCTTCTGAGGGAATGAAGTATATGGTGTAGGAAAAAAGCATGCATTGTGATCATTAGTTTAAGGGGAGGTTTTTATAAAAACAGATACACCCCCTAGATAAATGTCTGTCAAGAACACTTATTCTTCTGACCAGACAGGTTTCAGCAGGTGACTTTGATTATTTGGTAAAGAAGAGATCACTGGAAAGAGATTTTATAGAACATTTTAAGGAGCTGATAATGGTGATTAACAGCAAAATGTCAGCTGAAGAAATTTAACAAGTGTTCAATAATGTATTATTTGAAGAGAATAATGGGAAAAGGAAAGGAAGGAAGGAATTTGGAGATTATTAAGCTAGAAGGATGAACAGAAAAACTCTTTTATCATTGACCTGAATTCAAGGCCTGATACTTTAAATTTCATTCTTAACAATTTATTTCTGTGGATTAACTATTGCTTCTCTCTTCAGTCTTTATTCAAAATGTAAACACCCTTCAGCATTAAACCATTATCAGTTTCAAAACTTTACTGTGCATTAGTTTGCAAGGTAATTTCTTTTCTGACAGTGAGGTGAGAATGATGTGGAAAAGAATAATGCTTTGGAGGAGGAAATAAAAATTTTAAAACCTGGAATAGTATATAACAAAATCAGTCCCAATTGGACTCCTCCACATCTTGTCTGAAGTTCTGGGGGCTAGAGGGAAGCATGAGATTAGTCACATATAAATGGGGTATCGGGTCAGTGGGAAGCCTAAATGGAGGAAATGGCAGAGGGGATACAGAAGACAAATTCCAGCTACTTCACTGTTTTCCCTGCTGACATAAGTTTTCCAATTAGGGAAAAGCTGACAACTGAGTCAGCACCCTTGGGATAACTGTAACCGGGCAACAAAAGAAAATCTCATTAATGAGATCTGCATTGTTTTCTAAGCCCCCAGATGTGAAGGAGTGTGATCAGTTAATACTGCAGTCAGAAGTAGAGGAAAGTAAAGCCTCAGCATCTCTTGGTTCATTGGGGAGATAAGGTGGATTTGAAAATGAGTTTAGACAGACATGTGCTAATGTGAAGGCAAACTGGTTTGTAGAGAGAGCTGCCTTTTATTGGAGAAGTCAGGCAATTGCATTTAGGTCAAGAGCTTGAAAAGTTCAGACACAAGGATCCAAACTCCACCGTTCTTCCAGAACTGCTTTCTTAAAGGCTTTAAATCTCCCTTGCACCGAGTTTAAAAATGGGTCAAATATACAATATTTAAGGTTAAGTGGAGACAGTGACTATGCTAAGTGTCATAATTTAACTCATTCTGGAAAGAAGTCTCTTTATTCTAAAAGTTGATGAGCTTAAGGCCCCTAAAACCACAAATTAATTCCCCTGTCCTACTTCCCAACATTACTCTAGCTAAATGACTTGGGGAAAGTAGCTGATCCCAAATGGCATTTATTTTCTTTCCATAACTGATGTTTTCCTTTTTAGAAATACAGTTCTGGAGGGAAATGGTATTAACAGTAGTGCTATATTTCACTCTATTGCTCTTGAAATGTCCTTTAAAATATTCTTGAGCAACCCTGCATTGGTGTGGGAATTTATGGTATTGAAGGGGAAAAAGTCCATCAGTGAGAGACTATTGGCAGTGACAGCCACAGATACTTCTGTCTCAGGAAATAAAGATCAGTTAACATATAGTGTGTTTTTACTGCTAAGTTGTATTTTGAAGTTGCTATTATTGGTCTAAAATAGTAGATTTACAAATACCTCACAGCTGTGATTTGGAGCTTTCTAGATATGACCTCTTTTCCCACTAGTTTTAAAATAGTTTATATTTGCATTCATTTGGGATTGTATATGCACATATAAGCACTGCCAAAAAAAAAACCTGAAGATGATTCAAGTCACCGGGAATTAGATCAAGACAAAAAAGTTTATTTTGTTCTATATGTGGCAGCAAGTCAATTGCAGTGGTGGCTGCCTTTAAGTGCCTCAGTTATTTAGAAAGGGGTACGGTTGGTTTAGACCTTCCTAGTTCAAGATTTATGATCACTTGATGGTCCTATTGTTCACCTTTTGTATATTTTCTTCTTGTTTGGTGGCTACTGATTTATTTTCTTCAACAACAATAATAACAACAATAATATTTATATAGTTTTTACTGTGCTGAATGTTTTACTCATTTGAATTATCCCTAATCCTCAGGGCACACAGCTAGCAAGTAGATAAGGCTAGATTTTAAACTATTTCTTCCTGATGAAAGTTTGGACTCTCTTATTTATTGCATCACCTCTCTGACTGATTGCCATCAAGAGCAATGTATGAGGCGTATAGCTAATCTTTAACAAGAGGGCACAAACTCTAAAAATCATTATATAATTCATAATTAAAGAAATTACCTTTTGGAGATAGTAGGAAAAAGAAGCAATTGAGGTGCAACTGCCACTTATCCAATATTGTTTTTATTTCCTTCATATTCTCTTAACAGTTCTTTCATGAGACTTTTTGTTTTCTTTACTACTTCTGGCACTATTTCAATCATCCTGATGTACAGTTAAAAACTAACCTTTGTAATGTAACATAGGTCTAACTTTTGCATTATACATAGACAATTTATTAAAGAACTTTTCTTTTTTTGTGAGCCTATAATCTGAACCTTTTTCTTGAGTCCAAAGAACAGTCCTCCTTGATTATTTTTGGCCCAGGCAATAAAAATGGAACTTGAAATTTTGGAAGACTTATGTAAACCGACACGAAGTGAGCAGAATCAGGAGAGAGATCATTATCCAAAATAAAGCAGTACTAGATTGATGATCAACTAGGAGATGGGGCTAGTTGATCAATATATGGACCAAAGGCAATTCCAAAACATCAAGATCAATAATGCTGCTCATTTCCAGAGAACTGATGAACTAGGTGCAAATTGAAGTAATTTTAAAACAATTCAATTTTTCTTACTTTCTTGGGGTATGGCTAATATGGAAATATACTTTTCATGGTTTTATATGTTAATTGATATTGATTGTATTGCTTGCCTTCTCAGTGAGTGGCAAAAGAAGTAGAGGAAGAGAAAAAATAGAACCCAATATTTTTTTGAAGTAAAGCTAAATAAATAATTTTAAAAAGAAAATGGAACTTGAATTAAATGTGATTCCCCATGTTACTTCTACTATGCATATGATCTCTTTCTCTGACTGAGTGAAGTTATTACCCAATGAAAACAGAATATTTTCATTTAGGAAGGCACAAATTATTGGCCTCTTTATTCTGCAAGTGAACAAATTTTTCAAACACAGGATGATAGCATTATTTACTGATTGACCTGGAAGGGGGCTACAAAGAGACCATCTGGTTTGGCTCTGTCATTCTCCAGACAAAGAGACTGCGATTCAAGGTTTCAGACTATGAAAATCAAGAACAATCACCTAGTTCTGAGTCATTCAGCATACTGTCTTTATGTGTACATCAGAGTTCCTGTTCTTGGAAGTTGCTGAATAATTTCTGAACAACAGATATAACCAGACTAAAAGCAGCTACAAGAGTCTTTGTTTTCTTATATCATTCTAAACCAGATTCTAATACTATTCAAGCATATGATTTTCACATTTTGAATACTGAACCAAAGAGAACTGAAATCTTTAGAACACAGAAAATGGACAACAGCCCTTTTTCTTTTTACAAGAAAAATTAGGGAATGTTATTGGCAATGGATATTTTATATTGAGTCTTTAAGAACTTCCCTACTGTATTCAGCTTAAGATGTCTTGTGTTCTTTATAACTGTCAACAGATTCACTAAATAGACTGTTTAAGAAGCAGATGAAACTCCAAAACAGATATGCTAGACAGAGAGAAATAAGCAAAATGCTAGCATTAGAAAGAATTTAAGTATATGTATTGCAACCCCATCTTCTTGCAAATGAGAAAACCAGCATGAGGATTGTTTCACAAGAATATGGATCTATGAAGAATTCCTTAAAGGATGTATTCAGAGAGAGAAGTAGCCATGAAATTGCTTCCATTTTTTATGTGCCCAGACCTTCATCTCCCTGAAAAAATTCGGAGAACCAGCATGCTACATTTCTCAAAGCTCTAGAGAGTGTTCATGGTAATAATGTTCATTAGATTATTGGTCCTTGCATCTTCCAGGAGAAATAATATAGGACAAAATTCCTGTCCTCAAAATATGTATTCTGAAACCAAAGTTCTTCTCATTTTGTTAAGAAGACATGAAACTGAGAATTGCCAAGTAAAACTTGAAGGAGAAATTATATTTCCAGTAAAACATGATGAGTGTAATCAATCTGCCTTTGATTCTGAATGTAACATTTGGTAAAAGTGGGACCAAGCTGATGAACTCATTCAGCAATCAATTACTGTGCATATGTCATTGAAGCCTAGTGTTCAATTTATTGCCAGGTGTATCTATCAAGCCGAAAAAAAAATCCAAATTAGATGTTTTTTCATAGAACAGGTGAGGTCATTGTTCCTGTCCCACAGTCTATTTTTACTAATAAACCTTTTGTAGCCTCCATTAACCATTATTCACCTCCTTCTATGAGGTTAAATTAAAAATATGCTGCAAGTTTCCTAAGACTTACCTATATGCATATATAATCCAATTCAAATGAAGCAGAATTTTACTGGAATCCATGATGCATCCATACTGTGGTAAACACTTGCATGTCTGCATATGGGAGAGAATGGAAAATAAGTATTAGAAACCAACTCCTATTCAAGGAATTTATAATTCAGTTGAGCAGGTACGCCATAATTGCACAAACTAAGTAAATGATATAAAATAAATTTTGAGACAATTTCTAAGAAAGTGAGTAGGGGACAATGTCCACATCATCTTGTACTATGAGAACAAAAGTCCGGATACATTTGGGGGGATTTTTCACTTCTTTGTCTTATTGTCTCACCCAGAAAACTTGCAACCATACACTAGAGGCAGCTCTAAGCAGTTTGTGAGAGCTGACTAACAGAACCAAGAGAATATTCTGCTCATTTCAATTTACATTATTTCACACAAGTCTTTCCTAGTTTTTTCCCCTCAAATTTGCCCCCTCCGCATTTCTTATAGCAGAGTAGTATTCTAATAGAACCATATACCATAACTTGTTCAGTCATGAGCGTCCCTGAAATTTCCAGTTCTTTGCCACTACAAAGAGAGCTACTGTCAACATTTTAGAACATTTAGACCACATAATGATATTATTTTGGTGCCATATCATCAATCTTCCATTTCCCTTCCAACAACACTTTCCAAAAAAAGCCATTGTGTCAGGTCTATGTCAATATAGTGTTGATATCTTCTCATCCGTACCCTAAAATATCTTGGGAACAAAACATGTTAATTCAAACTCATGATATCTGTTTAATTTAATTTAATTTAATTTTTTATTTTTTTCAGTTTTATTTTATTTTATTTTTTAATTTTTAAAATTAATTTTTATAATTATAACATTTTCTTTGACAGTACATATGCATAGGTAATTTTTTTACAACATTATCCCTTGTACTCCCTTCTGTTCCAAATTTTCCCCTCCTTCCCTCCACCCCATTCCCCTAGATGGCAGGCATTCACATATATATTAAATATCTTATAGTATATCCTAGGTACAATATATACGTGCAGAACTGAATTTTGTTGTTGTTGTTGTTGTTGCAAAGGAAGGATTATATTCGAAAGGTAAAAATAATCTGGGAAGAGAAACAAAACAAAACAAAACAAAACAAAAATGCTCACAGTTTACACTCATTTCCCAGTGTTCCTTTTCTGGGTGTAGCTGATTCTGTCCATCATTGATCAATTGGAATTGGATTAGCTCTTCTCTATGTTGAAGATATCCACTTCCATCAGAATACATCCTCATACAGTATCATTGTTGAAGTGTATAATGATCCCCTAGTTCTGCTCATTTCACTCAGCATCAGTTGATGTCAGTCTCTCCAGGCCTCTCTGTATTCCTCCTGTTGGTCATTTCTTACAGAGCAATAATATTCCATAACCTTCATATACCATAATTTACCCAACCATTCTCCAATTGATGGACATCCATTCATCTTCCAGCTTCTAGCCACTACGAAAAGGGCTGCCACAAACATTTTGGCACATACAGGTCCCTTTCCCCTCTTTAGTATTTCTTTGGGATATAAGCCCAGTAGTAGCACTGCTGGGTCAAAGGGTATGCACAGTTTGATAACTTTTTGGGCATAGTTCCAAATTATTCTCCAGAATGGTTGGATTCTTTCACAACTCCACCAACAATGCATCAGTGTCCCAGTTTTCCCACAAACCCTCCAACATTCGTCATTATTTGTTCCTGTCGTCTTAACCAATCTGACAGGTGAGTAGTGGTATCTCAGAGTTGTCTTAATCTCTGATCAATAGTGATTTGGAACACTCTTATATGAGTGGAAATAGTTTTAATTTCATCATCTGAAAATTGTCTGTTCATATCCTTTGACCATTTATCAATTGGAGAATGGCTTGATTTCTTATAAATTAAAGTCAGTTCTCTGTATATTTTGGAGATGAGGCCTTTATCAGAACCTTTAACTGTAAAAATGTTTTCCCAATTTGTTACTTCCCTTCTGATCTTGTTTGTATTAGTTTTGTTTGTGCAGAAACTTTTTAATTTGGTGTAATCAAAATTTTCTATTTTGTGATCAATAATGGTCTCTGGCTCTCCCTTTGACACAAACTCCTTCCTCTCCCACAAGTCTGAGAGGTAAACCATCCCATGTTCCTCCAATTTATTTATGATTTCGTTCTTTATGCCTAAATCTTGGACTCATTTTGATCTTATCTTAGTATGTGGTGTTAAATGTGGGTCCAATCTGTTTAATTTTAAATTAAATTAATTAAAATGTATTAAAATATGTAAGTAAATTAATTAAATAAGGAATGGGCTGTACAAATATTCATCGGTTAAAAACTTTTGTGAAAATAATGTTGCCACTACTTTTAATGCATGTAAGAAGCTGCATAATATCCAAAAGAAGCATTTCTCTTAGTTTAGATTACTTCCTATTTAAAGCTATCTATTCTGTTAGATGATTCAGTTCTTGATATTAAAAAACTAATTAGAACATCACAATCAATTAGTAGCCTACATGTAAAATAGGAAATAAACAAATACATTTTTCCTGATTGATATGAGAGATGGCAGTGTTTGTAATATAGTTTATCAAAGGACTTACAATTTTGCCTTTATATTACTCACTTCTAACAATGCAATGAAATTCACAGTGCTTAGCATTTACTAATAATGGATTCAGAGATTGGCAAAAAGCTAATGGATATTTTAAAAACCACACTTGCCAAAGTCTCTTGTGCTGAGTTGCTTTTTATGGTCAAACTTTAATAAAGGGAGACCTATTGATGTACTGTTGGATGAGGGCAAACAGTTTTATCTAGCTAGAGAAAAAGGATACCATAACTAATATGTATACAATGGAGTTACTAATTGACTTTGTTCTATTTGGCAAAAAGGAATAGTATTGAAATGTCACAATGAAAAAGTAGGCCATATTAATAAAAGTTTCCTTGTAAGTATTGTGAATATATTCCAGAATATAATCCCATGATTGCAAAACAGGTAAATAATTTTTTGAGTCCTTAGACCATATTGTGTCAAAACAAATTGTGTCACCAAATGGAGAACTAGACTCAATAATTGCAAATGACTACTGATGGTGGACTACGAACTGTGGCATGGTATTTTCACAATGAAAAATGATAGCACAATGTATTTTCATAGTATACTAAAAATCAAGGCTCAGCCTTTTTTTTGGCCAGCTAAATTATATACTTGACAATCTTAAAATTGATTTTTCAGTGTCTATTTTTATGGCAACAAATCAATCTGTAAGTACTTGTTAAGCAACTACCAGATACTGAGGGAATACTTGGGATCCAAATAGAAAGCCTCAAATAATTGCTACTTATAATGAGGTTACATTCTAATAGGGGAACAACTAGTATATATAAAATGTACACATATTGCATGTATATAAATTTATAATAAATTTTTGTGAGGAAGTACACGAGTAATTGAGGATATTGGGAAAGGCTTAATCCAGAAGATGATATCTGAGATTCATCTTAAAGGATCATAGGGTTTCTATGGAGCATAGTGAGAAAAGAATGAGGGGTGCTCAGTGCCCAACAATGGAGAGAAAAGCTGAGCTTTCATGACTTAGAAAGGGAAAGAAGAGCAGTTTTTACTAGATCGCAGGATGTGGGTGAAGGAGTGAGGCTGGAAAGATAGATTGGGGCCAGATTATGAAGGGCTTCAAAGACTAAACAGAAGAGTTTATATTTTATCCTAGAGGCAAAACCACCAGGATTTGTCAACAAAAAGAGCTACGTGGCCAGATCTGTGCTTAAGGAAAATTATGTTGGCAGCCACATATAGGATAGATTAGTAAATCTGAGTATACCATGGACTTAAATAAAAGTTAAAGAAAAAAATGAAAATCTCCACATATACTACTATACTTTGCTTGAACATCATTGTAAATAGACACATATAAAAGTGAATCAAACAGAACTGTCTTTGATTTCTTTGCTGTAATGCAGATGTTTCTGTCTTTGAGAAAAGGACTCTTTTGGGATACAGAATAATGGAAAACATTTAATAGTAAGTAGTTATCCCTGCTGAAGACTTTGAAGCCATTGTCAAATAAAAGCTGGGTGTGCTGAGCTAAAGCAGCAATTATTCTAAAAACAAAAACTCCAAAATTGCATAAATTACAAAACGTAAACAAAATAATTTATCCTTATCTATGAACCGAAACAATCCAAGTTCATCTCTGTCCTTACCACAATCCACCTTTTTTCTCTGAATGTTGGCAAAAGGAAATAAGATTGTTCAAGACACACATATTAACTTAAAACAATCAAAGAGGTGAATAACTTATCTGATTCTGGTTCTAATGAGAAAGGGCCCACAATGTTTTTGATAATAGATGGTTTACTCTAGTTAAGATGAGAAAAATGACCAACATCTCAACATGACTGATTCAAAAGAGTAGCAAAGGAGGATTTTCGCTAATATTTAGATTCAACAATTTCCAGCACTGACTTGTGAGTTTGACACAAACTTGCACAATGGATATTTTGCCAGGGGACTTACAAAGCTGTTAGTACAATGGGAAATTTGTTGAGTTAGACATTGTCAGAAACAATATGAACAGCATGACCAACAAACGTAAAATGGCCTTCATTGAGTTGGAAGTCAAATTCCGATGGCTTCAGGATTGTGACAATTATGGTTATATAGTTTAGACATGTCAAGAAAGAAAGTGGTTTGTTTGGCTAAAGTAATTCAACGGGTCTTCCTTATTCTAGGCTTTTTTGTGAGTCTTTTTAATGTTTTACATTCTTGCCTGTTACAAGCTGTTCACTTGAAAAGACCTTTTAAAAACTAGATTTGTTGAATAATATGGAAATGTATAGCAAACATTGATATAATGCTCTCTTTCTCAAGTGGTGGGGGAAGAGGGAAGGAGAGAACTTGGAACTCAAAATTTTAAAAAAATAAATGTTAAAAAATTTTAAATGTAAGAGAATTTAAAAAAAATAAAATATAAAAATTTTTTTTTAGAAATTACATGTATTACATGTGTGATGCATTTTTTGGAGATTTTCCCTTACAGGCTTGGAATTAGGGCAGGAGGAAATGGGGGTGAAGTTGCCTGCTGGAAGGCAGTTCCCTTTACAGAGAATTACAAAGGTCCAATTATATAGTTCTCTAAATTCCTCCAGGATTTCAGTATTGACCTAGAGGCAAACCAGAGGGTATTGACTCTGACCTTAGTGATTGGGATACATGGGTAGGAGAGAAAGAAGCAAAGTTGAGTGAAGAAGCTAAGAGGAAATGAGCCAAGAGGTGGAAAAAGTTGATGCTATGGCAAATGCAGAACTGCAGAAAATACTGAGCCAGGAAATCAAGAACAACACAAACACAAAGCACACTGGTGGTGACCCCTTTGCTGATGTTCCAGTTTGGCTTGTACATACAGACCAATAACTTTATTACTATTTCCCTTCTCAGTGGTCTTAAAGTATTGCAACTATTTTTAAAAACTGCTTTCTTCATTTTATTTTGAGCATTTTGTTAGGATACACATAAAAATGTACTAAAATCTAGAGAGAAATTCAATTCTAAGCTAATTCTCACTTGAATGTTGGCGGTGAGTTTGGGGATGAAGGAAGGAGGATACTAAAAAAAGAAGGAGATATAAAATAAATTTGGATTTGTCAATGCAAACTGATGAGGGGGATGTGAAGTCACATTTTAAGTGCAGTAGACAAAAAAAGAGGAACCTGGCCCCAGATATTATTTCTCTTTTTTGTTCTGTCTGTTCCCCTGGCTGAGCTGGGACAAGTGACTGGTGGTGGTGACTGCCCGAATTCCATCACTGTATGCCTCTCCCTTTGGTTTGAGATTGCCTGCAAACTTCCTTCCTGGACCATGTTCCCTTTTATCGGAATGATGGAACTTTCTGATTTTCCAAGTTTGTTGGGCTAAAAGACTTTCCACCCTTTCTGCTTGCTGGTTTGGGTGCTATTTTATGGCTGATTGGAGGTGAATATGAGAGAGTTATGGTGCTTTACTGCTTATTCTACCATCTTGGCTCCTAGAAGTCCTATGTTTTGAAAAACAGAAACAACAGTCTCCTACTCTCCTCCTTCAAAGAAGGAAAGATAAAAATTTTATAAACCTCTTAGCCTAGTGGATAATTTGATGGCTCAGGGTGCCTGGTTTCCTAGTGTTACAAAGCATTATACACTCAAAAACATATGTCTTCAACAATGCCTCAATTCACACATGATTTTAGACACTGAATAAAAATTGGATCAGTTAATTATAAAGATGCTATTGAGGCGTTTTACTCTGTAACACCTGGTGAATAAAGTCTCCAGGCTAAGGAAGTGAAGAAACCTTAAATCTTAATTTAGTTGGCTCATTCTCAGGTTAAAGAGAAAGAAAATGAAAATGAACTGTATCTCCCTCTATTAATACTATGGCCAAAAGAGGTCATTTTATGTCTCCTATTTAAAAATCTTATATTTTTTATGGAAAATTGAGACATTAATTTAAAAAAATATTGTTGTTTGTCTAGTTTGATGAATAAAATAGTATCTATTATGAGTTTCCTTTATGAAAAATTCACTGTATGTACACTCCAAATGAAGTCTGCTCTATGTACGCACCTAAGTTTTTGTTCTTATAACTTTCCTAGAAAGGTGCCAAAAAGAAGAAAAAAAACAATGCTGGAATTAGGTCATTTCAAATATGATATTTACAGGTAATGTAATCATCAAATAGAATGAGGAAAGACTAGAATTTCTACATTACCTGGACTCCCTTTGAGACTGACTGCTTGGAGGAGGGAACCAAGATAGCAGAGAAAAGGTAGGGACTTCCATGAGCTCTCTTCCAAATTCTTCAGAACATCTTTAAATAATTCCCTAAAGGAAATTCTGGAGCAGTAGAGGCCACAGGACACAGGCCACTGTTCCAGGGCAGAATGCTTGTGAGTGATCACAGGCCAGGTACAAAGAAATCTATCTTACAGGAGAGGAAAGAGATAAGAGAAGGAGGGAGTGCAGGAAAAGTAGGAGGAAAAGGTGTGAGAAGGATGGGGTGCTCATAAAAGGGAGGGTAGATTGGGGAACGTGGGCCTCAAAAGCAAAACACTTTTGAGGAGGGACAGGATGAAAGGAGGAGACATAGAATAGAATAAACAGGTGACAAATATGATAGAGGGAAATACAGTTTAATTGTGAAAAAAAATTTCTGAAGCAAATTTCTCTATTGAAGGTCTCATTTATCAAATATATAAAAAAAACAGATTCAAATTTATAAAAATAAGAGCCATTATTCAATTGATAAATGATTAAAAGATATCAACAATCAGTTTTTAGTACAGTAATCAAAGCTACCAAATCACTATTGCTCTAAATCACTATTGATTGAAGAAATGAAAATTAAAACATTTCTGAAGTACTGTCTCACACTTAGATTGGTTAAAAACTCTGCTGTGCTTTCCAGGGGACTCCCACCGAGGACTAAGGTCCAGATCCAAGTATGGTTAAAATACCAGAGTCCTGCCTCCAGTGACAGCAAGGAAATCACTGTAATCTTCTGATGAGTGGTTTGAATCCCTTACAAATGTGGGCTTCGGGATCATATGATGGAGATGTGGGAAAATTGAGATATTAAGGTGCTTTTGGAGTTGTGAACTGATTCAGCCTTTCAAAGAATTATAAAACCCTGTGTGTTTCCCAGCAATATCACCACTAGGTCCATATCCCCAAAGAGAACAAGTTGTGGTATACGATTGTGATTGAAAACTACTGTGCTATAAAAATGACGAGCAGGTTGTTCTCAGAAAAATGTGGAAAGACTTAAATGAAATGCTGCAGAGTGAAATGAGCAGAAAGTAAACTTCGTACACAGTAACGGCAATAATACCTGAATGACTTGACTATTCTCAGCAATGTAATGATCCAAAGCAACTCTGAAGGACTTATGATGAAAACATGCTACTCATTTTCAGAGAAAGAACTGTATCAAAATACAGATCAAAGAATATTTAAAATTTTTTTATTTTAGTTTTTTTTTAGTCTACGTGTTCTTTTCCTACATGACTAATATGTTTTGTATGTATAACAAATCAGGTTGCTTGCTTTCTCAATGAAGAGTGAGAGGAGAGAGAGAATTTGGAACTTGAAAATTTTAAGTTGTTTTTAATGTAATTAAATACTACATAAATACAAATATTAAATAGGTAAACAAATAAAGTTTTAATACCTTAGTCTTGGTATAGCTTCAAGCCAAGGGAAGAATTTTAGCATTTCAGAGCTAGAAAGAACCTAATGAAACAGCTAATTTAACTTATTCATGTTACATATGGAAATCAGAGAGGCAAATGCTGTGTTAAAGGTCTTTGGCCTATTGGGGGAAACTTTGGATAAAATCTAGTTCTTCTGGATCGTAAGTAATATTCTTTCCCTTAGTTAAAAATATAAGTGAACAAAGCATTGGGCATGGAGTCTAAAATAATTTAAGTAGAAATCCTACAGTAGATATTTATTAGTTGCATGAGCCTGGGCAAGTCAAATATACTTTCTCAATTTGAATTTTCTTATACATAAAATGCAGATAATAATAGTACTTATTTCACAATATTGTTGAATGGACTACTTAAATAGCAGGGTAAGCTTTTACAAAGCACTATACAAATGTTTGTTATTGATATTTCTATTAACATGCCATGTATTTGGTTTAATTTTTCAAAGTGCATTAAATACTCTTCTGTCCATTCCACAAATAATTTGATCTGTTTTAAAAGGTGGATTTTGATAATGACGTAGCATCGGTTTCTTCTGAGTGATTCTGATTTTGAATCTCTTTAACCTCCAAATCCGGGTACTTTTTATTACAGTGCAATTATTTAATAACTAAAGTCACATGAGGGACAACTCTTTGAGTCATAAAATTTAGGCATAAAAACTTAGTTCTCTCTTCAGGGAACCAACATATATGTTTACTAGGATCAAGAGTTATTATATATGAAAAGGTTTTGCAAAAATTTAAGATCTTTGATAACTAATTATTAATACTAACCATTGGCTCTAGAGTAGAAAAAGAGAAGACTTTTTGTTCCTAGATGATTCTACACTCAATGCAGCTTCTAAGGCTGCGATCCAACACAGTATGTATGGAAGGATTCTTTGCTGCTTAATTTTGCCCTAACAATTAATAACACCAAGAAAATGAAGGTTCTCCACCACTACATCATCCATATATGGAACCATTGGTTGCAGCAAAATTTGAATGCTATGGGTAAGTTCACTTACTTTGGCAGCATACTTTCCAGGGATATCTGTTGTGCTGACTGCTGTTGAACGCTTGTGAAACCTGAAAAGTCTGGCAATACCACACTAGGAAACGGAGTTGCTTCAAATAGAATTTTCTTGGGAAGATTCTGGAGCTCACCTGGCAATATAAAATACCTGACACTGAGGTCTATTCTTGAGCTGAACTTCCAATTGCTCAAGCTGTACGGCAGAAGGTGAAACTCTGATGGGCTGGCCACTGTGTGAGTGCTAAAAGTACTATCTTACAGAGAATCCCCACAAGAAGTATTCGCTCTGAAGAACTTGGTAAGACTGAAGAATGGACAAGGCTTTTGGAGCATCCAGCATAGTGTCCTTCATCAAAGAAGCCCTTGGGCTTCTCTGAGAGCCCCTAGATATCAAAATTGCTACCTATTCTAAGTAACAAAATAATACAGAGCAGCAAAAAATACAGGAAGGCAATTAAAAAACAATTTTCTCATCCTCCTAAAACTGCTGGGAAATTGGAAAAAGGGTTATTTAGTTATGAGAATTGTTTGCTGCACTGTGACTGTACATTTAATTAATTTCCCAAAGAAATGAGCATCTAATGGGTATGGAGCACAATGTGAGTCTATTAGTACTGTGAGTAGAAGGGCAGAAGAGCTTGTTCTGTTAATGCTGATAGATATATGAGTGGAAGGTCATTTCAGGGGGAAGGTATTAAATGTGGGAGGAATTGCCAAATTTGGGATGAAAATCAGGGAATCTTTTAAGACAAGACAGACCCAGTAAAACCTGGGATGTTTGGTAAGGAAAGTTTGGTCGAATTTTGGGACTCACAGGAAAAATTCTCTGCAATAAAAAGCTCCGTGTGCTTTACCCAATGCACTGATCCTCAGGATAGCAGGGAGAGAAAGGCGTTTGTCTGCGTCTACCTCCCTGTTGGATGTTTTATGTGCTGTGAAAGCACTATACATTATTCTCAGCGGTAGAGGTTCACTTTTCAAGTATAAGCGAGTCTGGTATAATTAGACTATTTTGATAGAGCCCAGGGTGATAAGATGATTGTCTCAGACCATCACTCTTGGGGCTTATTTGAGAGCCCCAAAGGTATCAAAATTGTTTCTTCCTATTCTTAGTAACAAAATAATACAGAGCAGCAAAAATACAGGAAACCAATTTTTTTTTATTATATATATATATATATATTTTATAATATTATCCCTTGTATTCATTTTTCCAATTTACCCCCCCTCCCTCTATTCCCTCCCCCCGACGACAGGCAATACCATACATTTTACATGTGTTACAATATAGTCTAGGTACAATACATGTGTGCGAATATCATTTTCTTGTTGCACAATAAACATTAGAATCCGAAGGTACATGCAACCTGGGCAGACAGATATTAGTGCTAACAATTTACATTCCCCTCCCAGTGTTTCTTCTCTGGGTGTAGCTACCTCTGTCCATCATTGATCAACTGGAAGTGAGTTGGATCTTCTTTATGTTGAAGATTTCCACTTCCATCAGAATACATCCTCATACAGTATTGTTGTTGAAGTGTACAGTGATCTTCTGGTTCTGCTCATTTCACTCAGCATCAGTTGATTTAAGTCTCTCCAGGCCTCTCTATATTCCTCCTGCTGGTCATTTCTTACAGAGCAATAATATTCCATAACCTTCATATACCACAATTTACCCAACCATTCTCCAACTGATGGACATCCATTCATCCTCCAGTTTCTAGCTACAACAAAAAGAGCTGCCACAAACATTTTGGCACATATATGTCTCTTTCCGCTCTTTAGTATTTCTTTGGGATATAATCCCAGTAGTAGCGCTGCTGGGTCAAAGGGTATGCACAGTTTGATAACTTTTTGGGCATAATTCCAGATTGCTCTCCAGAATGGCTGGATTCTTTCACAACTCCACCAGCAATGTATTAGTGTCCCAGTTTCCCCACATCCCCTCCAACATTTGTCATTATTTGTTCCTGTCATCTTAGCCAATCTGACAGGTGTGTAGTGGTATCTCAGAGTGGTCTTAATTTGCATTTCTCTGATCAGTAGTGATTTGGAACACTCTTTCATGTGAGTGGATATAGTTTCAATTTCTTCCTCTGAGAATTGTCTGTTCATATCCTTTGACCATTTATCAATTGGAGAATGGTTCGGTAGGAAACCAATTTAAAAAAAAAAATAAACATTTTTACAAGAAATTTGTAATTAAACACATAATATAATGGTTGGTTATGTAAAGTAACCTCAGGATGAAGGATTAATACCTACTTGAATTCAGATGTTCTGGTTATGAGGATTTCCTGGTAGCCAAGCTACAATTGAGCTTTGATATATGAATTTGTCAATATTATAATACCTTCATAAGTAGGTCTTCATCAGAAAAGAGAGTTTTCTGTGGAGATAAAACTTCTATAATTGTAGGATCCCTATAATATATGACCATGAGCCACCTTTACATCCATTGCCCTAAGAATGGGTATAAGGCAAGTCGGGAATAGTCTTTAAATCTTTTACCAAGACCAAAATACCTTTAGATATTTTCATTCTGGAACACCCTGAAAGTCAGCAACTAAATAGCTGTAGGGCCTGAAATGAGTAGACTTTAGAAGGAAGCTTGATATCCATCCAAATGCAAAAGTCAGAGAAAAGTCATAGTGTACACGACTTAGAGGAAAGGAACTAGGTCTTGCTGAAGTCTTGCCTTTCTTGTAGTTGGCCAAGTTTGGGGTATATAGGCCCGAAGGAAATGGATTTTATTTCCAGGTTCATTAAGGGAGTCTGCTTAGAGGTTCTGCTGCTGCTCATGGCAACTGTGAAGTTTCAGAAAATGCTTTATTTTATGACTAAAATAAAACTGCATTCCAACAAGTCAAGTAAAAGATTCTCATTTGTTTGGGCCAGGCAGTGAATTTTAATTGTCCTGTGGTTCTATTTTCTGACTCATTTACTTTGTCATCCCATTTCCACTTTTATCTCCTCATAACATTCCTGAGCAAGAGAGAACTCCACTCTGTCCTTGTCATTAAATAAGCTCAGATAGCATTTAGACTTGTCTTCCTGGAAAACAATAAAATGAGTCTGGAAAAAAAAATCTCTGCTTGGAGAGAGGAGAAGTAGATTTGCAATACTCATTTTTGAAAGTAGCTAATTAAGGTTAAGGGATTCGTTTTCCATGGTGAATACTAAGAGGAAAGTTAAATAGGATTGACTTCACAAGCTCCTTGAAGGCAGGGACCATTGCATCTCTAGCTAGAATAGATCTGTGTACAAATAGCACATAATAATAATAGCTAAGAATGAATCATGAGCTGTGGATGCACTATGATACTATTAAGCAAAAATAAGATTTGTGGCCTGCCATTTCAGAAAGCCAAAATAAAATAAACAACTAAACTAAAAGTTAGTCCTGGAATATATTTAGAATCAAATACTCAAGTGGAAGGCCTTGGTGAATAAATATCCAATTTCCCATCTCAAAAGAATTGTGCAATTAACTTGTAATCAAGATCACCTGGCCTTTTCAAAGTACTTAATATTGGATGCTACCATACAATTAATTATGAGAACATTTTTCAACCTTCCTATCAGATTAGACATGAAATTACCTACTACCATTTTGCTTCCTGAAAATAGAAGCAAAAGTGCTTGAATTTTCTCATGTACTCTGTCCTTATGTCTTTTGTTGCAATTGTTCTGTTATTTATCAGTTGTATCTTACTCTCTGTAATTCCCATTTAGGGGTTTCCACGGTAAAGATGTTGCCAATTCTTTCTCTAGCTTATTTTATAGATGCGAAAACTGAAGCAGGCAGGGTTATGTGACTTGCCCAGAGTCACACAGCTAGTATGTGTCTTAGGATGGATTTGAAATCATGAAGATGAGTCTTCTTGACTGCAGCCATGGCAATCCAGAAGAAATCTAAGAGGCTATTTAATTCAATGCCTACCTTACCAAGAATCAATTCCACAGCATCCTTGACGTATTGTCCTTTAGACTTGTGGAAAAATCTCTTGGGAAGAGGAATTGATTACTTTCAGAGATCAGGCCCTATTTTAAAAAATAGATTTATAGAGGAAGCAATCGCATGCATACTGAAGTCTTCATCATCCATGTTAAATAAATATTTCTTTTAACCAGTTTCATCATTCAAGTTGCTCTCCCCTGGATATCTTTAAAATTGGAAATGATTTTTCAAAAATAGGACAAAAAAGATTAAATATGTTACTTTATATGTGGATTGTACAAGAGAGAGGACAAAAAGACTGTCACCTCCAAAATATTGGACGTTAGGCCTCTCAAGGAAACATAAATTTGAGTTAGATTTTTTTTTATTGCCAGGTAATACCATATGGTGAGCTCATAAATCATGTTCATGTAAACTTGTTTTGTCCTTCTTTGTTTATCTTTTAATTACATTACTTATGTTAACATTTCTTTATATTAAATTTATATATATCAAAATTGAAGTTTAACTTATGATCAGGATTATTGTTTTTAAAATACTTTAAAACTTATCTTTATTATCCAATTAAAAACATAGATTAGGAATGGATTGAAGCATAAATTACATTTACATAGTATTTTGTTCTTTTATGTATGTAATTTTTTTTGAATAGGGGAAGTTCCATATTCAGAACTGTATTTGGGGAATATCAGTTTGGCAAGTGAGTAGAAAGTATATTGAAGAAGGAAAAATCAGGAATAAAGCAAAGCAATCAGAAGGTAATAACTAAATCTATGCAATAAGATTTAGATTAGGTTAGAGATAATTGTGAGCAGAGAGGAGAATATGGTTACAGAAGGTGTTGGAATATGCAACCAACCTGACTTGGCAGGTAAGTAGCTATGAAGGGATGTGAGAGAAGGAAAAGGAAAACTTGAATATTTCTAATCTTGGTGATTTTCAAGAATAATTCTGATCTCAACAGAAACAGTGATGTTTTGAGGAGAGTTGAGGGAGACTATAATTAGTTACATTTTGAGCATATTAAGGTGGAGACATAGACATAGAGATGGGACATAGAGAAGAGAATTCTGGATCTATTATAGAGAAGAGAGATAGGCAGTCTATAGGAGAAGATATGAGTGAGATCATATTGTTCCAAAAAACAAGATTCAAGTACCAATATTATGTACTAGTATTATTTAATTATTATTATATTTTAAAGTTATTACTGGGTTAGTTTGGGAGAGAAAAATGAATATTGACAACCTCATGTTATTGGGATAAAGCCATCCATAAGTAAAAGTTATAAACTGATTAGATAATAAAAACCAACAATTTATTCTATACAAAACCGTACTTATAAAAAGACAGACAAGTTTTAATTAGAAGGTTTCTTTAATGGTCAAGTGGCCAAAGATTATGATCTAATAGATATCAAAAGGCAACTGAAAATTATTAAAACCCATAGGAAAGATCATTCCAAATCACTGGTAATAAAAATGCAAATAAAAATATCTGAAATTTCACTTCATGCTGAACAAGGATGACAGATATAGGAATAGTAAATATTGAAGGATTATGTGAAGACAAGCACAATAACTCCCACGAAGGTTTATGAGGAATTAATTCTGCCTGACTTCTTTATCCCCCAGCACACAGACAATGCAACTCAAGCTTACACAAAACAGCACCTTCTGAGTCTTGACATTCAGAGAGAAACATTTCATTTTTATTTCTTTCATATATATCCAGGTCAGTTGTGTTGGATTATTAAAACATCTTGGGATAACTAAAAAAGGAAGAAGGGCAGAATAAGTTACTCCTCATAATGCCACTTACATCAAGTAAGGGAAGTCTTCATTGCATTTTCTTTCATTTTATTCTGGTTAAGTGGCCCCATGGGACTAAGCCAAAAAGTCTTCTAAGGATGTGATTTAAGAAAGGATGCAGTCGACAGAAAGCTGGATATTCATGAGAAGAAAAGCACAGAAAATGAAGAGAGAATTCTATCAAATCAGGGGAGTAATGAGAATTATTCTGAATCGAGATAATTTGGAGAGTCAACATTTAAGAAAGGGAATGTCCAGGAACAATCTATAGGGAAAAGAATAGTTAACCTAGTAGTTAGAGTTAAGAAAAAAAAGGAGAAAGTCATGAATAATAGGGAATAGATGAAGACATAGGTAGATAGATAGATATAGATATGATAATTGTATCATCAGCAAGATCAGTTTTGTTGGGATATAGATGTGAATGAAGGGAAGTATTACATAAAAAATCTGGAAAGATAGGCAAGAGTGATTTTGGGAAGGGCCTTGAATAGAAAGATAAATTTCCTAGAACCAATAGGGACTCATTTGAAGGTTCTTGAACATGAAAGTAACATGGTCAGATTTGTACTTTAGGAAAATTATATTGATATCCATTTTGATGATGGAGAAGCAAAACATGAGAAGCAGGAAAGAAATTAGGAGCTTATAGCTAAACTGATGAAGGTCTGAACTAGGATGGGGGCCATGTGAATGCAAGGAAGGATGAATATGAGACATTATAAAAGTAAAATGGATAAAACTAGTGAGTAAAATGGATAAAACTAGGGGAGTGTGCAGTGTAACACATAATGTCATAATTTTCCAGTTAGCCTTGTTGGGAACTTTTTTCTTTATTGTTTTCTTTTCTTTATTAGAAGAGAGAATTCTTTGGGTGGAGGGAAAGAAAGAATGCCTTGAGAAAATTAGCTGATGCAGAATCAAACACATATTCATTTTAAAAGAGAAAGAAATTGAGAAAAAAGATCAAGGATGACTATAAACTTCTAACTAGGTTTCTGGAGAGCCTTCAGACCAGCCTTTGTATCAGTGGAATAATCACGACAAGAATAGTCAAGGATAAAGAATAGTCAAGGATAAAGTCCAAAGTCTTTATTGTCTCCTTCAGTCTCCATCAGCAGTATCAGTCAGCCAGCCAGTTAGCAGTCTGCACATCCAAATGTAATGTCCTGCTTTCTAGAGTCCCTAATTTGGGATGACAAAACATACTGTTGCTTTCTAGAGCCCCCACACTGGGGTAATTAAAATAGTGTCCAGACTAGCTCTCTGGAGGATCTCGAGACCAGCCCAAATCCTTGGTCTTAGTGGAGAAGTGATGAAGGCAGGACAGCCACAATGAGGCTGGTCAAATCTTCTCTTCCATGGCTGAATTAGTCCCCAGTTTATATACTCCACTATAATTAAGTCAATTAATCATACTGAGTGTAAATCAATCATTATATCACTAGGGAACCATTATTTGTTGTAAGATTAAATCAATCATACTGAACTAGAGAACTATTAATCACCATGCTAAACTAGATAACCATAGTCTTATCTATTCCACTGAGTTAACAACATCTTGTTGTAAGAATCCTTGCTTTAGTATATTTCTCCAGAGTTCTGGCCCATCACAAATGACTTTGCCACACATTCTTCTGACAAAAGCCTTAATTTTTTTTTATTTTAATAGTTTTTATTTACCAGATATTTGCATGGGTAATTTTACAACATTGACATTTGCCAAACCATTTGTTCCAATTTTTCCCTTCCTTCCCCCGCCCCAGATGGCAGGTCGACCAATACATGTTAAATATGTTAGAGTATAAATTAAATACAAGATATGTATACATGACTAAACAGTTGTTTTGCTGAACAAAAAGAATTGGACTTTGAAATAGTGTACATTTAGCCTGTGAAGGAAATCCAAAATGCAGGCGGACAAAAATAGAGGGATTGGAAATTCTATGCAGTGGTTCATAGTCATCTCCCAGAGTTCTTTCTCTGGGTGTAGCTGGTTCAGTTCATTACTGCTCTGTTGGAACTGATTTGGTTCATCTCATTGTTGAAGAGGGCCACGTCCATCAAAATTGATCATCATATAGTATTGTTGTTGAAGTATATAATGATCTCCTGGTCCTGCTCATTTCACTCAGCATCAGTTCATATAAGTCTCTCCAGGCCTTTCTGAAATTATCCTGTTGGTCATTTCTTACAGAACAATAATATTCTGTAATATTCATATACCACCATTTATTCAGCCATTCTCCAATTGATGGGCGTCCACTCAGTTTCCAGTTTCTGGCCACTACAAAAAGGGCTGCCACTTTTTTTTTTTTCAGTTAAAGCTTTTTATTGGCCATAGTAATTTTCCCCGACAATACCTTTCAGAATACCTGTACGTTCTTAGAATGTCAAAATAGAAAGTTAAGAATTAAAGGAATAAGTTTAAGGGAAAAAAGCAGCAACTTGGCAAACAAGTCTCTGCACCTGCGAGCGCCTTCACACCTCCTCCTTCTCCTGCAGGATTTTGTGCAACTCGTCGGCATCTTCAGTGGTCTTAACCCAGGTGACTATCGTCACGGGGACAGTGGCGCTCTTCTCATTGATGGGAGGGTTGGGGACACAGACGATGAGCACGTTGTTCTTGCCAGTTCGGGAGCAGGGCATATTGGGCGGAACCAGGACATTCAGGAGTATGTTACCTAAATTGGTGTCAGCTCGAGGCAGAAGTTGGGTCTTCTGATTGGCAGCAGGTTTCAAGTGCAGTGTGCCCACACCCTTCTCTTTAACTCATTATCTTTTTTGTAAAAGAGTTTGCACTTCTTGGAGTAAAAAGCATCCTCCTCTTTGACTTCTGTCACGATCACTTTGGGGGGGCTCCTCACTCTCTTCCTCTTCAGCACCTTTGCTGTTGTCAGCAGTTGCATCTGTGTGGCCCTCTGCCACAAACATTCTTGCACATACAGGTCCCTTTCCTTTCTTTAAAATCTCTTTGGGATACAAACCCAGTAGCAATGAAAAGACTTAATTTTTAAGATTTATAAGAAAGAGAATCAAATTTATACAAAAATTATTTTCTAATTGATAAAGAGTGAAAGTTTTCTCCTTTTAAACATGACTAGTTCCTAGTATCCTAAGTCAGAAGAATTTTTTAAATGCTCCTCAGCACTAATAATTAAAAAACTCAAATGAAAGTAATTTTAATATTCTACCTCATACTTACTATATTGGAAAAGCTGACAAAAAGAGAAAATGATAAATGTTGGAAGGGGTGTAGGAAAACAGGTAGGTAGATGGTGGAGCTGTGAATTGATACAACCATTCTGAAGAGTTATTTAGAACCATCCACTAAAAGTCATTAGACTTTATATCATTTGATTCAGGAATACTACCTATATGCCCCAAAGAAAAAAAAGAGGAAAAAATCATATGTATTTATGCATGGATATTTATAGCAGCTTTTAAAATATTTGCAAATAGCTTAGTGCAATGACTTGTGCATAGTGAGTACTTAATAAATGTTTATTGAATAAATAAAAACTAAGGAGGAAACTAATTTTCCTCATCAGTTCCTCCTATTAATTTTCCTTTTGATGACTATACTATAAATAAATTATGATATATTATTATAGTGGAATACCACTATGCCATAATAAATAATGACATGGGCAGTATCTGAGGGTCCAGAGTTCATGTCCCTGTTTGGGAGCCAAAATGTGAAGGTCCCGGCTAGCTCCTCTGAAGAGCTCAGAATAAGTCCTTGTCAGGATAAGAAAAAGTCCTTGCCCCACATTGGGTGCCAATATGTAAAGTTCTGTTGTCTCCAGAAACTGCCAATCGCTCTCTGGGAGGAGATCTGCTGTCTCAACTCAATCTCTCGGCCAGATTCTTCTTCCTCCAGAGAGCCAACTCTGGTCCAGAGTAGACTTCTCCCTCCCTTGCTCAATGTTGCTTCTTTTATCCTCCCAGAGAATGGGCATGGAATAACTCAGGGGCTTCTGGGAAAAATTACTTCAACCAATGAACTTGTTCCTCCTAAGCATGCAATCTCATCCTCAGAAATTCAAAGGGGTAAAACTCCCCCCAAAGGCTGGAACTAGAGAATTGCTAAGTACTGACTTAGCACCTAGTAAGAACCTAATATCTCATTAGCTCATTAGCATTTAGTAAGAACCTAACTGGAATGATTTCTACAAGCTGATGCAGAGTGGCCTAAGTAGAAGTATGAGAACAATGAATAGAGTAATGAAGCAGTAAAGAGGAAAAAACTTTGACTTTAAAACACTGATCAATGATGACAAATGACAGTTGTAGAACACATAGGATGAGCATGCTTCATCTCTAAAGAAGTGATCTGCCTAAAATGGTGAATGAAGCATATATATTTGGAAATAACCCATTGATGGTGATGAAAATTTTTGGATAAAGTATTTATATTTACTATGAGGATTTTTTAAAATTGTATTATACACTGGGAGAAGGGAAAGAGGTAATGAATATTTTTTTAAAAAGAAAGAATGCCCTTGATACTCAAGCCCATCCAAAATAGGTTCATTACCAGTTGGTTCACGCATTTCATTTCATAGCAATATCAGGTTTTGTGGGAACAAAATTTAAATCTTGTAGATTAGGGTTATTTCACATCCCACACAGGCAGGGTTTACATTTGCCAGTAATTAGAAAGCCTATGAAAGAGAATAGACAAGACTAGAATTGGGATTACAACAGATATATGTCATGAAAAGCTAGCCTGGGTCATTTACTAGGATTTCAGAAGATCCCTAAGTTCCATAGTTTGAGGAAAAATAAATAACTGTCAGGTACAATTGGGACTTTAGAATTTCAGACATCCATAGAAGACTGGAAATTTTAAATGTTGCCAGTATAGGAAGAGTTAATAATTTTATCTGACTCAACTTGGTTTTCTAAAGTTTTTGGGTATTTTTAAAAATGTTGTTACTAAATGCCAGGATCATGCTTCCACAAAGATTGCAAACTCTTCCCAAGAAACTGAAGTAATTCCCATTTATCTGGCATTTGGTTGTCACTCCGGGTCCCAAGCTTTTTCTGACTCATACTTTCCTTGTCCCTTTCCACTGCTCCTTGACAACATTTACTTTCTTTTGCTCCTAGCAGTACTTAGTATGATACCAACTGCTCATTAAAATAGCAGAGAGAGTTTCTAGCTCACTAGGACACACAACTTAATGGGCTGTAGCAACGACTTGTGAACATGTGAGCCTTCTAGGTCTGAGAGAGTTAAAGTCTCTTCTCAAGTGTCTAATTTATTCCTTCAGAGTCCTTTATATACCAGAGAAACTGGTTGAATAGCTCGTCTCACAATCTGTGCTTGAAGAATAAGTAAAATTGTTGTTCTTCGCCCAGGCGGTATCAGAAATGTCTTTTCTTATGCTAAATATAACCTTGCCATTTCTATTGTGGGTTGTTATGTTATGCTTATTGTTGACAATAAAACTTTATTTAAGTCTTTGCCTAGGTCCTATGGAGCTACAGAGGCTAGAATGCAAGTCCATTTCATTTCCTGTACCTCATTCCTCATCTGGTTCTTAAATTGGGAGATCTGTCCTTGTGCATTTGGGGAATGATGTCAAGATGTCGAGTAGCTTTAGGCCCCAAAAGAAAGAAGAGGAAATGGGCAGATAATCAATAAATCATCCTAAAGTGATTTTGTTGCAATGATGAAGCATTAAGCATTGTTAGGGGTGGAGAATGAGAACTACTTAATTGTGCTATATAACAGGAATTGCCAACTTACTATTTAAACTTGCTCAATCCCTTTGAGCTCTTTCCCAAGCTAATAATAAGTTGGATTGTACATTGAAAGTTTAGAAGGTCATTTGGTTAGTAACATCAAATCATGATCATATTGATTTAGAACTAGGTAAGACCTTAATAATCTAACCATCTAACCACCTCATTTTATAGAGGAGGAAACTGAATCTCAATTGTCTTAAACGATGGGCCCAAGGTTATGTAGGTAGTAAATAGCACAGTTGGGAGAAATCATTAACCCATCTGAATTGACTTTTAGAAGACATACAGGGACATTTTATCTTCTTTCGAGAATCTAACATGGGTCATTGATCAAATGTGTTGGAGAAAAGATCCGTGTTTATACACAAAGTTCCTCAAGAAATGAGGAATAGTCACCTTGAAGTGATTTCTGAGTATTGCAAATTTATTGGAATGAGATTTTAGTTTTAAAATTTGTTTCCTGATCTCTCTGCTACAGTCTAAAAGTCATTACCCATTTTTAGCGTTCAAGAGAAGCCTTAGGGCCTATAGTGCTAAAAAATGTGTATCAAGATGCCAATGGATTTAGAGGAGATCATCCCTGGGTTATATTGTGATTCATTGGTCTTTGCTAAATTACAGAGGGTAATTCTTTCTGAGGCAATACTTTCAATTATCTCCTGCTTCATTCTCAAGAATCTATTATTTTAAATTGAATTTGCTCTAGGGAACAGTTGTGGAACTTTAAACTCTCTTAGAATATTGCCCTTTGGAAATTTTTTGCACGTAATAAACAATATTTCATTCTCAGAAGCCCAGATAGTTTTCAAAGTACTTCCACATACATAACCTTTCCCTCTCTTTTCTTCTCATTTACTCAACCATTTTTACGAATATTCAGTTACTCACCCGCATCCTTTTTATGTTATGAGGACAAACACGGACAAACATATTTGACAAAAATAAAGACAAAGCCGGTAAAGGAGTATTCCTCAGATTTTACGGTTCTAGTAAATTTGGTACTGATGTTGCCAAAATTATCCCAGGAAACAGCAAACCATGTTCCAGCCTGGGCTGGGGACTGCCAAATGGCAGCCTCTTGAGTTTCTGAGCCAACATTTATATTGCTTATTGCAGCTGACTGAAGTTGCCAGGTTTAACAGACAATGATGCTTAGTGTATGGCCGCCCAAATTAGTGGCCTTCAGTCCAAAGACCATTGGAATACTCTGAGTACTGGAATGCTGCATATCTGCACTGCAAATACAATCAGCAGGAAGCAAGGAGAGTATCCTATTCTCTGGGAATTTCTTTATTTTGTCCCTCATTTCCTGCAGTAGCCAAAGGGAGGTAGGGGAAAGTACACTGGATTTGTAACAAGAAGGGCATGATTCAAAATTTTCTTCCATTTCTCATTAACCCAAAGCAATTCAGTAAAAGAAATTAATCTTTTGTGGCCTTAATTCTTCATCTATGTGTTATCTACCTCTAAATAAATGGATAATAGCATCAGAGATGAACAGGATCTTTTAAGCCATTTATTCTAACTTCTTATTTCATAGTGATATTGATAGAGTATTGGACTTAGGAATCAAGAAAATGGTAGATTGAAAGCAGCCTCAGACATTCCCAGCTGTGAAATCTTGGGTAAATTAAGTTAATATCCTCACTTCTGGTTTCCTTAACTGTCACATAAAGGGAGTGGGTTCAAAAGCCTTGAAGTTTCCTTCCAGTTCTAAAATTATGATCCCATGATTTTAGAATTAAACAAGTTTCTTCTCTCCCTCCCCATTGTACTGCAAAAGTCCTTATGAGCAGTTAGGACCTGTGGGACATCTATGTTTTTATTCACACTTCTAGCATACTTGCTTGCACAAAATAGGTGCATAAATGCCTACTTGGTGAATTGAATCAATGCATGTTTTTGGAAGAAGATCATTTGGGCAAAAAGGTTTAAGGAATCTAAAGGTAAGGCATTTATACCCAGTAAGAAAATATCTCCTTACTTATTCCAAGAAAGCATAGACATGCTTGAAAGCAAAATCTATGACATTTTTATGAAATATAAAAAGCAAGATTTTTTTTTTCATTCCAGGAGAATAGAAGACATATTCTACATCCCAGTTTCTTAAACTGTGTTTTGTAAACCCATGGGATCTTGTGTGAGAATGATGAAATTATGATTTATTATACATTTGATTTATATACCTATTTCATATAGCTATACATCAAGAATCATGTAATAATTTCTCAAGCAAAAAGTATGCACGAGTGGAAAAAGTTTAAGAAGTCCTGCTTTAAGTGAAGTAATTTTAACTTGCAGCTTGCAAATCTCCCAAGATGTATGTGGTTAAATGTTAGGAGATCTATAAAAATGGATGAAAAATGACATCTCTTATTTGCATTAAACTCTAACTAAAATGTACCATTTCTTTTAATTATATGTTTAAAAATACATCATTATAAAAATCACTAGACTTCAAAAAACCTGATGATACATAACGTTAAGAGTCCCTGTACTACATAAATGAAGTTTAGAGATATATAGAAAGAGGATTCAAGAATGTAAATATTTAGGATCCAGCTAGTATTCTAAATTTCCAGGGATGGCAGGGGAAAGGCTCCAAGGCTGGATGAGAGAGAACAATTCAGGAATCCAAAAATTCCCTTGATTTCTACTAATGCTGTGAGAGTGGTTAAGGAGTAAAATTATTGATCTCAATTCCATGAGGAATGTTTAATAGTAATCAGGAAGTAGGTAGATTATTGATGTGTAGGGGAGATGACAGGAAGGGGGGGTATTCAGAGGGAAGGATGCTAGAGAGTGATGGGAGAATCACTAGTTATGGTGAGCTTTCTATTGGAATGAGAAGGCAGTGAGTCACTGGGGAAAAGTGGAGATATACTTGCACTTGTCTTGGACTCCTTTCCCTTGTGTCCTCCCTATGGTAGGTGTGAGAGTTTGCTCAGTGTTTATCACGGTTAAGGTTTATGGCTTACAGGCAAGTAACATTCCCTTCCCCCCTAAAACCCCAACTACATTGTAGTAAACAATACTGAGAGGTGCAAAATCAGATTCTGGCTAAGAGAGATTTTCTGAATCACAAGTAGAGCCAAGCTTGTCCTTGGTTTGTGTGAAAGAAGTACAGATCTTGGGGGAAAGAGGAGGAGGACCCTGGACAAAATAACAGGGAGCTTGAGTGTGGGTGTAGCTGTCACACAGGAAGAGTAGAAAAGCAAACCAGAAAAAAAAATGAAACTAAAATTCAGTTGACAATTACTGTGCTCAAAGATTTGACCCAAATTTTTCCTTTTCTTTTATATACTTCCCTTGACTTTATGTGATTTTAAAAATTATATGATTAGATGATTGTGTAATTAATATTCATATTTATTAGTAATTGGAACCTGATATCTTTTCTTTCTCTATATCTGAGAATGTGCATAATACCCAAAGATGTTTTGTTTGCTAAGGAGATTGTCAAGTTTGGGTCTATTGAAGAATGAATAATTGAAATAGGAATGATATGAAACTGAGATATTGAAATTGTGAGAGTCTAATATTAAATAAAGGATTTAATATTTTCTCCCCAAAAGACTATATTTACTTTTGTTTGTCTACAAGTTTATCCTATCACCTTGATCTTCCTTATCACTGATGGTTTATTGGTTGTAACCCTAAACTCCTTTGCTCTCTGGTATATCATATTCCAAGTTCTGTGGTTCTTTAAATGTGGAAGTTGCCAAATCCTGTATAATCCTGACTATAGCTCCAGAATATTTGAATTGTTTCTCTCTGGTCATGTGCAATACTTTCTCTCTGATTTGTGAACTCTGAAATTTGACTGTGCTGTTCATTTTCGGATCTCTTTCAAACATTAATCATATGTATTCTTTCAATTTCTATTTTGTCCCATTTCTGGTACATCTGGGAAATTTTCTTTAATAATTTATTGAAAGATGTTGTCCAGGCTTTTTTTTAATCATGGATTTCAGGTAGTCCAATCATTCTTATCTTATCTTTCCTGGATCTGTTTTCTAGGTCAATTGTTTTCTAATGAAAATTTTCACATTTTCTTCTATTTTTTTTTTACCTTTTATAATTTTTCTTTATCCTATCTTGATGTCTCATACAGTCATTAGTTTCCACTTGTTGAATCTAATTTATAAGGAATTATTTTCTTCAATGAGCTTTTGTATTTTCCTTTTCATTTGGCCAATTCTATTTTTAGGGAATTATTTTCCTCAATAAACTTTTATATATCTTTTTCCAATCTATTGATTCTTTTTTAGTTTCTCTTGCATTACTTTCATTTCTTTTTCTAATTTTTCTTCTGTTTCTCTAATTTGTTTTTAAAAATTCTTTTTCAAGCTCTTCTAGGAATTCTTTTTGGACCTGATAATAACTTATACTTTTTTCTGAAGCTTAACATGTAAACATTCTAAAACTATTTTCTTCTTCTAAATTTATGTCTTGCTCCTCTTTAACCAGAGAGTAACTTTCTATAGTCAAATTCTTTGTTTTTGTTTATGTTTGTTCTGCCTTTTTTGTGACTTGGTATTTTTATGTGGAAGTTAGGCTGTGGTCCTGCATTAGCTCAGGCTTTTTTGTGCTGGAACTCTGAATCTTACGCTGTTTTCACAGGGTTTCAGGGCTTTATTGCTTGCTTTCCTTGTGTACTGGCTTGTATTGAGGGTGGTCTTCCTATTGATCTCACTTCAGGGATGGAGCCTTGATGCTGGATAACCAGGGAAACAGAGTCTCTCTATTCTCTTAGAGGCAAGTTGTCTTTGTTTGGTCAGCAGAGGTAACACTGGTGGCATGTGCTGGGGGTGGGGTCATTGGGGTAGGGTCTTGCTGAGCTGCACAGACTGTTCAGTTGCCTAAGGGACAGCTGACATGCAGGAGGTGGGGGACAGAGGGATGCTTGCTGTGGGAGTGCCCCAGGATTGGAGCCTTGCTTCAACCCCCCCTGCTGTGTGGCTGGGTGCTGCTGTTCTTGCACCTTGTTCTCTCACACCTAGTGAGACAAACTATTCCTGCTGGGCTGGTAAGCTGCTTCCCTGCCCTTAAAACAGGCCTGAGGCAGTTTTCTAGAGGGTTAGAGGGAATTTGGAGAGGGCTTGTAAGAGTTTCTTCCTCCCTCTACCTTCTTGCAACCCAAACCCTAGTAATTCTAATTTTTAAATTAAAATCCCTGAGCATTAGCAGCAACTCAGTGGTGTGAATAAGAATCACTATTTACTTATCAGGTAACTGCTGTTAGCATTATTTTTCAGAAACTAGAACTTTCACAATCCAGTGATATTAAATGACTTTCAAGAAAGGAAAGGATTAATTATACAATTTTACTTCATGCTGAGATTGGAGATTTCACACAGCCATCCATGGAAAACTTTGGAGTAGCAATTAATTTCCACAGCAATTCTGTATTCCATATGTACTGAATCTTTCCCATTTAACAACCAAACTTTTAAAAGGGACAAGAATGATTAAAAAGTCATGCTTTATACTATATAAAGACCTCTGGAAATGTTTTTTTTGTTAAAAAAAGAATCAGAATTTTAGCATTCAAAGTGCTCTCAAAGCTCCCCCTAATATGTGTCTGAACATGAACTCTAATGCAGTCCTTAGCAAAAAGTCACCTCTGTTTGAAGGACAGGATGGAAACAAAAGTGTGCAGGATTCAGAGGCACAAGAACTGGGTATTCTATGGCTAGCTGTGTGATTTTAGACCCCATATTTCTTATCTGTAAAATGGGAAGGTTTGTTCAGATGGTCTCTATGACACCTGCCAATTCTCTGGTGAACCATCCTATCCAGGGTGGAATAAAGGGAAATATTCTTACTCAATCTTTCAAAGTAGTTATCATCCTTTGAGTTATCTGTTAGCCACTAAGGTTTCAAGGTAGCCACTGATTGGGACAATAATTCTCTACTGAATGATCAGATTTGTTCCCATAGGATGCCAGAAGCAGGCAGGAACCCCTCATCCCAGCACTGGGAGTTTACATACAAAATGGCATCAGAAACTGAAAATGGATGATTTCCTTTTGATAACATCAATAAAGCATCAAAAAGCATATTTTCTACAGTTTTCTAAAAACATGGGAATTAATTTGCTTTCTTAGTTTTAATTCCTGAATGTGATATCCCAGGTAGTAAGAGAACTGGTTCTATGATGTTATGCTGTTAGAAACCAGTACCTCAGATGAGGAAAGCCCTCAGACAGAATCCCATCCAATTCAAAACTAATCAGGAAGCCCCCTGATAGAATCCTTGACAATCCCCCGCTGGAGGAAACTGAGTCCCCAGGAGCCTCCAAAGAGATTTTCTCCACTCTGTAACATCTCTTATTATTAGAAAGTTTCTCTTACATCCCAGTGAAACCTCCTAATCTACAAGAGGTACTTTGTCCAAAGTTTTGTTCAAATCTAAATATATTCTGTATGCACCATTCCCCCTTCTCCACTAGTCTAATGATCCCATGCAAAAAGGAAAGTCTGAAATGATCTATTATGTTATAAAGCCTTTTGATCATGGACTTTCTCTCAAAATACACAATTCTCTTCTTAAGAATTAGCTTTATAATTCTTCTAGAAATATAATTCCATTTTATTATCCTGTAGTATGGAAACTATACTCTCTTATCTTTTAAAAATATCAGGGAAGGATTCTGGAAAAATGGCAGAGTAGGTTAGAAAAGTCTGAGCTCTCCAGATTTCCCCCACAAAGAGAACAAAATTATTCCTCAGGGAGAACACACCCAGGTGAGCTCCACAGAAACAGCAAGTGGGGAGCTCCTTAGCTAGCGGGGTGCGAGGGACTTTCAGCCAGAACTCCCTTCTTGGGGAGTCAGGTCTGAGTCCCCCTGCTGACAAGGAATGACAAGCCCAGCTGTGCTGCTGAGATAAGGAATCAGGACACCTGGAGTACAGAAGCAGGGTTGGCAGTGACACTGCTGGCAAAAGGGGGAACTTTGGGTGTGGGCTCCCAGGTCAGAGGGCAGAGCTAAAGTGAAGGCAGAGATACCAACCCTCCTCCCACCCCCAGTGCTTGAGGTGATTACACTAACAAGCTTTTATTTGTAAAAAAGAGCACACAGGGGGCGGAGCCAAGATGGCGGAGAGGAAACACACGACTCAGTGAACGTCCTCACTCCCTCACAACCAATTAGATAAATTAAGTCTCAGAATTAGCTCAGGACTGATAGATACCACAAGGACTGGAAGCACGACTTACCAGCTGAAGAGAATCTGGAGTTTCAACAGGAAAGGTCAGTTCTCAGGGGAGGAATAAGAAAGACCAGCACAGACGGTGGGGTAGGGGCACACTGCGCCCATTGCGCTGGGAGGGGCTCTGGGATCAGAGAAGCCACTGAGGTAAAGGAATCTGGCACAGGCTGTTAGCTCTTCTCTGCTAATTGTTTAGCAGTTCAGAAGAGAAAGCCAAAATATTTTAGGACTCAGATTGGATTTTCCCCGGACCCTGGGGGTGACTCAGGCACAGATCTCGGCACCAGGGGGTGTGGCCTCAGCTACCTCCTGAGAATAGTTAAGAGACTGACAAGTGGGTGGATACGGCCCAAGGCAACACACACTGCCTAGCTTAGCTGGAGGGAGTGGAACTCAGCTCCAGGAAGTCCCAGAGAAGCGGAACCTTTGAACTAGGGACCGCGGTTTCTGGCAGACACTTCCAGTTTGAGCGCAGGGGCTTCTTCCGTCACCTGCTGCAGACATCCACTCCCCACCCGGACACATAGGCTGGGCTTCTTGCTGTCTTCACTATTCTACGCCCTCGAAGCACAGTAGTGCTAATCACCTCTGAGGCACTCCCAGGGAGAGGGTGGGGAACTCTCTCCCAGAGCTCTCTCTTAGCTCAGGCTCAGGAGCCGCTGCATCCATCCCGTCTGGGAGGAAGCTGGTAAAGAAGTAAATAATTTCCTACCCCAGGGACAGACCCCAAAAGATTTTTTTTAAGTATGAGCAAAAAAGCTAGAAAAACTATAGATTCCTTCTATACAGAGAAAGAGCGGGTGTCCAACCCTGAGGAAGTTGACAGCAGAAAATCAGATAACAACCTAAAGGGGAACGATTCCTGTCCCCCATCACATAACTCTCTCCTAGAAGAAGCTCTTAAGAAATTGAGGGAGATCGAAGAAAAATGGGGGAAAGAAAGGGAAGTTATGATAGAGAATAATAATGTCCTGAAATTGGAGTTGGAAAAAATAAAGAATTCACAGGAGATGCAGGGAAACAAAATTAGTGAATTAGAAAAGGTTAAAAAAACACAGGAAAGTAGGATTTCTGAATTGGAAAAGATAAAAAGGTCTCAAGAAAATAGAATTTCTGAATTGGAAAAAGAAAATAATTCTCAAAAAAAAAAAATTAGGGAAATGGAAAAAAACTCAATAGAGCAAAATAATTCATTTAAAAACGAAATTGGGCATTTACAAAAAGAACTAAAAACTGTGAAAGAAGAAAATAACTCCTTAAAAGTCAGGATGGAACAAATAGAAATGAATGATTCACAGAGAACCCAAGAATCAGTCAAACAAAACAAAAAAAATGAGAAGCTGGAGAACAACGTCAAATACTTACTGGGAAAATCTATAGACCTGGAAAATAGATCTAGGAGAGATAATCTGCGGATTATTGGACTTCCAGAAAACTATGACCAAAAAAAGAGCCTAGATTCTATTTTACAGGAAATTATCAAAGAGAACTGTCCAGAGATAATAGAAACAGAAGGGAAAGTAGATGTGGAAAGAATTCATCGAACTCCTTCTGAAATAGACCCTAAAAAAAGAACACCACGGAATATTGTGGCTAAGCTGCAGAATTACCACACAAAGGAGAAAATCCTGCAAGCAGCTAGAAAAAAACAATTTAAATACCAAGGTGCCACAATAAGGGTCACCCAAGATCTGGCTGCCTCCACATTAAAAGATAGAAGGGCCTGGAACCTGATATTCCGAAAGGCAAAAGATCAAGGACTGCAACCAAGAATGAACTACCCAGCTAAGTTTAGCATCTTTTTCCATGGAAGAAGATGGTCATTCAATGAAACAGAGGAATTCTATATGTTTCTAAGAAAAAAACCAGACTTAAACAAAAAATTTGATCTACATCCACAAGACTGAAGAGAAACAGAAAAAGGTACACAGAACCCTTGAGAACTGTAACTTTGTTGTGGGTATATAAAAAATACTCAAGGATAATTTGATTTTACTGATATAAAAGAAAAAAAGGGGGGTGTGGTAAAGGGAAGGAGGTCGGTTCAGAAAAAGGGGAAGGAGTGATAAAAAGAGGGAAACTACATCCCAGGAAGAGACATAGAAAATACACCATATCTGAGGGAACTTAGTGAGGGGGAGAATCATTGTGTGAATCTTACTCTCATCAGAAGAGGCTCAAAGAGTAAATAATTAACATATTTGTTTTTCAGAGAATTTTCTCTCACCTCATTAAAAGGGGGGAGAGGAAAAGGGGAAAGGAAAAGGAGAATAAGTGAAGGGACTTGGAGGGAGGGGGGAGGGATCCTAAAAAAAAAAAAAAAAAAAAAGAGGGAGGGTTGCGCGTCACAAGGGGGGTCTGTAAATTAAATATCGGGGAGGGGGATCAGGGGGGTCAAGGGAAAAAAGTATAATCTGGGGATAATACGATGGCAGGAAATACAGAATTAGTAATTTTAACTGTAAATGTAAATGGGATGAACGATCCCATCAAACGGAGACGGATAGCAGATTGGATCAAAAAGCAGAACCCTACAATATGTTGTCTACAGGAAACACACTTAAAGCAGGGAGATACATACAGAGTAAAGGTAAAAGGTTGGAACAGAGCTTATTATGCTTCAGGTAAAGCCAAAAAAGCAGGGGTAGCTATCCTTATCTCAGATCAAGCAAAAGCAGAAGTAGATCTCGTTAAAAAAGATAAGGAAGGAAACTATATCCTGCTGAAAGGTAGCATAAATAATGAAGCCATATCAATACTAAACATATATGCACCAAGTGGTATAGCATCTAACTTTCTAAAGGAAAAGTTAAGAGAACTGCAAGAAGAAATAGACAGTAAAACTATAATAGTGGGAGATCTCAACCTTGCACTCTCAGATTTAGACAAATCAAACCACAAAACAAACAAGAAAGAAATTAAAAAAGTAAATAGAACATTAGAAAAACTAGGTATGATAGACCTTTGGAGAAAACTGAATGGCAATAGGAAGGAATATACTTTCTTCTCAGCAGTTCATGGATCCTATACAAAAATTGACCATATATTAGGACATAAAGATCTCAAAATTAAATGTAGGAAGGCAGAAATAATAAATGCCTTCTTCTCAGATCACAATGCAATAAAAGCTACATTCAGTAAAAAGTTAGGGGTAAATAGACCAAAAAGTAATTGGAAACTGAATAATCTCATCTTAAAGAATGACTGGGTGAAAGAGCAAATTATAGAAACAATTAACAATTTCACCCAAGATAATGATAATGATGAGACATCATATCAAAATCTTTGGGATGCAGCTAAAGCAGTAATAAGGGGAAATTTTATATCTTTAGAGGCTTATTTGAAGAAAATTGAGAAAGAGAAGATTAACGAATTGGGCTTACAACTTAAAAGGCTAGAAAAAGACCAAATTATAAACCCCCAACCAAAAATTAAACTCGAAATACAAAAATTAAAAGGAGAAATCAATAAAATTGAAAGTAAAAAAACTATTGAATTAATAAATAAAACCAAGAGTTGGTTTTATGAAAAAGCCAATAAAATAGATAAACCTTTGGTAAATTTGATCAAAAAAAAGAAAGAGGAAAATCAAATTGATAGTCTTACAAATGAAAAGGGGGATCTTTCCACCAATGAAGAGGAAATTAGAGAAATAATAAGGAGTTACTTTGCCCAACTTTATGCCAATAAATTTGATAACTTAAGTGAAATGGATGACTTTCTCCAAAAATATAGGCTCCCTAGATTAACAGAGGAGGAGATAAATTGCTTAAATAGTCCCATTTCAGAAAAAGAAATAGAACAAGCTATTAATCAACTCCCCAGGAAAAAATCCCCAGGGCCAGATGGATTCACATGTGAATTCTACCAAACATTTAAAGAACAATTAGCCCCAATGTTATATAAATTATTTGAAAAAATAGGGGATGAAGGAGTCCTACCAAACTCCTTTTATGACACAGACATGGTACTGATACCTAAACCTGGTAGATCGAAAACTGAGAAAGAAAATTATAGACCAATCTCCTTAATGAATATTGATGCTAAAATCTTAAATAAGATATTAGCAAAAAGACTTCAGAAAATCATCTCCAAGATAATACACTATGATCAAGTAGGATTTATTCCAGGAATGCAGGGCTGGTTTAATATTAGGAAAACTATTAATATAATTGACCATATTAATAATCAAATTAATAAGAACCATATGATCATCTCAATAGATGCAGAAAAAGCATTTGACAAAATCCAACATCCATTCCTACTAAAAACTCTTGAGAGTATAGGAATAAATGGATTATTCCTTAGAATAATCAGGAGTATATATTTAAGACCGTCAGTAAGCATAATATGCAATAGAAATAAACTGCAACCTTTCCCAGTAAGATCAGGAGTGAAACAAGGTTGCCCACTATCACCATTACTATTCAATATAGTACTAGAAACGCTAGCCTCGGCAATAAGAGCCGAGAAAGAGATTCAAGGAATTAGAGTAGGAAATGAGGAAATCAAACTATCACTTTTTGCAGATGACATGATGGTATACTTAGAGAACCCCAAAGACTCTGCTAAAAAGCTACTAGAAATAATTCAAAATTTCAGCAAAGTGGCAGGATACAAAATAAATCCACATAAATCCTCGGCATTTTTATATATCACTAACAAAATGCAACAGCAAGAGATACAAAGAGAAATTCCATTCCAAACAAATGTTGAGAGTATAAAATATTTGGGAATCCATCTACCAAAGGAGAGTCAGGAATTATATGAGAAAAATTACAAAACACTTGCCACAAAAATAAAATCAGATTTAAATAATTGGAAAGACATTCAGTGCTCTTGGATAGGCCGAGCGAATATAATAAAGATGACAATACTCCCCAAACTAATCTATTTATTTAGTGCTATACCAATCAGACTCCCAAGAAACTATTTTAATGACCTAGAAAAAATAACAACAAAATTCATATGGAAGAATAAAAGGTCGAGAATTGCAAGGGAACTAATGAAAAAAAGGGAGGGGGGGTAAATTGGAAAAATGAATACAAGGGATAATGTTATAAAATATATATATATATATATAATAAAAAAAAATGCTCAAAGAAAAAAAAATAGATAAAAAAAAAAAAAAAGAGCACACAAAGGAGGAAAAACCCCTACAGAAAATGACTATGGGAAGAGGGAATATTGGGGTTCATCTTCAGAAAAGGATGCTAAAGTAAGAAAAACCCTTTCTACCCCAAAGAGTTGTGTGAAATGTCTCCCTGCCCAGAGAGAATTTATAGAAGAACTCAAAAAAGAATTTGAAAATCAAATGAGAGACTTTGAAGGAAAAAAAAATCTGAGGAAAAAAAACAAGGTTAGGAATAGCCAAGCAAAAAGAAAAACAGATCCGGAGTCCTGAGGAAGAAAATGACTCTGAACATTACAACTGGGCAAAGGGAAGCCAGTAAAGTTATAAGAGAAAAAGAAATAATAAATCACAATTGAAAGAATGAAAAAATAGAAGAGAATCTCATATGGAAAATAATAGATCTGGAGATCAGATCAAGAAGAGAAAACTGTACCTGAAACCTGTGACCTTGATACAACAATACAAGAAATAATGAAAGAAAATTGTTCTGAAGTGATAGAACAAGAGGGGAAAATAGAATAGAAAAAAATCCGTTCATTATCACCTGAAAGAGATCCTACAAGAAAAACCATCAATGCTAAATTTTGAAATCCCCAGATGAGAGAATATTTTAAAAGCATGGAAAAGAAGAATAAAAACACAAGTCAAATATGCTGGAGCAAGAATTGGAATTGTACAAAACCTATCAGTGGCTACAATAAAAGATCACAGATCTTGGAATATATTATATCAACAATCAAAAGAATTAGGATTATAGCCAAAAATATTATATTTAGCAAAATTAAGTATAACATTGAATGAAAAATATGGACATTCAAGGAACTGTCAGCTTTTCAGTATTTTACCACAAACAAACTTGAACTCAATAGAAATTTCAACATATAAGAGTCAAGATTAAAGACTAATTTCAAATATTCAATAAAGACAAACTATTTTACACATGGAATTGTAAACCATAGGTCTAAGATTGTCATTAGTAATTCGGTAAACCAAATGAAAGAATGAAATAGAACTGGGTATGACATGATTCTAAAAAGCAAAACCATGTAGGAAAAGGTAAAAAAATTAATTATGCTATATGAATTATTTATAACAATGAGATGCAGGAGCAAGAACAGACACAGATGGGAGAGGAGAGCTGGTAGTCATGAATTCCTACTCACATCAGGAATCGGTTATGAATTAAAGAAGGGAAAAATACATAAACACACAGACATATAGAGATCTATTGATCTATTATCAGTCTATACCGAAAAGTGTATAACATGCTTTAAAATCTATAAAGAAATAAGTAGGGAAGAAAACAGAATAAGGTAGGTTTAGAAGGGTGTGTAGATTAATGAAAGATAAAGAGGAAGAGAAAAGGGTAAGGAGAGAAGATGAGGGAAGACAGGAAGAGTTAGCAGGGATAGGAAACAAAAGATGTGCATAAACACAATAACAATGATCAGGAGTAATATTTATTAGGAAAAAAAAGTAGCTGTAGTAACCATTGATCTCAAAGTCAAAGTTTTAAAAAAATCAATCAAAAGAGAAATCTACATTATATGTCAGTCATGTTAACACAGTTTTAGATGTTTCTATATATGAACATGTATGTAAATAAATGCCCATTATGTGCATGTATATATGTAGGAGTATATTGTGTGAAAGTGTGTGTGTGGATGGGTGTGTAGGTGTGGGTGTGGGCGTGGGTGTGTAGGCATGTAGTCATAATCACATGCTTAATTGTAGCCCACTTTTGGTGGCAGGAAAGAGGGAAAAAAAGATAAAGTAACAAAAGAAAACCCACAAGGAAGCAAAGGATACATGGACAATTCTAAATGCAACATCTTCTATTATTAGATAGTCTTTCTTAAAAACGGATATTGTTTAGTATTTTGACTTTTCTATGTTCCTCTGTATATAACTTTTTTTCTTTTTCTGTCTTTTTTTTCACTTTGTAGTTTGCTTTTTCCATTTTGTACTTGTTTTAAATAAATACATATATTTAAAAATAAAAAAGGACAATTCATATTTTACCCATCCCAATCTTTCATGCCCCACAATTTTTCAGAGCTCTTATGGTGACATGACATCATTAATTTCTAAAATTATTTTCACTCCAGTCTATTTGTCTAGGCTCTTTATGCTTTATTCTTTTTAAATAATCTATGATAAAACCACATCAACTTTCTTGTTGCTCTTTCCATACAATATTCCATTTCCCATATCATGATTTTGCATGGCCATTCCCTGTCCCTCATACTGTGCTCTTTCCTCATAACTAGCTTTAAAGGTTCCTAAAATTTCTTCAGTTCAGCTGAAGTACCATCTTCTACATAAGATCTTTTCTGATTGTTCCGGCCTGCAAGGGTCCTTCCAACCCATCCCCACATTCAATTATTCTTATATTTAATTCATAAATATAGAAATATATAGGAGCAAAATAAATGGTTTAGCTTTATTGTCTCTTTTTCACTATCATCATTTTATCCATTCTGTGCCATCCTTTTTCTGCTGATTGTCTTCCTAACACCAACACATGAGAACATTTGTTTTTGGTGGTTTTCATATTTCTTAGCAATTTCAGCATGACCTGAACTTTAGTGTTTCAGAGAATATTCTTATAGGACCATGCAATTTTTAAAGTTCATCTTCCATTTCATTTTCTTGTTGATCAATCCTATATATATACTCAGATCTTCCTCCTCAAAACAACTCTATGTTTTCTTTCTTATCTGATTTTTTTTTTACTGTGATTCTAGAATTTTGTCCTTGAGATTTTCATGTTTTTCTGAACTGACTTACCTTATACAGAATATTAGGTACTACTCTTTAAAGTTCATGTTCAATTTCTTTGTTTTTAACAGCATTTTTAATGGCATTGGGATGGAGGGAAGTGGAAAAATGATTTGGAAGAGACATAACCTTGCTTTACTATATAGTAACTCCTTGATTAGGATATAATTATTAGGATCCCAACTGGCTAAACTTTAATGTAGAAATAGAAACAATTTTTAACATAAAAGAATTCCTACTAATAGGTTGAAATTTGAATACTTTTCTTGGGGTCATTTGAATTGAATCCAGTACTATAAAAGCTTCCTAGCTCAGCAAATAAGAATAGAACTTTGAAAGAGGGAAACCCTGCTTCTGACTCCTGATTACTGGGAAGAAAGAATGAACTCTGAGAGTCCCCAGAGAAAAAAAGAGCTCAACAGACTTACTGGGTAACCTGAGTATGTCTGCATTTTATCTTTCTTCCCATCTAGTTAGGTCATGTATACTCACTGCCTTCTCTTTATTGTCTCTCTGCCCTTCTATATACTTAATGAAAACTGGACACAACAATTGCATTCTAATCTCTACGGCAGATCTGAATTAGGGAGATTAAATACTTCTAACAAGAGAAAATATCCTCTTTAATCCACTCACATTCCTATTAACCATTTGTTCTTTTAAGATCTACCAATCTGTTGTTCTTGCCTAACAGCAACAAGAAACCCTATTCTGTGTTATATTTGGTCTTTGCTTTGTGATATCCATAATGAGATTGAGTAAAATGCCTTCCACAAAAATAATTAGAACTGGTTTGTCAGCATTTGTTGTAGGGGATGAAGAAGCTGAGAAAACTCTGGTAAGGACTAGATCAGATTTTTCAAGTCAAGTCTTTTATTCAATAAAGTTGATGAGTAATTTAATGTGTAATCTCCAAATGATGGAGATGAAGTATTTTCCTATATGAAGATAACTTATATTATTATTATTATTATTATTACTCCCAATGACAAGGTACCATACATTTAATCCTCATAATAATCATAAGATGGTAGTGTATGGAGGATAGAGAATCAACCAAAATATTCAGAAGTTCAGGCTTTGCCATTACTGGATGTATTATCCTACAAACAATTAGCCTCTTAATGACATGGACAATCCTCTAAGACTACGTTGTAGAGAAGATGTCTTTTTGCTTGAAAAGACTTGGACAAAAAAATCATCTTGTTGGGTACATATAGAAGATGCTTATTTCCACCATAGAAGCAATGAAATAAAACTGCAGATCAACCAAGAAGCATAAATTATGTGCCCATTATATTCCATTCACTTCTAGATATGGAGGATATGGTGGTAGAAATAAAATGATTCCTGTTCTCAAAGAGTTTGCAATCCATCAAGGGAAACAAAATCCATACATATAAGTATAAACAAAATAAATGCTCTATATGATATAGTGGTCATATTATGCTGTGGTCATATATAATATGGCATAGTAAATGGCAATAAAATCTACACATAAAAGTATATACAAAATAAATAATCTATGTTACACAGTGAATTACAAATTGGCATGGTATATAGTAATATATACATAGAGCATATATATATATATATATATGTGTGTGTGTGTGTGCGCGTATATATATCTATATCTATATCTATCTATATATCTATCTATATCTATCTATACGTATATATGTATATCTATATATCTATATATCTATATATAGATATATATATATAATGTATGTATGTCATAGAGTAAGAGCCAGAATTTTAACCTAAACCTGCTAATTCTTGACTCATTCCTCTTTCTACTACAATATACCATCATTCAGGACAACAACAAAAATAAAATTGCAAGTAACATATAGTACTTTTAAAGTTTGTTGATCCATATTTAGATATATCTTTGCCAATCATGCTGACATTTAACCCAACTCAGCTTTTGAATCTCTAGACTATTTTCTTCCCTCTCTTTCTCCCTCCCCTCATCTCTAGCTTTTCAACTATCTTTTATGTGGTGTCTTCTCCCATTAGAATATATAAGCTTCTTAACAGCAAGAACATTTTTTCCTTTTATTATGTTGGTATTCCCAACACTAAGCACTATGCCTCATATATAGTAAGTTTTTACTAAATGCTTCATCTAATCTAATCTTGGTTTAATCCTGTAAAGTTGCAGAAAGCAACATCTGTTCCTTGAATTATGATAATTATATCTTTGAAAGTATCTGTGCTTATTGTTGGTATTTGAAAACACCAATGATTTCAAAGACCACCACATTACCACTTCTAGGCTACTACACAAAAGAGATCAAAGCAAAAGGGCTTATATGTACACAAATATTTATAACAGCTCTTTTTCTGTTGACAAAAAAATTCCCACTGAAACAAAGATGATATTCATCAATTGAGGAGTAACTGTACAAATTGTGGTATATAAAAATAATGAAATGTCAATATATTCCAAAAAATGAAAAAAAAGAGAATTTTAGAAACATGAAAAAGCTGTTATAAATTGATGTAGAGTGAATTAAACATAACATATGCTATAACATCAATATTATAAAATAATAAAGACATTATAGGAATAACTATAAAATATAATTATTAAATATTAATAATGAAGATTTTAATAAACTTATTAATGAAATAAGGAGGCTCAGAAGTATAATAATAATACTGTAAAGTCAGGCAACTTTTAAACTTGCAAGAATCTGGATCATCACAATGAGCATACATGACCACAAAATACCAATGAGGAAGTATGTCACCTACCACTGAAGAGACAGCTGAAACATATGGTTTATATATAATTATAATACATAATAACATATGATGTTATGTTATTTGATATATTACATAATATAATCTATATCATCATGTATAACATCATATTATTATATATAAATAAATATACACATATACACACACATATATATATGTATATATTATACAATATATATATGAAACATGTCTGGGTCTCTCATCTTCCTGAATGCTTCTGTTATGTCTATAGTTATATATGATAAAATCACCAAAATTTTCCTGAAAAGATAGACTCATAGAATTATATGACAGCATAAGAGACCTGAGAGATTGTTTGGTCTAAACCATTTCATTTCACAGATGAGAAAAGCTGAAGTTTAGAGGTTAAGGGAATGAGTCCCATAGTGAAAATATAACAGAGTTGCACTAACAATGGACCTTCTTCTAGTTCAGTATTCTTTCTGAAGATCTTTCACGTGGTTTTGTAATGCCAGTGAGTGGTTTATTTCTGTCTGCAAATATAATTAGCCAGACAATTTTCTAATAGATTTTTGATGAACCAAACTTGTGCTGCTTAAGTCCTCCAGACCAGACCCCATGTAATTAGATTAGATGTTTGTCCTACTTTAACAAATTCTTGAAAATTATGATTAGTGGCTCTTATTCATCATCAGGACCTCAAAGCAATTAATCATTCAAGGTTCCTAGTACAGGCTCATATTCTTATACCCTAGTTGGTTTCTCCAATGAATCTCATTTTTATGTGGCAAAATTGCTTTCAATTTCCTAAGGCTGTCATTAATTCTGGAAAATAACACTACTGTCTTTATTTTTTATGGTATGGATAATTAGTAATTCTAATTTAGTAAATACTACTTTTTGTTAACTCTATAATATATGAGGTCAATATTATAATTGAGATTTTTCTACATTTTAGATTAAAAAATATTCTTTCCCTTTTTTATTCCAACTTGTACAGGTAGTGATTGCAATCTACTCCCTGCCACACTGGTTGATCCCAGAGTAGAATACTTGACACAGAATGGCCATACCAACAAGGATTATTGATTGATTGATGCATGAATGAATGATAGGATAAGGAGGTAATAAAACATTAGATGATAAGGAAATATCAGAATGTATCTGGACCTTGAAAAAACAGGAAAACAGGAAACACTTAGAAAAAAATACACAGGAAGATGCAAAACATCATAAAAATGTAATTATTTAGGCTGTTGGAGAAAATACTTCAGTTTGATGAAGTGGTTTAAATGATCACAAAATGAGGTTTATCTGAGAAGACTTTGTATAGAAAGTTCATAATAAACATCGCTTTGAAGAGGAAAAGAATGAAGAGAATGTAACCAAATAAGCTACAAAGGATATATGAAGATACTATCTGTATCCAGAGAAAGAACTAATATATAGAAATATATATGGAGTGATCTTATACATACATACACGTCTAAGGCTAGCCATCTTTATGGTGGTGAAAGGAAAGGAAGAAAAAAAGAAATTTACATGATAATTTTATTATATATTTAAAAGGGATAACAAATTATACATAATAGAATTACAGTTTCATATGCAACTTTTAAAAATTATACTGTTACAGAAATATTTGCTTTATTCCATAAAATAGAAATTAAATTATTTTTAAGAGAGAGAATATAATAATGTAGTCTCAAGAAGTGGAGTATGCAAAATTGTTCAGAAGGAGGAATGAAGGGGTTCATGCAAATGATATTGAATCCTTACTTATTTGAGTATGTACAAGTTTGGGGAATCATAAAGCATGAGCATACTTCAAGGAGAAAATGGCACTTAGTGGAAAATCTTACCGTTAATGTTTATAACCTAGACTTAAAAAAATCAGTTGAGAGGAAACAAAGGTATCATAATTAGTCTTATTATTCTATATATGAATAGATTCTTAAAGTTGAAAGAGATCATCATTATCTTGTCAAACACTGAATGAAATTATTTGGTGTACTTGAACACTTTTAGATTTGTAGAATACAGTCTCACAAGAAAACTAACCTTATTTCTAAACAATTTGTGGAAAATCCTTCTGATGTTAAGTTCAAATCTTTTCCCCTCTAACTTAAATACATTACTCTAGTTCTGCAATCAGAAGCTTTACAGGAGAAATACAATATCTCTTCTGCATAATAATAGCTCTTTATATTTTTAGAGTTAAAAAGTATTCCTTAGGTTCTCCCCCCCCCCCATTTTGAGGCTAAAAATCTCCAATGGTTTTAACCATTTTTCATATAACTTGTTTACAGACTCAATGCTATCCTAGTTGTTTTTCCATGGCTATATTTCAAATTGTTCATGTTCCTCAAAATTTCTTACTCAGAACTAAATGCAACATGCCAGGAATGGTTTGACCAATGCAACCCCAAAATTCTCACAATTATTTTCAGAATTTCATAAAATAAACTGATTTTTAATAATGCTATTTTATTTCCTTTATATTGGTAAATAAAACACAATTACTTTAAGATATATAGTGACTGAATTTGAAATGCTTTCCAAAGGCTCACAAACAATAAACATTCACTTTTATTTTTGACTGTTAATATGTTTTGTTTAAATGTTCCTTGTAGAAAAATAGAAATTTTGTATTCACATTTCCTGGGCTGTCACCAATGCCTCAAAATGGCCTGGAGATTATTTCAGTTATGCACGTGTTGATTTGTTTTGCTTAATTTTTTAGTTTATTTCAAGAGATACATGCCGTGTGAGAGCTGAGTTTTTAGTGGATAGCAATGGGAATAACAAAGGAAACACAAACGGGAAGATTATCAACAAAACATTTAAAAATACAAAGAAGAAAACAAAGAGAAGTCCAAGAAAGGATAAAAAACAAACTTGGGACTTTTGTAATTATCTTAAAAAACAAACTGTGCTAACATTTTATTGCTACCTATGCTTTTTTGTTCTTTGTGTATCAAAATATTTGTTTATTTTGGTATTTAATTTCATAATAGAAACTACTTCAGAAGAATAGAGGGAAGAAACAAAAGATTAATTTTTTGATATTAATTTTTTAAAAAAATTTTTATGAAACATCATCATGTCCAACTAAGTGAGTCCTGAGGGGAAAATAATCAGATCTAAACATGGAGAAGACAACATTTTGTCAGATGCCAAAATAGCCCCTGGTAAAAAATGTCTAGAGATGATTATATATTCTACAAATTTAGTTAGCCCTGATATTTAGTCTCTTCAATTTCAGTGTCAAGACCTTTATGAGAATAATATAAGGAAGAAATCAACTTATAAGATATCACATTGGAATTAGTATTGGATGGCTATAGATTATTAAATAAAAGTCATATTCCTACTAAGGATTTCAGTGTTACATTTTTGTGTTCCTTTTTCATGTGAACACTAAAGTAAGGATGCACAATAATTAGTAATTAATATTCATCAACTTGAATAATGCTTCTCAACATAATGGTGATTAGTCTGAGATATTTATAGAACTATGAATATCTTTTTAGAGAAATATATTTTCATTAGAATTATGTCATGTTTCATAGTTAATTTGTATATCAATTCCTTTGTAATGATAATAAAATGCTATTTTCAAAAAACTCCTTATCTCAAATATATTGGACATATTCTTTCACACAATTTGCATGAAACTGACTGAATCATACTGAATAGATTATACCAACAAGCCTGGATTATATATAGATATTTATCACTGAACTATTTTGTTCTTTTCATGTTATCAATCATACATTCAATGAGGATTTAGAAGATGAATAACAATGTTTCTGCCTTCATTCTATCTGTAATTTTACTGAGAAGAAAAGGAGTACATGATACAAACAATGTGCACAAGAAATTATAATAAATTACTATGTATAAGCTCTCTTTTCATATGCATATGTGCATGAAATGTATATGTTATATGTATGTATACCTATATACATATTAGATACGTACATACATATATGTGTATATGTATGTATAATCTCATAGAGATATGGATTAGGCTTGTGATTTTATCCATGCAGGGATCTCACTAATGAGGGATCCTCCTCTACCAACACTGGGCAACATTTTCCTGCAACTTACTGTCTTAGAAAGATATCTTAGAGGTAATGTAAGAGTGAAGAGCATTTCTGACCTTACCTAAATTGGTCCCTAGATCACAGATAGGCAGTTCATTGTCAGCCCCAGACAATTGCCATGGAGTGTAAAAAAGTACAGAACAACAAAACTACCCTTCATATAACACTTTCAGAACACCACCTTCCTCATTTGAATACATGGTGTTCTCAAGATCATGACAGCAGTGCAACTACAACTTCCTCTTTTCTTTTGTCTCCCATAAGGAAGATTACTGAAGATTAGAATAGTCAGAGAAGGTTACATGATGAAGGAGAGGCTTGATCTCAATGTGAGATCTATGTGGGATCTTGGATCGGATAGGGTGGTAAGTTGGTATGAGACCATTTTGGATGTGTCCAAATGATAGGACAAAGTCAAGCCTCCCATTACCTTGGTAGCTACCTTAGTATCTTTAAAATATCTTCATAGAGAAGAGACAAAATGTCAGAAATAGAACAATACAAGTGCCACTAAAATTATTTCTGAAAATAATTAGTCATTTTCATAGCCCCAGACCTTTTTGAAACAATGAACCCTTGCCAGGTAAAGAGACTATCAAGCAGTATCAGAAACCCAAGGAAGGAAACCAAAGATATGTTGTGTGAAGTGCTTCTCTGTGGATCAGTGCACCACAGAGAAATTTCTCCTTGAGAAGAAAAAAACAAGCAAGCAAATGCTTTGTCATTGTTGTTGCTGTTGTTGAGTCATTTTAGCTTTGTCTGACTCTTTATAACCCCTTTCAGGATTTTCTTGGCAAAGATCCTGGAGTGGTTTTCTATCTCCTTCTCCTGGTTATTTTGCAGATAAGGAAACTGAGGCAAATAGGATTAAGTGGCTTATTCAGAGTCACACAACTAATAAGTGTTAGAAGCCTGGTTTGAACTCAGGAAGGTAAATCTCCCTAACCCTAGGCTTGGCTGGCATTCTATGGCATCATTTAATTATCCATCCCAGGTACTTAACTAAATCTTATTCTGGTTCTGTTAACTATTCAGATACTGGAAAAGAACAGCAATAGGGGAGCCTAATTAAATTTAATAGTTTTAGTAATAATACTTCAGATTCCTTAGATGTTGCTAGGAAGGGGGAACCCCCTGTAGTGGTAGCAGAGCACTTCACATTTGAATGACTTGCGTACAGACTAAACTAGCCAGTTACTCAACTTTGTCATAACCACTGTCCAGGGTGCTGAAGATTCCCCAATTTCCAGCAGTACTGGTTCCTTGTCTTATAAGACTCCTCTTTCTGAAGTCTCAATCCTTTAGATAAAAGGAAACAGAAAAGGAATTACTCTCTCATATTGTCACTGGATTACTGCCTTCTTTTTGAGTCCAATGTCCCTACCACCCCGCTAATTGACTGCCATATCTCATGGAACCTATTCCATAGTTAAAGGTCTTTATCAAACATCTCAGTGCACCTGTGCTCAGCAATCTCTAAAAATACTCCCATTTTGACTTTCTCTTAGAAGAATTGATTAGTGCTAAAATACACTCTATAATATCTGCTTTATTTGAATTTTCATGGATTTCTTAGGTAGAATGAATTGATGTCCATAAATCTTTGTTTCCTGCTTCTTTTTTAAAACTAGGATAGCTGCTTAAGTTTTCATACTAAATATTACATGCCTTTTTAAATTTAAAAGCATGCTTTCCTTTCTTTCATATCCCCCTGGAAAATAAAATCAAAACCATCAAAACAAATGCACATAATAAAGCAAAAACAATCTCCACATCAATCAGATTCAAAAATATGACTCTTATTCTGCATGTTTACATCTCTCACAACAGGTATTGGATAGTATTCTTCAATAATGGTGCTCTGGAATCATGATTGGTCATTACTTTGATCAATTCTTAAATCTTTTAAAATTATTTATTTTTGCAATGTTGTTGTAAGGGATAATTATTCTCTTGGTTCTTTTCATTTTGCTTTGTATCAGTCTGTACAAGAGTTTTCTGAAAATGCCCACTTTATTTTTTCTTAGAGCACAAAAATATTCCATTATATTCATATTCCATGATTTGTTTAGTCCTTCACAGGCATGAATCTAAATGTCTTGGATTAGCTGCAGTTTCTCCTCATATTTATAACCAGTCTTCTTTGGACTAGATGGCTCATAATTCTTAAAAATATTGGTAAACTTCCCCACCTAGGGTTTCCTTGATTTCATACTCTAGCTGATACAGTAAAGTCATAGAAAAAATTAAACCTCAGTTTCTCAAAGATTGTGTTAACAACATATTGTGTTCTGTTCCTGTCCCATCCAAATCTCTAGTATCATACATGAAATCCCAACTTAGTCATACTGTCTAAAACCCTGCCAATTATATATTTTAAAGTGCAATGTTCCTAGAAGAATAAAGGACACAGTTGCCAGTTATTCATATTTTTATATGAATTACTTCCTATTAAGTAAAAGAAATGATAACCTCTTAAATATTATGGAGAATCAATATGATTTGTCAAGTATGAAAGTTGAACTCTTACTGGACTTCCATACAACACTAATACTTCTCAAGAGTTTTTCCTCCCTCTCTTTTTTCTCTTTCTTTCCATGCTTAAATACTTCATACTAAGTACAAAATTCCAGGAACACTATGAGAGTCTGGGGAAATGATATGAACCCCTTGCCCATCCCCAATACATTTCTAGATGAGAGGGACAAAGAGAAAAGTAATGGAAAGGAGTAATTGTGGTCACCTATACAGTTAACTGCTTATGTAAATTTACTTTTCAAAGGCTTTATTGGGTCATTTTCTCTCACACTTCTATTCCTAATTGAGCCCCAAATGAAACAAATTGCAGAAAATTTCAGTTCCACAATTGTTAGGATTCTTATAAGGTACTTCTGTACTTAGTTCACACCATTAAAGGAGTTCGAACCTTTAAAGGAGTTTGCTCATTGGTCCACACATTAGATTCACACCTTTAAAAGAGCATACTTTTAAGGAGCTCCCATAAGCCCAGGGAGTACCCACAAGCCCATTCTTTGGGAGGATATAAAAAGCAGGATTCACAGCCAGGATTGAGTCAAGGAGAGAACTTCCCAGGAGAACTTTAGGGGATTTCAGAGCAAAGGACTTTGGGAGATTCACAACTAGGACTGATTTCTGGGAAACCCACAATCCCATACTCTTTGAGGCAGAGTAAGATTTCATTCCAAATGTTTGTGCTGGCTGGAGACATTCAGACAAGAGCTCTTAGGAACCAAAGAGAGAGAGGCCTCTAAGAAAGCTAGCCGAGCCTCAAGTGAAGAAGACAAGGCTTGAAGGAGAAACTAAAGGATCTGGAGATAAGATTTGGAAAGAGACAGTAAAGGAGTTAAAGTCTTTTAACTTTAAAGACTTTAACTCCTGGCTGCATTTTGGGATTATTGAACTGAACTGAAACTAAGGCTGCCTCTAGAAGCTCCCCAAGAAATCCTACTCCCAGAGAATGATAACATTTTAGAGAAATAGAACACCACACACAGTAAATAGTAATGTCATTCCTTTTCCTTCAGTACCATATCTTAAAACTACCACACTAGGTGGTATAGCACAAGGCTTTTTAAACTTTTATATATAGGTACACAAATCAAACATTTACTGATAAATAATTATAATTTCATGACCCCCACATTCAGTTATATGATATGGGGCCATGACCCACAATTTAAGAAGCTTGGTTATAAGAGAGTGCTGGGTCTAAAGTAAGGGGTTTACCTTCCTGAATTCAAGTGTCTCCTCAGACACTTACCAGCTAAATGACCCTGGGCAAGTCACCTAACTCTCTTTGTCTCAATTTCCTCAGCTGTAGAATGAGCTGGAGAGGGAAATGGCAAACCACTCTAGTATCTTTACCAAGAAAACCCCAAAGAGTTTCACAAAGAACTGAGAACTGAACATGGATGAAAAACGACTGAAATGAAATAGTTTAAATGGTAGTATCAATACCCATTAAGAATCTTCATCTTTTCCTTTTTCTCCTATGTGTTTCCATGTACCATATAGCCATGGGACCATAGGAGAATCCTCTGGTAATCTATTGTATAGGTACAATGTATACCCCCTGTTACTTCCTGATTCTCTAGCATCCCATTATATCTAGCTATGATAATCTTTGGTTACAAGCAGATCTAAATGGAATGCACATTTGAAAGGTTGGGAGTGCATTAAAGAAAAAAGAAATTATAAGCCTTATAAAACATACTTTAACCTCTTATTCAAGAGACCTGATGGGAGCCCTTTTCTCTTGGTCTTATCAATATCACATATCCTGAAGTAGAAACCCATTTCAGGTGGCTTTTCTGGTCCTAGAAGTTTATCACTATGTTAAATATCTAGTAGAAATTGGCCATCATCCATACCTTCCAGAAATTTTGCTCACTCTCTGTTGCAATAATTTTTTTTTTGCTAAGACAATTGGGGTTAAGTGACTTGCCCAAGGTCACACAGCTAGGAAGTATTAAGTAACTGAGGATGGATTTGAACTCAGGTCCTGCTAACTTCAGGGCTGGTGTTCTATCCACTGTGCCATCCAGCTGCTCCTCTGTTGCAATAGCTCTTATATGGAACTGGCCATGATAGTGAATGTTCCTTGACCTCAATTCTTTGTCTATAAAATGGGGCAAATGGTCTAGATCAGTGAGGTCAAACTCAAATAAAAACAGGAGTCACTAATGTATAGATAATGCCTGTTGACTACACATTGATGTAGATTTAAAATGTAATATTTTTCTGGTTTTATTGCATTTTTTCTTGCTAAAGATGTCCCAATTACACTTTAGTCTGCTTTAGGTGGCCCTCAGAAGTGTTGGATATCTCTGAGTGAAATGACTTCTAAGATGACTTCCAGTTCTATATCTTTGATCTAAAGATCTGATTTTCTTATTTCAATTTTTATCTATTCTAAGGATTTGACTCTGACAAAATAAACCTTATCCTAAAATGGGATGAACAATGACAAGTTTGAAGATCAGGTTTATCTAAAAATGGTATGCAAGTGAACTTTGAGGTTAAGAGTGGTTGCCCATGAATAAAAATGATTTAGTATGCAAATAAAATAATACTGCAAAACTTTAAAATATTTAAAAAATATATGTTTTTATAGTTATTATAATCTTTGGATTGCTTAGGTTCAATCCCTATATTTACTGAGATTAACATTACTCTAGGATCCCTCCTGATGAATTTTGTTAAGGGTAGGGAAGCAGGAGACATGCTCCATTACTAGTTTTGACTTTATTGGCAATCTCATAAGAATACTTCCCAAAATAAATAATGAGGGATGGATGGGAACTTAACATGTCCAAACAATTACCCTCTAATCTCTTCCCTTTGAAAGTTCATGTGGTATCTGTAGCAATCTAGATATTTCATGGACTATTCTGAATGAGGACCCTGACCTCATTCAGGGAGGGAAAATTTTTACTTTAAAAATATTTATTCAATTGTACTAAGTTGTATGTGTAGATAGTGTACATTTTTGGGAGGATGTTCTATGAAAATCTCTTCTTTGGGGTTTAGTGATGGTGAAATGCCATCTTGGAACTGCCAGATCCTTGTTCTCTGAAAGGAAGGATTTTCAGCAGAGACAGTTGGGAAAGTGGAATTTCTCTCCAAACTTTGTTAACAGAATGGATCCTGGCATTTTCCTCCTGTAGCCCATGCCTTTCCACAAGGCTTTCCCACAACAAGCTGTTCTTCATCGGCCCATATTGATTTAATCGAATCTTACAGCTGTAGCTGGGAAGTGTCCTGAATTACAATAAGCCATTTAGACTGAATCCGCCTTAATTTAGAAAATGCTGCTGATACAAGATGGCAGACTCATTAAACGGCCTACCTGATCAATGCATTACCATTTGGAGCACCTTGTCTGGGAACTAAACAGTCTCCTACATTGGTTGTCAGATATTCTCTTAAATGTCTCTTTATACATTATGACAGATAGATGAGGAACAGCTTCCAGTAATCGGCAGATCAAGCTTATGATTTGAAACTGTCTGAAAAAAAACTCCCGGTACCCAACAGATGATGTTTTTGCGTGGTATCTTCTGGGGAGATTGCTTCTTCTGCCATGGAATTAATATAAAAAGTAAGATGTGGTTCACATAGCCTTGGATAGCAATGTCAGTGGAATCTAAATCCTTTATTATACAAGAGCAACTTCCTGTGTGTTCTCTCTGTTCCAAGAAAATTGAGAGCTTGATAAGGTCAAGTGCTAAAGTAGTTTTTCCTATTATCTATGCCATTTGATGGAATTACCTGGGAGAGATGCTAGGAAGCAGACTTGATCTATGAAGTTCGGGCTTGCCACTGCTTCCCTCAGGCACATACAAACCCTGGGGAAATAGTGGGCAGGAACACCAGCTCTCAACCAGCCAGTTCACTGCTCACTTCCAATGCATCAGGGAGCCTACATAATCAGCAGCAGCCTTCCCTGCCTTAACTGGCCCAATTAGGATTAAGAGGCAAATGAAAAACTTCTTGCCTGGAAGAAAAGCCTTGCAGATTGTAGGCAGTTGGCAAAGCTTCCCAAACTCAGCCTACCACTAGGCAGCAGCAGTGATGATGGCGGAGCTATTTTCATTTGAACTCTTTTGCAGTAGGAGTTCCACAGCTGTGGTTATGATTTTCAAATGTTAAAATTTGATCTAACAGTGATTATCCTCTAATTGTTTCCTCACTTGGCTAACTCCTATTCCCTATCAAAAAAAATATATGTGTCCAAAGTTGTATTCAGGATTCTATTGACATAACTTTTTATAAAATGATATGTCCATAGCAATTATCACCCTGATGTCTTCCCCACCCTCAAAAAATGCTTCCCAAAGGAAAAAAAAACCTAGTGTGTTAGAAAAAAGCAATGCTCTTGAGATTAGAGGAATTGGGTTGGTAAGTGGAAAAAGCCCCGGATAGGAAGTCAAAGAACCTGGATTCAAATTCAAACCCTATAACTTATTACTTTAGTCATCTTGAGACAGTCAACAAACATCTCTGGATCTCATATACATTATCTATACAAAATCATCTATTGCACTAATTGAGATTCTGACTATAATGCTATTATTCAGAATATCTCAAAAATCTTAGTACAATTTTAAAAGTTGTTAAAGCTTTAAACTTTTAAAAACAGATATAGTGGCTTTCTCTAAATCACACAGGTTCTCAGTGGCAGAACCAGGATTCAGGTAGTGTCCCAAATGTTTTAGTACAGTTTTAAGCTTTATTAGTTATTAAAAATAATAATTATTAAAGCTATTAGCTGATAGTTTTAGTCACTATTAAATATCAACTATTTTTATTTAAATATTTAATTCAATCGAATTTATATATGTTAATATAAATAAAATTAATCCAATATTTAATTTAACATATTAAATAATTTGAAAAAGTTACATGAAAGCTAATAGCTATTAATTCTAATAACTATGAAGCTCAGGACTGCACTAAGACTTTTGGGACATTCTGTTTTATATATCCTGTTTTGGCCATTGACAACCTGTGTGATCTAGGGCAAATCATTTATCTGAGCTTTATGCTCCTCATCTATAAAATAAAGGGAAGATTAAATTAATTTCTACATTCCAATTCAACCCTCCCATGGAATTGGCTCTGAATGCTCCAAAGAAAAGCCAAAATGGAATAAGAGTCTTATCAAGTTGAAAATTGTTGAATTTCACCATCACAGTAGATTGTTATAGCACACCTAAAATTATAGAAAGCTAATATTTAGAAGGATAATCACTGTACTTTTTTCATTTTTAACCACTATAACTTCTAAAGACCATCTACCAATACGTATATCAGTTAAAATCTCCATCACAAGAAGAAATACTTACATGGATGAAATCACAAAGCTTTCATATTAAATAAAATACTGCAATATAACATAGTGGACAGTGAGTCAGCATTTGAATTAGGGAAACCAGTAACAAATACTACCTCTGTGTTCTTAAAAAGTCAACTGCTTTCTCAATGTTTTAGTCAAATCTAAGATTACAGGTTGCAGAATTGCCAACATGCATCTGACTCAATTTCCTTCTTATTTAGATATATATTTCTAGAAATGTGTTCATTTCTGGCCTAATATGAGTCTTTGTTGTTGTTGTTTACTTTATTGATGCTTTTAGTTTTTACTATCTATGATTTCCAGATTTATTCTCCCTACCATCATCAATTGAAGTGTCCTCTCTGACAAGAAAAACAATTAAGCAAAAACAAGTGACCACAAGTGAAAGTCTGTACTGATAGTCCTGCATTTCCCCATTGAAAGGATGATGCATTCCTCAATCCTTCTTAGTGATCACATTAGTAACTGTAATTACATAGGGGTCACTTTCCCTTGTACCATTCTTTTTATTTACTTTTATTATAGCCATCTTGAAGATTATTCTGATTTTGCTTGCTTCATTCTGTGTTATGTTCTTATACAATGTTCTGCTAAGCTCATCATATTGCTTGTTTCTTGGAGCGCCATAATTCTCTTTTATATTCAAATATCAATTTCTCCAACCATTCCTCAAGCAACAGACTCATCTTGATTTCTCTACAGTCCTTGAAGCTATGGATATTTTGGCATATTTTTGTTTGTTATCTCTTATAAGAATAAATATCTAGATGTGGGATCACGGGGACAAAGGGTATGGATATTTAATTGATTTTCACATTCATGAGTGGTCTTGCATATCTCCTCCAGATTCTACCTTCCTTTCCCTGATACAATATGTCATTTCTTTGGTAACAACTACTACAATTCAATGTCAAGATTTCTTCTACATTCTATACCTATGCTGCTTTGAGATATTAAAATTATGGTAGTCCTTACATTCTCTGCTCTACAACTTTAGGTTGTCCCCTATTCTTGGAATGTTCTCTCTCTTCACTCTGACTCCCCTGGCTTTCTTCAGATCCCAGGTAAAATCTTACCTTTAACAAGAAGCTATTTCCAATTCCTTTTAATTCTAGTGCTTTCCCTCCATTGATTATTTCTAATTTAGTTTCTATATAACTTGTCTACACATACTTGTTCACATATATCCTATTATACTAAGAAGTCCTTGAGAATAGGAATTATTGTGACCCTGGGCAAGTCACAATCCCAATTGCCTCAGCAAGAGAGAGAGAGAGAGAGAGAGAGAGAGAGAGAGAGAGAGAGAGAGAGAGAGAGAGAGAGAGAGAGAGAGAGAGAGAGAGAGAGAGAGAGAGAGAATAGGAATTATTTTTTTTTTGCCTTTTTTGAAAACCCTCTCCTTAGCACAGTGCCTGACATGTAGTAGATAACTAATAAATCAGTTTGTTGACTAATCACATAGTCCAGTGAACCTATCCCTTGACTTCTTACCATACCATATTCATCCACTGGTATTTCATATTAACTAATTATGTGTTTGAAACAGTTTCTTGAAGCTGTTGGAAACTAGAATGAAAATATCTTTATTACTGTCTCTCAACACTTCTGAATCTTAATTTAATGCAAGGAATTAAGGCTGAGACTCTGGCACAGAGAAATAAGACTGATATTAAGTTATTGCTACCAAGGTAAGAAGTAGAGTTTGTTCAGGAGTTGAGATAAGAACTGAATACTAAACTAGGAATTGCTACACAGTTGATTTGATTCTGATGCTGCAGATTAATTGCCTAAATACTTTTTTATTGTTTCCTTCCAAAAAAATCAAAACTAGTCTAATAATGGTGATAGGCTAGACTTATAGATAGAATTCATGTCTTTACCTACATACTGTAGGGATACAGAAATAGATGCTAAGGTTCATAATTATAATGAATAGTTGTGTACGGAGCAGGTGATAAAAGATATATTGGCAACTCAAAACAAAAGAGAATTGATCTTTGACATTTAGAATCTAAATTATTGTAATTTGTGCAGATACATCACATGGATATTTAGATGTATGTACAATGTAAAGAAAATATGATATGCCATTTAAATACAATAAATGTCATTTTCTGGGGAAGTAATATGATTCCTTTAAAGGATAATCATTTATATATTGAATGAAATGGGAAACTGAGGACTTCTCAGAATAATAAATGCAGGGCAGTACCAAAGATCTGCTAATCTTTAAGGCTCTGGTAAGAAGAGCAAAAAGGCTTGCTCTTCTAGCAGAAATATCTGTGATAACCTCCTAGATCTTTACCTAACTGCTCAGAGAAGAATCTGACTAACTATTTAATGGCCTGGAGATATTCAAGAAGTCTACAAATTGGCTAATCTCTATTTGTTGATTGAGAAAAGCCTGAGGTAAAACCAAATCTCCTTAAACTATTTAATTGATTATTAACTTTAGAAGCAGAACAGACTCTTTCTTTCTTTTGAAACAAGTCTTGCATAGCCAAGACTCTAGTGTCACAAAAGCCCATCTGTATTCCAGAAACAAATAAAGGAATAAAAGTCGAGTTTGCCAAAGATTTCAGGAGGGCTAACAGGAATGGGTGGGCAAATAGTTTCATAATTTTTTTTCCTCTCACTGACCATTTAAATAATCTCACAGCCTATGTGAAAGCATCCCTCCTCCCTCTGGGACTTCAGTGAGAGGACTGTCCTTTTCTCATGAGATCCTAATGAAACTTCTATTCTTCACTTTGAGATTTCTCTGAATTGGGGTTTGCCATACCACACAATATGGAAAAGGGCTGTGATTATGGAGTGAATAAGAGTTCCATGATTTTAAAACTAAAGGAAATACTTGTTTGGAGTGGAAAATCCAGCTAGTAGAGGGCCATAAGACTTTCTTTCTAATTGGAAGAAAATCATCATATGCATGTTGTTGTTCAACTAATTTATTTTGGGGTGTTTATTCCTGGGATGCACAGAGAAAATGAATTTGTGCCTAGTCTGTCACCTAGCCTTTCTTTTATGTGCAATGTACAAATTTATGTACAAATTCATATGTCAGCAGCATCTTGAATTGTGAGGTGGGTCATAGCAGGGACATAGGACAAGAAAAAGTCTACACAAAGCAGAGACATTTTCATTTTCATTTCCAGTGAATAGAGTGGTATATGAAACACTTAATTAAGATTAAGTTAAATGTTTAGTCAAAAGGCTCACCATCAGAAACTAGATTTTTAAATCATTTTAATGATTTAGTGATTTTAAATCAATAAATCCAAAATTTAAATCAATAAAGTTATTTGTGGTCACAGAAACTAATGAGAATAATTTGCTAATGTGTAAATGATTTTGCAATTTGTTGGCATGGGAAAAGTGTCTATTTTAAGTCCATGGTTCAGTGGATAAAGGAATGGGACAGGAATCAAGAACATCTGAGTTCAAATATAGACTCTTTAAGTATTCAATAGTTGTGTAAGTTGAGTCTCTCTTTGTTTCAATTTTCTCAATTGTCAAATGGATTAATAATAACATTTACTTGCAGAGATTTTTTGTAAGGATCATTAAGATAATATATAAAAATGCTTTAGCTTGGTTATATAAATACTTATTCTCTTATTTTTCCTCAAAGCATAGAAATATAATTAAATGTTCTTATGTACCAACAAAGCCAGAATTTTTTCCTATTATACTGTACTTTGCTGATAGGAGAAATAGTCAACATGATGATTATTGATTTTGGATAAGCCTTCTTTCCCTAAAATCTCTTAATTATAAAATGAATATAATCTATGATGCTCCCTCCAGCCAAAATTCTTATGCATATATTTTATGAACACATGCGAACACAAGTATGTTCATAATTGTTCATATGTGTTCTTTAGTTCTACTATATTACATATATTTCATATTAAGTTTTCCTTTCAATATTTTCAATACATGAAAAGAAATCTTTTCTCCTTTCTATACTACCCCCTCCAATTGAAAAAGAATGAAAAATAAATATGTTAATCTATGCTTTGAGACCCTCACATTTTTTTTCAGAAAGTGGATAGATGTATCATCATGAGTCATCTGGAATTGTGTTCTTTGCTTTTATTAGAATTCTTGTTTAAGATGTTTGTCTTTACTTTGTTATTGTTATTGTATAATTTGTTCTCTTGGTTCTGCTTACTTGACTCTGCATCAGTTCATACAAGTCTTCCTACTTTCTTCTGAAATCTTCCCTTTCATTATATAACATAATACATTTCCTTGATATTTACATATATTTGGCCATTCTCCAAGTGACAAATATCCATTTAGTTTATAGATTTTGTCACCACAAAAAGAGCTGTTACAAAAAGAAAAAGATTGTACATATGGGCATTTTTTGTCTTCTTTTGATCTCCTTGGAGGTAAAATCCTACTAGTTATATCTCTCAGTCTAGCTTATTAAGATTTGGGGTATAATTCCAAATTGTTTTCCAGAATTGTTAATTTGTTCATAGTTTCATCAATAGTTCATTAATATAATTCTTTTTCCACATCATTTCTTTTACAATTTGTCATTTGCCCCCTCCCCGGGACCTACACACATTTTAAAAATTCATAAATTTGAGATAAAGTCTCATAATTGACTAATTTTATGTTTATCTGATTATTAATAATTTGGGACATTTTTATATGGCAGCTGATAATTTAGTTTTCTTCCTCTGAAAATTGTCTATTCACATTTTAAAACCATTTATCAGTTGTAAAATGATTGAAGTACCCAAATAACACTTGTCTGCTACTTTTTTGCCCATTTTCTCAGCATTATCTCTTAGTACAATTAAACTTAGCTTCTTCCTCCCATAGATATTCTTCAGTCTTACTGAAAGAGACCATTGACTCCTTTGCTTGCAATTCACTGAATAAAGTTGTGCAAGTACCATCTATCCCAATTTCTATCTTATAAATCATGTTATCATGTACCTATATTATTTTGGAAAATTCTGATGGTAGACCGTGAAGAACCTCCAATCCACATTTTGATCCATGGCATTTGATGAAGTACTTTTGAAGACATTTTTCTTTGAACATTTATTAGCAATGAAGACATCTATATGTGGGCAGAGGATATTGCAGAAGGTTATAAGAGAGTCTGAATGTGGGGTTTTAGATTTTAGATTTACTTTTTAATGTCCAAAAATATGATCTTGAAGGGTAATATTTTGCTATTATTTGTAAGCTTAAATGAAAGGGAAACATGACAAGTTTTTAAAGGCAGAAAACAGAGAAAGAAATTTACTTTCCATGTGATAAATACCATTTATAAATAGAACAATTGTACAATGGATCAATTAAAACAGCTTAAAGAAGGTTTTCAAAGTGTGGAATTGAATATAAAGGCATTATCCAACGACCTCAAAAGTTTATAATAGAGCTATAATTATTCATTGTCCAGTTTAAAAAAGATAATTGCAGCAGCCAAAGAGATAAAGGAGCATTAGAGCAGTGCTACATTCTTCATTATAGCTAAGGTAGTGTTAGTATTTCTATTTTAAAATTCTTACATGGTCTCTAAATTGGTAGTGAGTTTCACCTTAATGATTTTGCTCTGTCACTGTTCCCTGCAGCCAAAGATGCTACTGTAGATGACATTACTCTCTAATTGTTGGCAAGAAGCTGAAGCAACCCAGGATTATCTTCTGCTGTTTTTTAATAGTTTGGGTTTGAAATCTATTATCAGTTTAGTGGCAGGATCCACCCTCTCCAGGACTTTGTGCCCTTTAATATTTTGCCATGGTTTCTTGAGTCATGTATAGAGTAGGAGCAGGATGGAATGCAATGCCAATAGAAAGTATTTAATAATACTTGGATTGAATTGTACTAAATGAGCCATCTTATTCATGGACAGGAAGAAAACCTGCTCGTTGCTATCCTCTCTTAGGTTTCTTGAACTTGAGAGAAACAAGAAACTGAAGACTTCTCAGAATAATAACTGCCGGAGATTCAAGACTCAGCACCAAGGTTCTGTTAGTCATTAAGGCTCTGGGAAGAAGAGAAAAAGATTTGCTCTTCTAGCAGAAATATCTGAGATCACCTCCTGGACCTTTATTTAACTGCTTAGAGAAAAAACATAACTAATTATTTAATGGCCTGGAGAAAATGAAAAAGTCTCCAAACTAGCTATCTCTATCTATTAATTGAAGAAGCCTGAGGTAAACTAAGTCTCCTTGGTTATTCTAGCTTAATGGATTACTTACCTCTAAATAAATCTCCTTATTGTGAGGGATTAAAAAACTATTAATTAAGGTAGATTGAACCTATAACCTAAATTTAGTTTATGAAGATCTGATGGGTTTGGAAAGTAAGCATTTGCAAACCTTGTAAGGCTGACCACCATAAACCCATAAACTTAGGCAAACACATCGGCAAATATTTGTAAACCTTATAAAACTGACCACCATAAACTCAGGTAAACACATCTGCAATAAGCCAACTATATTGGCTTGGCTAGAATTTAACAAACCTGTGCTATTTCCACCTACCCAGGCAGTGAAAATTAACCTGATAAGGGGAGGGAGGCTATGTGGGTTATGACTATGTAATCGCTCTTAACTTCTGTGAACATTGGCCTCCTCTCTCTGGAGAACTCCAGCAAGTGGAGCGTCCCCTTCTTGTGAGATTCTAATAAAGCTTCTGTTCTTCACTTTGAGAAATCTCTGAGTAGTCATTTTTAGTTAGGACTTGCTGTACCACGCAAACCTGTTTCTGCTTGTCCTTATGGCACAAGAGACCTGGGATGGTGTAATAGAAAACTGACTAGACTGGGGAGTTAGATTACCTGTCCAAGTCCCAGCTTTGCCAACTTGCTATATGAACTTGGGCAAGTCACTTAAATTCTCTCATCTACAAAATGAGAATTGAGTTCTAAAATTCCCTTCAGCTCTAAAGCTATGATTCCATTATTTTACACACTTCTTAATGCTAAGATAAATACTACAGATCTCATATTATATTAATTAGTAAAGCATTTACTTGAGTTAAACACTATTATTTGTTTCTCCAAAATTATTTTCATTTATAATTATCTAGAGGATATGAAAATTGTCTTTGTAAATCTCTGGTATCAAATCATCAACAGATCTTTGTTAATTACCTATTATATTCTAGTTGCTCTAGAGACAGACAAAAAAAACTGAAAAAATTCCTGCTCTTAGAGAGCTTATATTCTATCACAAGATTCAACATGCACATATAAAAGTGGATACAGAAGAAATCTAAAACAAGTTTAATGCTGTTTAGAGAAGGAAGCTAGTAGCATGCATGGGAATCTAGAAGGCTTCATGTAGTGATTAACTTATAAAAGAAGCAGGAGGAAGAGGTGAGAAGATGGAGTGTTCCTCCAGTCAGGGGGAATGACCAATGCCAAGGCAGAGCGATGAGTGTCATGTGTAAGGAATAATAACAAGGCCAGTCTGGCTGAACCACAGAAGGAAGGAAGGGGAGTCATGAAAAATGAACCTGAAAGGGTAGGTTGGGCTGAGATCATGAAAAGACTTTAAAAGCCAAAAAGGAGAGTTCATATTTTATCCTGAATGCAACAGGAAGCCCTGGGGTGTATTAACTAGAGAAATGGGGGACCCCAGGAGTTTGGGGTCATAGACCATGGTCATGAAAGTATTTGCAGACTTGGACTCATTTCTTAGTCAAGGAGCAAAGTTTATTGGAATTGTAATGGCAATCAAATAAAGCTAAGTGCCAGAAGAAACTAGCAAGGAACTTGAAGCAAGGAGATAGATTTACAGGACAGAGTTGGATCCAAGCCTCATGTTATTTATTAGCTAACTTTATGGCTTTTAGGTAGGATGGATGATAAGTCTCAAGAATTTGGTTATCACTGACCAGCAGACCTAGGATTATCCTAAGGCCAGAAGACTTTAGAATCATTGACAGAACAATAGCACTGGAAGGTTTCAGAGTCTCAGGATCACTAACCCTAAACAAGAAGACTTTTACAATAATCATTGACAGACAGATTGTTAGAGCAATAGCAGTCTAAGGTTAGAGTCTCAGGCCAGAAGACATTTACAATCATTGCCAGATTGTCAGAACAATACAACTCAAAGGTTAGAGTGTCTCAGGATCACCAATATATCTTCCCTAAAGTCTAAGGGAAGAAACACTACTATATTCCTAGGCCAGAAGACCCTTATGATCATTGACAGACTGTTAGAACAATAGCACTCCAAGGTCGGGGGACCTCAAAATCCTTGCTGTCTACCCTAGAAGCTGTAATACATCAGTATGATGGGATCTCTGTCATACAAAGATAAATCCTTCATAGAAAAGAACTAGACACAAATTGGACGATCGTCATTTGTGGGAATGGATGCTATAAACCACTGGAGATATCTGTACGTAATATGACTAATACAGAGAATCTGAAGAAAAGTTAAGTAGGAAAAGCCAGGAAAATAATCTATAGATTGACTATAACAATGTAAATGGAAAGAACAATAACAAAAGTAGCAAAATTGAATGTTGAGAAATAATGACCAAGGAGGTCTCCAAAAGGAAATATGAGAGCTGAAGGAGTCCTATTTGAGTCTAATTATATAATGTTACCTCACAGAAATTCAAGTTACTTTATCTATATCACGAGGAGTTTGGGGCAGGGTTTTGGTCCCTTTCATGTCTAAAACTATGGGAACCTATTCTTGCCTTATTAAGTTCTGCAATGCCACTGAAGCCAACTCATCCACTAAGAACCGGATTATAAAAATTTCTTTCATTTAGCATTCTCCATTCCTTAGAAATACAATCTGTAAAATGGTTGCTTTGGTGGATAATAAATGCTGTTTTTATTGCTGATGGATGTGATTAATAAAATCCATTAGAGAAAAAAGGATGCAAATAATTGCTTTGTAAAATAGGAAATGCTAATTATGGAAAGCAATCAAAGGGCGTCATTGTGCTTGGATTGGCAATCCACTACTACTTAATTGCTTAAAGTCTCCCTTTGTATTTCTGCAGTTACCATAACCAATGTTTTCTTATGTTAGTCCACAGTTAGCTTTTTATAGCACACCTGCTGCTTTTGAATGCATTAATTAAATTGTACAACTTATAATTCTTTGTCTCCTTTTCTTTTTTAATCATAACTCTTTTTTACCCAAACAGTTCAAGGATGATAACTTAAAAAGTACTCCTCTGAGCTATTTTGCTCCCTGGCTCTTGACTGTTGCAAGTTAAAGTGCTTCCTCTCCTCATCCAAGGGTTCCCTCAGGAGTGGCTCCTTATTGGCATGTACTTCCTATCCTTAGATGTTTTAATGGATACTGGACATCAACTTAAGAGTCACAAGTAAATGTAACTTCTCTCCACATTTGCTGACATGTTTGCAGTCCTCTGGGTATCTCCCTGAGTGAAAAATTTCAAGAGGGCTAAACATAGAGAAAGCAGATGGAAACAGATCTTTGGCAAGCATACAATGAACATAGAAAACATATTTGAAACATGAATTTTACCTAAGTGTCTTTTATAAGTGACATATCACATTTCAAAAAAGCAAAGAAACAGACATAAAGATAGCATGGGATGAAGAGGTGAAAAGAAAGATTGACTGCTATCCCATCCAACTTGAAAAGTCCTTAATGGTTTTTATGTGTTTTTATGAGAAAAGAACTTTGTTAGAAAAAAGGGAGCTATTAGGAAGGGGTAAAAATGTTAAAAAAAAAAAGAGGACAATCATAAAATTAAAACATGGAAAAATGAAAGTATTTATGTCCTTCTTCCCATTGCATAATTTAGTGTGATTAACTGAAATTATGAACCAATTATGGTCACTCTTATTTATCAGAATGCAGGAGTTCTTACCCTTTCTTGTGTCATGGATCCATTTGTCACTGATCTAATTTGTCTATGAACTCCTTCAGAAAATTATGTTTTTAAAGGTATGACAAAAATTCACAGGATTACAAAGAAAATCAATTCTACTGAAATAGAGTTATGAAAATGTCTATTAAATGAAACAACTTCATGTTCTGCAGCTTAAGAACCCCCACCATGAAGAGCTGGAGTCACAGCTTAAAGGTGGAGATTTCTACTCCTACATGTCAAAAGACTTTCTTGTCAACACCATGCCAGCAAAACCAAAGGGAGATGATTGCAGAGGTCTTTTAAAATGTTTTATATGTCCACCCTCTTTTCCTCCAGAATACATCCAGGGCTTTCCAGTTCCTTCTTTGAATATATCTCCCAAGCTCTAATAACCACAAGCCTAAATAGGAGCTTTATTTTTAAAAATTCTTTTGTCCTTTTTCCTGTGCTGGTGGGATTCTCTGTAATTTCCTTAGAGAAGGCTTGTCTTGGAACTAATTAAGGCAAATCTACATAACATGTTGGCAAATACAAATCTCCTCTGTCATCCCTTGATTTCATAGTAGCACAAATCCAGAGTTGTGATGAACCTTGGGCACTACTGGACTGAGTCCAGCCAGCTCCATTTTTTTCTACAGGAAAAAAGTTAAACTATAAAGAGATTGTGTTAGTTACCTAGGGTCTCACAAATAATAAGGCTCTGGAGCAGAATTAGAACCCAGATTCTCCTGACCCCAAATCCATATTCTATAAAGTAATTTGTTTCCCATCCTCTAGATTGATACTAGTACTTACTACAACAGACATTGATGTTCTTAACTTTAAGGTTCACATAGTTCTTTTCTAGCAAGTATACAATTTAGTAAAATATAAATACTGACTTATTTTTAAAAACCAGAGTAGTGGTTTATTGGCAGAGGGAATTCTCAGTGAGGAAAGTCTCTATGTAGATTGGCATGTTTTCTACCATATATCATCTCATAATTTTAGAGAATTCATTAGAGAAGTCCTTATAATGGGAGGTTCTATAGCTTGCCCAGGATCCCACCAAACATGTTAGAGGCAGAATTTGAACTCAGGTCTTCCTGAGGTCAGCTCTCTGTCCATTATGCCATGAAAGCCCTTTCAACTTGACACATTACTGGATAAATATTGAGCACTATTGACAACATAACACAATAGAACATGGCATTAGCTTAAGATATGTTCTCCAATTTCAGCTTCCAACATGATACTTCATAAACACTAGATTAACACCCCATGAAATCTTTTACAAGTCTCTTACAGTATGCTAACTCTCCCTGAAAGCTTTCCTACCATAAATAAGCATTCACTCTGAGAAGCTACACAACTGCCTTAAATTTCACAGCAATCCTTCCTTGCTTTCTCAAAGCCTCCCTCTTTTGTTATAAGAACTCAACTATGTGAGAACTACTTGTTATTGTAATTGCTGTCCTTGGTCCTGACCATAAGGATTTACTTCTTGTTTCCCACATTCCATCTTATGGTACAGTTCTGAATCTCTGCACAGGACACTGATCCTCCCACCACCACGTCCCAAATGCAGCCTCCCTCGTCTATCTTCTGGCCTTTCTGGCTTTGGGACCAACTCAAGGACTACCCTCTATTGAAATCTTTTCTGCTCTCTCCCCACTAAGTGGAAATATATTCCCTCCCTAAAACACCACGTGACTGTTTTGTTCTATCTTTTTAATTCATACTTAAATATGATTATGTTGGCAGCCTCACTTGCGTATGAGTCCTCGAAGGCAGGAATTGTGTTACTTTTGTCCCTGTTCACAGGATCTAACACATAACAAACACTTATTAATGCTGGTTCACAGAAGAAAATGGCATCCTTATTTATGCCCCAGCTGGGTTTAGAAAGAGCACTAGGTTTTGAGTCAGAGATTGGACTTAAAAGGCTCAATTCTGTCATACAAAGAAGTATGATTTTAGGTAAGTCACTCACTCAATCTTCTGAACTCAATTTCCTCATTTATAAAATTAGGGGATTGGACTAAACGACCTATAAGGTCTAGACCAGTTTTAACTGTAAGTTCTAGACCAGATTCTGTTTTGGAAACTTGAATCATCTGATGTGTGATGGTTCTCATTGAGGTGACTAATGTTCTGGAAAAAAAGGATCATTCTATTTCTTTACTCCTTTTTGTCCTGCTCCTCCACTCCACAAAACCCAGAAGCATTTGGAGAACCTTTCAATCTACAGAAAGCTTTCTTTGATAAGTACTTTGTACTGACAATGCTCCATGATAGCAAACCACTTTTATTAACATGAAATATCATTCACTTAATGCCAATAATCAAAAGTTTGTTCAATAAAATTATATCTCAAGAAGTAATTATTTTCAACGTATATTTTAATGTAAAATATTTTATTAGAGGAGATCCTTCAAGGTAACTAAATTTTTTTTAAATGATCATTACCCAAATGACAAATATCTGATGGATAAATTTACATAAGTATAAATATATGATTCATTCTTCAATTGATAAATAGTCAAAGAATAGGAAAGGACAGTTATTGCAGGAAGAAATGAAACCTACACATAATCATATGAAAAATCTTCTAAATCATTTTTGACCAGAGAAATAAAATTAAACCACTTTTGAGTGCTACCTCATCTATCAGATGTACCGAAATGAGAAAATGGGGAAATGGCAAACACTGGAAAGGTTGTGGATAGATTTGGTACTACAATATTCAATTTATTGATTGCTGGCTATTCTAATAAATTGATTATTAATTTGCCAGCAATTCAGTCTCCCCAGATTTTTATTCATCATATACCCAGAAAGTTATAAAACTGTATACCCTTTGGCTCAGCAATACCACTATTAGAGCTGTTCCTCAAGATGATCAAAGAAAAAAGAAAATGACTTATGTGTTCAAAATATGTTTAGCAGCTATCTTTGTTGTGGCAAAGATTGGAAACTAAAGAAATGTCCATCAATTGTTGTATAGGACCGTGATAGAATATTACTATGATGTAGGAAATGATGAGCTAGCTAGTTTTAGAAAAAAGTGGAAAGATCTGCCTGAATAGATCTGATGGAAACTGCTATCTGTTTAAGGAAAAAGGTCAATCAGGAAAGTCTTATTCTATTAACAGGGAAAACAAGATTCTCAATAAAGTTATAGAAACAAATGACTTTTGTTCCAAGATATAGTTCTCTGGAGGGATATAAGCAGAAGAGAATGTTATTATTTTAACAAATAGAAGGAGAAAAAAACAGTTAAATACACAGGTTCCCTTGCCTTCCCTTTCCTTCTTTTCTTTCCTTTCCTTTGCCTTTTCCTTTTTTCCTTCCCCTTTCCCTCTTTTTCCTTCCCTTCCCTCTATTTTCTTCCCTTTCTCCTCTCTCCTTTTGTGTTTTTCATTTCCTTTATCTTGTATCTACCTATCATGAGGAATCTATCTCATAGGAGAACTATTTACCCTAGCCTAGGAAATAACCAGTGAATTCAAAACATTGGGAAGCTACACATTATTTTCTTTGGGCAGAGAGATCAGGAAGAGAACACTACCACATCCATAAAATGTCATGAATTGTTTTGAGAAAACCCTGAGGAACAATTAAATCAGATGCGGGAATATAAACTTGCCAAGTCAGCTGATCAGCCAGTGGCAGGTTTAGCATTAATTATTGGCTTCTATCATGAACAACTGATTAAGAGGGATTTTTCTCCCTTCCTAGCAATCAGGAAATGAGGAATGTACCTTGTGGTTGGAGATTTATTATCCTTGAATCTTTCATTACAACTTAGACATTTTAGCTCTGGTACCATGCAAACATATACAAAAAGATCTCTTCCTTATTTGGCAGCAAACACCAGGTGAAAGGAGTTGGAAGAAATATTCACTAAAAGTTCCAAAGTTACCCAGACAAGTCACTTAACCCCAACTGCCTTGCCACTTCCCCCCAAAAGTTCTAAAATTGGAAAATGATTTTTTTATTATTACCAGGGAAAGTTAGACCACAGTCTGAAAGATCTAGAAATAAATTTAGAGGATTTTTCCCTGAGGTCCCCAGATACTCCCCATCCTCTCTTCAAAAAAACCTCAGCATTGATTTCACATATATTTGTTTCAGCTTATAAGTACACATTATTTCCCCCTATAGAATGTAAGTTCGGGAAGTCCAGTGTCATCCTTTATGAGGCCCATTGGGAAATAACATTAAGGAATAAGAGTGATTCCCTTTCAATTCATGCTCAGGAAGAACAAAGATCCAATTCCAAGCCATCAAAGACTAAAAATTCCTCATTGTGACAAAAGATGAGATCTAGGATGTTAGAATAGAGAATGCCCATTTCTTACCACTTTCTCCCACCTTTGTCATACATTTGTGGCATCATCTCCTTCAATACTACATTTAGGGGCAGCTAGGTGGCTCAGTGGATAGAGCACCAGCCTTGAATTCAGGAGGACCCGAGTTCAAATCTGATCTCAGACACTTAACACCTAATAGCTGTGTGACCCTGGGCAAGTCACTTAACCCCAGCCTCAAAAAAAATACTACATTTAATATGCTTTGAAACTAGATTTTACCATCATTAAAATATGGATGTCAAGAGGGGACAGGCAGGAGTGAGTTGGGAGATCTCCTATGATGGGATATCACTGAAGCAAAGTCTCCATTGTTGTGGATTTCTACTTCATAGTCTTATTTAAAATATTTTGATTGATTTCCTAAGAATATCACACTGTCACTTTAATGAACAAGAATTTATTTTTAAGTACTCAAAACTCCAGGCATTAGAGTACGAGAAAAAAAATAAAACAATTTTCCCTTCAAGGAACTAATATTATAATGAAGGATACAATATGTAAAATATTTGAAATATGGACTGGACTTTTGATTGCCTTGATATAGGGAAATTCCATTTGAGGAAATTCCCGCTCCTGATGCAGAATGCTACTTTTTTTACAAGACACATTCTTTGAGATCTTCCTAGAACACAGATATTAAGTATTTGTCCACAGTCACTTTGTACAGTTGATATGTGTAAGAGGCAGGATCTGAACAGAGATCCTCTCTGATTTGTTCTCTATCCACTGGGCTATAATACATCCACAAAAAAACAATCTCCCTCTCTCTCTCTCTCTCTCTCTCTCTTCTCTCTCTCTCTCTCTCTCTCTCTCTCTCTCTCTCTCTCTCTCTCTCTCTCTCTCTCTCTCTCTCTGTGTGTGTGTGTGTGTGTGTGTGTGTGTGTGTGTGTGTGTAACTCAAAACATGTCCTCCAAAAGATGATTCTTATAGGGAAAGAGATGAGCAGCTGGAGGGGACAGAATTTATCAAAACCCTATACTTTTACCAACATTGTGAGAACCATCTCTTATATTAAAGAAAACAATATTTAAATCATCCAAAACTTGCCAAATTGTGGCAAATTTAATATGCTATATCTACAGTCCACCTCTTCTTTAGTGAGAGAAGACAAAAATGTTTTTCGTTGTGAGATCACAATTAGATATTATATGTGATCTGAATTCTGTTTGTTGTCTTTTAGTTTCAAATCTTTCTAAAAGCTGACTGCAATCCCATGTCTTAATAAATTCCATAGGCTATGAAGTAACTTCTCTAATACATGGAATTAATGGAATACTGATGTACATTTTATATTAATTTCTATTTATAAAAAAGGATGGTGTGATTATGTACCATGGCTTTGAGAGCAAAAAAGCTCTAAGTCCTGCTGTGGGAATTTATTGAGTTGATTACACGGGGTTGAAAGCCTCTTCAGTCAACTAGATTCCCCCCCCCAAGTTCTAAATATAGATATTTAGGAGCAAAGTTCAACAAAGAAGAGAGAATAAAACAGAAAGTAGAATAAACAATATGTCAAAATGCCCAGTATTTGGATTAAACTATAGTACGTTTAATCATCTTTCAGGGTTTTTTGTTATAACAATGCCATTAAGCTTTTCTTTCAATGAGGATGTTGCCTAAGATAATCCTGAGCACCATAGGAAGGATATTGAAATGTCTATTCAGTGTTTACAAGGGCTGTCAAGATACTAGTCAGTAAGGACTACTTTGTTTTCTGTGAAATTTTCACTCCAGAATTGTAACAAAGCTAAACATCATTTTAATCACCAGGCAAGCCATCTTATTTCCAGCATTAGGATTCAAAAAACCACAGATGAATTGACTATGATGCCAGTCAGATTTTTAAAAATGAAGATATCCTAGTTATTATATATTTAAGTCTAATAGGAATTTGGAGATAATAGGTATAACAAAGGCATTTTTTTTTGGACAACGCTATGCTTTACTTTAGAAATGTGCCATTATCCCTACATGACAAAACCATAATGAAATTGATTATAATACTCATCATCATTATAGTTTTTGAAACAGGTAACATGCTAATAAATCGAATGGGATAATAGAAATAAATACTAAATTAGCCATTTTCTTGGAATCTTTCATTGAAATGAACAAAGATAGTTGGGTCAAGAAAAATTCTATTATTTTTCAATTGAGCTTCATATAGTTAAGTCAGACCATAAAATGAAAGCAATGTTGTTTTCTTTTTCTTTGTTTTTGTCTCTCTGTGTGTATCCTTTTTTCTTTTTACCTCTCTCCCTTCTTTCTTCCTCTTTGTCTTTCTCTATTTTTGTCTCCCTCCTTCTCTCTTCCTCTATATGTCTCAGCTTTTCTTTTTCTTTCTCTGTTGTTTGTCTTTTCCCCTCTTTTTCTTTCTACCTTTTTGTCTCTTTCCCTTCCTTATTTTCCCTGCTCTCTCTCCTCCTTCCTCTTCCCTCTCCAGTCTGCTCCGTGAAACAAACAATGGAATTACTGAATCATCTTGAAACATGACAGAGAAAAGGGGGTCCTCTTAACCACTTGCAGGTGCTGCAATTAAAAATGTGTACTGGCTGCTTAATCCTGATAACCAGGAAAATTAATGAGAGCTCTTAAGGGTGGGAAAGTGTTGAGGGATTGGATAGGACTCCTGCTTAAAAAGGGGACATTGGGCACTCAGATCTCTTCATTAGCAGCCATTTCAGCAGAAGAGTCCTTTCTTAAAGCTTTGGCATAAAATGGCACCATTTCTAATGGGTTCTTATTTAAATATGCAGCTACTACCATCAGTGTATTTGTTGTTGATAGAATTGTAATGAAAACATTAAAAGCAATCAAGCGTTTTATGAGCAAAGTTGAGTGGTTCTATAAAAGAGCACCTAAAAGCTCATCATCTGATGTTTGACAGCAAAAATCCATGCACAATATAATTACTAAGGAAAAAAAAAGATCCTTTTAAAAGAAATATTCATTTGGAAGGGAAAGCATTATTTCCCCCCCACACACACACAAATAATGATGTTTTTCTTCAACTGTGTATTACTACATCTTTCCAAAATATTTTGCTAATAAGTGGCAAAGTTTTCCAAACTAAATACTATCAAGATAACAAGGTCCATATTTGGATCTGATGGATGATTTTTGAAAGGAGTTCAAGCATGATTTCGTATCATTTGCATTTATCTTTTAAATAGAAAAAGTAGACCCTTTGGGGGCAGGGGGATAGTTCACAGAAAACAGGATAAAGCAGAAGTGGAAGATAAATAGAAGTTAATCAATCTCTTTTACTAGAGTTTTTTCATTTTTACTAAGTAGTTTAGCTTTACTAAGTTTGCTAAGTACTTATTTTGTGCCAGACACTGTACTAAACACTGAGGAAACAAGAAGAGAAAAGACAATTCCTGCCCTTCTAACAAATATACTGGCACTTTTAATAACCTGGAAATTGCCTGTGCCTTTGTTTTTTTTTTCCCATAGATCTGGTAACTGGATTTCCCGAATTAAGTTGGAGAAAGAGGGGAGATTGTTCAGAGCATTGCAGTGATAAATGGCATATCACTACAGTGTCCTCAGAAATAGTTCATGGGGTATGAGTTCCCACATAGTACATTACTTATGAGTGAAAATTGTATCATTCTGTGAAAAATGGAGTCCAGATAGACCATTAAAATAGCTCCAGGTACCATTTGGAAAACCTGCTAAAAGTGCATCTCTCTAGGGCAGTCTAATTTTTATGAGAGGAGGAATAGACAATAGTAGAATTCCAACATCTTGTTGAAAACATTCAAGAAGGATAAATATTAGAAATTGTGTGTAGCATCAGAAACTGAGGAAATAAAATCTGTATCGTTTGATTACAGTTTAGTGTGAAATGAAAACCATAAGAGACGTAATTTCTGGATAATTAACAATCATTTTATTAATTATGGCTAGTGAATAATTAATTTTTAAAAAAGGAATTTTGCTTTCTCTTGTAAGCCAAAGGTGACTTTGAGAGGCTCTAAATGCTTAAAAAGTCTTTGAAAATGGAAGTTCTAAGCGTGGAAATCAACTCTGTTTGGTTAACAATCAGTGGTTGGATATATTAATGAGGAGATAGGCAACAAATGTTCAGCTGCTCCTGCCGAGGACATGGTCCAGTCATGAAACTCAGATGCCTTTAGCAATCTGGACAAAAGAAGCCATCTCCACTCAGATCTAGTTGGTTGGTTTTTCCCCTTTATAAACTGGGTCATCCTGAATTCTAATGGAAGGTCACAAGGGTAGTCTGGGGCTTATTTCCTAAGAGCAAGACCTTGTTTAGACTGGATTCAGTTTGTAAGGTCTCCTAATGGGTGGATTCCCTCCCATGATCAAAAGGCATGCTTCCCAAGCATTTGGGCAATCTCATCTGTCAGCAATGCCCTTCAGAGATTGTCTAAATAACCTGGAGAGACTGCTTCCTGAATAGGAAATAGGAAAAATCTTAATCTCAATTAATAATTGGTTATTAATATTAGAAAGAAATAATCATTTTTCTCATTAGAAATTGCAAACCATGCATGTAGAACCAAGATAATGAAACTAGATAGCTGTTCATGCAAGGGAAAATAACCCTTATTTCTATTTCCCTTATGAAATTATTATATGAAAAAGAACTTTGAAATATAACTCTGAATACTCATATGTGCATCTGCATGTGCACCGACGCACACAAAGAAACGTATTAACTAAGTTAAATGAGAAAATTAGCTAATATAAAGTAGTGAAATATTTCACCAAATATATACCAGGATTAGAAATACTGTTTTGAATTATGAGACATAGGGACATAACTCCCAAATGACAAACATCAGAGATCATCTAGTTATACTCTCCTACTCTATGGATTAGAAAATTGGGCCCAGGAAGGTGAAATCATTTCTCTACGGCCATGGAACTGGTAATTGATAGCATTGATATTTAAACCCAAGTCTTCTGACTTCAGAGTCAACGTTCTTTTCTAAAAGCCTGAACTTATTTAAATTATATATGGACATGAATCAAGGGCTTACTCTGAACTTCAGTCAGGATGTGGATCTCTTTGAGAGACCTCATTAAGCCTACATATGGGTTGGAGTGAGCAGTAAGGCATAAAGGGCTAGGGATAAATGGAAACTACAAAGAAAGATAAAGGGAAAAGAGGAGGATCTTCATGTAATCAGCAACTTTGCTCTTTTGAAAACACTTTGATTTAGTTTCTTCATCTATAAAAAGAGAGGCTGGACTCGGTGGCTTCTAAATCCCTTTCAAGTTCTAAATCTACAATCCTACCTTAGGCTCTCTGGAATTTTATTAAAATATTTTTGAATATTTTTGAAACTTCTTCAGCCTTAGCAACAACAAATTGGATAACAATGAGTAAGGGACAGAGATAGAAATTAGGTAATTGAGTCAAAGATTTTGAGTTTACCCTTTGATAATTTGGTCTCCTTAACCATACACGATGACTTCAGTGTGATTGGTGGTATAGATGCATAAAAAATGTTGAGCTAAATATTTTTTTTTCTGTAGAATCCTTTCTCCTTCCCTGAGTGTATATGTCACTAAAGTTTTAAAGCCAGGTACCTATTATTTTTCTGTTGTCAACACAATTCTTTTATCAGTTTGATTTTACTGGGTGATATCCCAAAGTTCAAATGTATACTTTACTTCTTTTATCCTTGGTCCAAAATGCATTTTCTTTCTCGTAATGACCTTAGTAGCCATTTGCAGAAAGTAGAAAAAAGATAATAAAAATACATTATTTATTCCATATGTTAAAAACAAAATAAATAAAATATTATAACATTATTAAAAAAAGAAAACATCTGTGAAACTGATACATAATAAAATACCATTCACAGCTAGGTAAGCATATATGTGATTGAAAGTTTTTAAGTGGATCTCTTGTTTTTCATCTCACTCAGATCCCTTTATCTCAGTAGCTTTCACTTGGTCCACTTTGGTATGAAGAATGTCCAAATCCACCATGATCTTATGCCTACTGCTTAATTGGTATCCTTTCCAGAAAGAGACTTTTAAAAACATATATATCATCCTTTGTCCATCCAAGCCCATCACACAAAAAATGGCAGGCATTTTTATATAAACTATAATATTTTTATAAACTAGAGGAGTAAACTGTGGTAGAAAAACATACTGCTTCCTACCTGAGGCAAACTCAGATAAGTAATGTTGTCCTTCTCTATAATCTGCAGAAACTGGCTGGAACCATATGCTTGCCATTTCCAACAGCAGCCAGAGAAGGACAGGAGCATAAAAGGAAAAACTAGGACTGTGGTCTACCATGATGAGCACCTTCTTAATAGAAAGAGGATTGAAACCCATTTGTAGTTGTCTGGCTTCCCTAGGGGCTACTAATGACAGAGGCACTCTCTAGTGAAACCTAAAAGCCTGATTTGGCAAAAAGAAATTAAAAAACAAAAACAAAAAACACTGGAACAGTAAAATCCAGAGAAACCTAGAATAGCAAGTATAACCTCTTCTGTTTCCTGCTCTGTAACATAAAGAAAGTAAATTAATAAAATGTAGAAACTTTGAAGCAACTACAAAAAATTAACAAAATTACTTTTTAAAATAACTACTGAAGGGTAGGTATAGGGAGAAAAACCCAGTCCAGAAGGATTTCTAGGAGAATTATATAAAACATTAAAGGAATAATTAGTATCTACATTATATAAATTTGAGAAAGTGCTCCCCCAAACTCATTTTATGAGAGACAACTATAATATATTACCTAAATCAAGGACTGACAAAGCAATGAAAGTGAATGTTATACCAATGTTAAGAAAGGATTCAGATCAAAAATATTAATTAAATCCTGGTAAAATATTATTGTAATTTACTGCCCTCCAAAATCACTCTATATGATGAATTTAGATTGATAGCAAGGATTCAAGAATGGTTTAACATAAAAAAGAATTACAATAAGTAATAATATTAAAAAAACTAAAACCACATGATTATTTCAATAGATATAAAAGGTTTTAAAAATACAATGAATATTTACATAAAATAAATTGAAAACCTACAACATATGGCATTACTTGTTTAAAACCAAAAGTCAGGATTAAATGTCAGTGGAAAATATTACAAATTTCCTCAATAAATAAATTGAGCAAATATGCCCCAACTAGTATTTGGCATTGTACAACAAATGCTGTAAAAACATTAGTAATATAATTTTAGAAATATACTGAGAAAAAATATTAAGAGAATGAAATAGGCAAATAGAAAAAGGAATTATCTTTTTCCTGATAATGATGGTTTATTTCTAAAATACCAGGAAATCACTAAAGAAATTGACACAATACTTTCAGTAGTGCTATAAGCTACACAATAATGTTTTTAAAAGCATATCTATACAAAATTTAAGATGCATCCATTAAAAATGGTAATCATATTTAAAATACCAAGAAAAATTCATAAGATATGAAATATAACACAATTAAAGTATTCCAATATAGGAATAAAGTTGCAAAACCCCCGTGAAAGAAATGAAGAAAAATTTAAAGAAAAGTAGAAATAGTCAGTGCTCATGTCAGAGCCATATTAGTATAATTAAAATGATAAAACTACCAAAACAAGTTACAAATTCAGTGCTTAACAATAAAATGACCAAAGTCATACTTTAAGAGGTATACAAAATAATAATCAATTTAGAGCAACATAGAAACTAGAAACCAAAGCAAAAATGGAGAAAAGATAGGAATAAAGGGAGTACATATATAGACCTCAAAATAAAATATAAAGTAGAAATCATCAAAGCTTTTATATATTAAAAAGTAGATGAATAGCAAGACAGTAGAACTTACTAGAGACAGGAAATCAGAAATATTTAGATTTAATTACCCAATGTTCAATAAACCTGACAACATATATTATATATAAAAGAATTCCTTTTTTGACAAGAATTTCTGAGAGAACTAGAAATCAGTCCAGCAGAAATTAGGTTGAAACTAATAGCTTACACCATTTATCACACTATAATTAAGTGGATTTGTGACTTGAATATTAAAGATCAAGTCATGAAAAAAATTAGAAGAGGAAACTATATGCCTTTATTCTCTATGTACAATGTGTGGTAGGTGAAAAATGAAATGACTGAGGAAAACTAAGGTCTGCTGTTTTGAGCATATCAGTTTATTAAGCAATGCACGCCAATTGCCACCCAAAAGCAGGAATAGACCTCAGTTTAATTCACTATTTGCCTATTTCATTCTTTTAATATTTTTTCTCAGTATATTTCTAAAACTATATTAGTTTCACATTACAGAATTACAATTTTATGCACTAAAAAGAGTTTATTAAGTCCAAATAGCTAAAAGGAAACAATTCCAAATTAAATAATCTGATTTCAAATTGTAAAAAAAAAAAAGGTGAGGGAATTTTCAAGTTGAGAGAGGAAGAAAGAACATGTACAATTTTCTGAGTTAGAAAAGGGGAACCTACTACCCAATTATCTATAAGCAATCAAAGGAACATGGGGAAAAATAACTGATGGATCAGTTTATAAGGCCAGTTTTCAGATAAGATATAGATTACTTGAGATATATCATTGGGAGAAAACTCTGCATTAATCTGACTAGTTTTCTGGTCAGCACAACCTACATCTTTAATTAAGTGTCTCTAAGGAATAAGGAAAGGTGATCCAGTTTTCTATCTATATGGAGCTAGATTCAAACAATGCAATAAGGTTTTCTTGCAATTCCCCAAATTCAATTAAGCCATCTCACAAGACAGAATTTGGACTAGACCCATAATTGAATAGAAAAGGAACTGATATAGCTCCAGAACTGCATTATAAGATAAAGTCAGTTTGGTTCCCTCAGATCCTCCAATTAACCATTTGGTGTTCCAATCACGTGATTATTGATAGATTTGATTTCTTTTTCTGAAAACTGCCTTATGATATCCTTTGACCAATTTATCAATTGAGCAATGAGTAGTCTTTTTATAAATTTGACTCAGTAATATTTTTATTATCTTGTTTTTTCCCTTCAAACTTATTTTAAATAAGAGATGACTATCTCAGAGGGGCTGAGAAGAGGAATATGATAAAAAATAAGTGATTTAGAAATAAAAATGTCACAATTAAAAAAATAAATCATAACACCTCTAAAATCTTATCTTGCCTCAATCAAATTGGAAATGATGAAAAAAAGTTGAAATAATGGAGGATTTGTAAAAAGACAGGCACACTAAGTCACTGTTGATGAAGCAATAAATTAGTCCAACCCATTATGGAAATTTCTTTGAAATTATGCTAACGTGAATACAATATATATAACCTTTGATCTAGTGAGCCCAATTCTAGGCTTTTACTTCAAGGAGATCAAAGACATAAAGATCTCACATCTCCCTAAATATTCATAGCAGAATTTTTTATCATAACAGAAAACTAGAAATAAAGTTGATGTCCAGTAATTGGGGAATGATTCAATAAATTCTGTTATGTGACTACAATGTAACAGGAAATGACAAATGTAAAGAATGTAAAGATTCATTGGAAGATTTATGAATTGATGTAGAGTGAAAGATGGAAAACCATAAAAATAATATACACTATGATGACAATGATACAAATGGATTAAAAAAAGAAATAAAATTGGATGATGTATAATCATAATCATCAAACTTGGTCACAAAGAATAGGTGGGAAAATGTACTTTGCTTCTTTCTTTGCAGAACTGTAATATTATGAGTGTGAAAGACTGAAAATAATACTAGATTTGGTTGATATGTTAGAATTTTTTCAACCTGCTTTTTTCCCCTTTCTTTTTTATTCTTATTTGCAAGGAATGGCTCTCTGAAGATAGGAGGAGATATATTTGGAAAAGAAGGCAATATATAGGTAATAAATATTAACTAATGCTGAAGAGAAATGGATGTGATATAAAACTCAAAAAATATCAGTAAAAAACAAGTATTTAAAATGCATCATTCATTGATAGATTTGTACTTTCAAAGCGGATGTTTATCAACACAAATGAATGAATGGTTTTCTAACTATGAAAATTCCAGACACTGCAGCAGGCAGGAATGTAATGTTGGACAGAAGAGAACACTAATTTCACTAAATGATGTCACTAGTACAGATAGCATAATGGCAAAGCTTATAAATAGTTCCTGTTAATGCCCCTAGAAGGATTGGAAGACTAGCAATCTACCAAGAAGTAAAAAGATCCAGTAGAGGATATAGCACAACTGGAGATTTCAGAGCACTTGCTGACAATTTTCAGCGTCAAAAGCATTGGTTTGGCTAGCCAGCACCACTCTTGCTCTAGACTAGAAACAAGCTTTATAAGATCAGAGGGCTGCATGACCTTCAATAGTTTGTTGCTGGAGCTTGTTTTCCTTCTAAGTATGGAAATAAAAGTGTGCCAATCTAGCCAAGTCTCTCTTACCCAGATCTACCAGCCCCACTCCATGTGCCCATGGCAAGTATTTGTGAATTATCACAATTATCACAAATCAAAATTGTCAAGGCTTATTAGGAGACAAGGCTAGATGAATAAAAGGGAGGTGGTTAACTGTAAACTGAGTTCTAACTAAAGAGGGGAAATAATGTACAGCCAGGAACTTGGAACTGCCACATTTTTGACTCAGTATAACCCCTTTTTCACTTGAGAGAGCTTTGGAACTTCACCTCATTGGTCTTATTCCCCCCTCCTTAGACTTTGGATTGGCATTGGGATCTTAATCCATATCTTGGTGTTTCTGTTTAGTATTTAGGGTCCCCAACTAACCCTTCTAGTAGTTTGGGCTGGGAGGAACCTCAGAGGTATTCCTTTGAGTTTAGTTCTAAATTTATTAATGGAAAACAGAAGAAACTATGCTTGGAAAGATGAGTAACTTGTCCATAGCTACTGAGGTAGTGTCCAACACTGGATGTAGAGAGGGACATTCAGCACGCTCTCTAAGGCAGGACAGGGGTCTCTTTCCCTTTTAAGAACAAAGATACCTCCCTCCATTAAGCACTGTCCCTAGGATTTCTGCTTTGTTGGAACTTTCCCCGAGTAATGCAAGTCAAAGATCAGTCTTAGGAGTTGGGTAACCTTAAAATATCCACTTTAGTTAAGAGATGCTCAAACTCTGTCATGTCCCAACGACATTAGTATATTTGGTAGAAGAGATTGAGATTTAACATGAGTCTATTTTTCATTTCACACAGACCTATTATCTACATCACTGACAAGTGAAAAGCTCTAGCATATGACTCATTTATTTCTGAAAACATTTCTTCATCATACACAGATGGTGTTTGTGGAGTCTATTAAAGGCGGTGACCTATTGAGGGAACAGACATCCACAGTGTCATCAATGGCTATCTCACCTGTGGGGGAAAGCTAGAAAATGCTTATATTTATTTCTCAGAGAGGCAAAGCCAAATTAAAAGCCATTTACTGTCCTTTTCTCCATCCTGACATTTATTTCTTGTTCTTTCCTTGTACTATCTTTGTATAACTGTTGTCATAGTAACAAGTTATGTCTCTGCTTAGGAGAAATACAATTTGGGCAGTACTGTATTTCTGGTATCTTACCATTAGTGTGACAGTATCTCACATTCTTTTTATAAACCAAGAAAGATTAAGTATTGGTCCCTTCCCTGAGCTTCGAATACCTGAAATCAATTTCATCAGATAAGTTCATTTCATTTCTCTCTATCAAAGATCTCTAAGAATCTCATGTTTTCCATGCAAACTGCTAGGGAAATACCAGCTAAAGTTAGCATCTAATTTCCTAAAACCTAGAGATATTTAAATGTTAATCTACCATGAGCTAGAGCAGACACAATCATCATAAATATTTATATTTCTTAATCAGTAGTGGGGGTTTAGAGGTAGAATTATGTGGTGCTATAGTTCATAGAGTGCCTGCCTTGAATCAGGAAGATTCACTTTCTTGAGTTTAAATCTGGCTTCAGACAATGACTGATCGTGTAATCTTGGGAAGTCATCTAACCTAGTTTGCCTCAGTTTCTTCATCTGCAAAATGAACTAGAGAAGAAAATGACAAATCACTTCAATATCTTTGCCAAGAAAATTCAAAAGGTCCTGAAAAGTTTGACATGGGCAAACAACTAAACAATAACAAAAGCAGCAAAATGGAGATTTATTTTGTTTTGTTTTTAAAAACACGTGTCACTCTGTCCTTCAATGTACATGACAACAATACGATTCATTAGAGACATACAGGATACTTATTTATAAAGCGCAGTGCTACATGTTTGATAAAGACAAGATGGAATAAGATAGGTCTCTTGTCCTCAAGAAGCTTATTATTGAGTAGTATTTGTTTGGGAAGTTTACCAAAGCACTTTACTTTTTGGGGCATAGAATAATTATTTTTCAAATATTTTTACTATTGTCTCATAAAAATATGATCCTTTTACTGGATGAGTCCATCAGAAAGACCTAGGACTAGTGGATAAAAATGATAGGGAAGATGAAATCAATGATTTACAGCTTCTTAACAATTCAAACTGTCCCCAAATGGACAGCCTCTGAGCCTGAAATGCAACAAAGCATAGATCACATTTTCTGCTGTTTGTGCTAAGTTTGGCCTAACAATTAATACCAAGAAAACAAGTTCTACAAAGCCATTACCACACCATCCATCCATGGAACTCTCATTCATAACAAATAGAATTTTTAAATGATATTTTATTTTTCTCCCATTACATAAAGAACAATTTTTTGACACTTGGATTTCTTTTAAGCTTTGAGTTCCAAACTCTGTCTATCTTTCCCTCCCTTGTTCATTTCTTAGATGGCAAGACAATCTGATATAATTTACCCATGTGCAATCATGTAAAACATTTTAACATTCATATTTTTACATGAGAAAACTTAAAACAAGAAGGAGAAATAGTATGCTGTGATCTATATTCAGATTCCATCAGTTCTTTTTTCAGATAACATTTTCCATCATGTCTTTTGGAATTCTCTTGTTTCATTGTATTGCTGAGAAGAGTTAAGTTTATCATTGCTGATTATTCTATATGATGGCTGTTACTGTGTACAATGTTCTCCTGACTCTGCTCACTTCACTCAGCATCAGTTCCAGATGTTTCTGAAGTCATACACTTTATCCTTTCATATGGTACAATAGTATTTCATTATATTCAGACACTATAATTTGGTTAGCCATTTCCCGATTGATGGGCATCCTTTTAACTTCCTATTGTTTGCTTCCACAAAAAGAGAGCCACTATAAATATTTGTGTACCTTTTTTATGATCTCTTTGGGATACAGATACCTAGTAATGGTATTGCTGGATTAAAGAGGAGGCATAATATGGTTAGACATACTTCCAAATTGCTCTCCAGAATGTTGGGTCAATCCATGAATCCACCCACAGTGCATGAGTGTCCCAATTTAAAGACTTTGGGGAGGGGTAGGCAATTGGGTTTAAGTGACTTGTCCAGAGCCATACAGCTGTCTAAGGACAGATTTGGACTCCAATCATTCTGACTTCAGGACCAATGCTGTATCCACTGTACCACCCACCTGCTCCTATGGTTATTTATGACACCATTTTGTATACTTAATTTGTTCCAATAATCTACCACTCTATTCCTTAGCCAGTTTTGATGATTACCACTTTTTAATATGTTTGATATCTGGTATGTCTAGGCCACCTTCCCAAATAATTTTTTTATTGATTCAATTGATATTTTAATCTTTTATTATTCTAGATGAATTTTCTTATTATTATTCTAGTTCTATAAAATGATTTTTGATTGTAATAACACTGAATCAGTAGATTAATTTATGTAGAATTGTCACTATTATATTGGCTGGCCTGGGACAATAATATTTTCACAATTGTTTATCTATGACTTTATTTGTGCCAAACATTTTGTTATTCAGTCTTTGTGGGACAGGAAGATTCCCAAGTACCTTATATTGTCTAAAGTTATTTTAAATTGAATTTTGCTTTCTACTAAAATGGAGAAATCCTGAACATTATGATTAAGGATGCTGTGGATAAGTCCACTTACCTTGGCATTTTTCTTTCTAGGGATGTCCACATTGATGATGAGGTTGATGTACAATTTCCAGAGCTAACTCAGTGTTTGGGAGGCTTTGGAGGAAAATGTGGGAGAGAAGAGGTATTAGACTGAAGGTCTCCAGACCATTCAGCTGACTTTGTTGCTAACATGTATGGCAGGATTGCCATGCCATGGCAGGAAGCTAAATCGCTTCCATTTGAATCCTTTCATGAAGATTCTGAAGATCAGCTGGCAAGATAAAGTACAAGACACTGAGGTCCTTCCTCGAGCTGAATTGCCAAACATTCAAATACTGCAGTGAGTGCAATGCTGGTGGGATGGCCATATTGTGTTTGCGTAAAGGACTATTTTACAGAGATCACGTGGAGATCCAAAGAAACTAGACAAGGGCACGCTCAAAGTCTTTCTGAAGAACTGTGGAATCGACACTGGCATAGGACTGCCCAGCATGATGTAACCCCATCAAAGCAGCTACTATGTACTCTCTGAGCAAAGCAGAGCTGCAAGAACTCAAAAAAAAATGTGAGCGGTTTTGATTTAAAGACGTCTCCACTCTACATGTTCTTGTGGACTATGGATGCCCCACATGTAGCGGAGCCTTCCAAGTTAGTTTTGGTCTACTCAACCACAGTTAAATACATGGCACCTTGCCTCCATGATGTCATTTTGGTTCCCTTCAAGAACAAAGGATGATAATCAGCCAAACAAGTCTTGTTTTCTAGGAAACGTTGAAGAATAATCTAGATGTCTACTTTGGGGGTATTTTGTAGAAACAATTTCTGTGGCAGGAAGGGGGAAAGAAATAAGCATTTATAGTGCCTACTGTGCTCGGTATTGTGCTGAGAAATTTTTACAAATAGTCATTTGATCTTCATGACAAGCCTTAGAGAGAGATGATGTAATTAGACTAATTAGCATTGTCTGACCTCCTCTTACCTCATTAGAATGCCTAATTGATGTCTCAGTGACTGAGTAGACTTGCTTGACTCATCCCATCATGGTTTAGAGCCGATGTTTTGAGGTGGATCTATGAAGTCTTCATCAAAGACTCTCCCTTTTCATCATTTTGATCATTTCATCATCCTTCTTAGAGCACAGACAGAAAAAATAATTAAAATCATAGAAAATACCTGATTGTTAATCCATTCCTTGATCATGAATCTAGATGACCTAGAGACCATTTAGTCTCCCTGAGGACCAGGAAACCCCAATGGCTTTCCTGAGGTCACAAGATACTAAGCATAGAGTTAGGTTTCTAGAGGAGACCACAAAATGCCTGTGCATGTCTTGGGGCAGAATGACAAAGGAATTATATGTTTTCATCTATTCATCCCAGGGGGAATTCAGTATTCTAAAGAGAGAAGGGAGAGATGTGGGACAGTATTAGATTTTTAGAGAAAGATCATGGAATCCAATCTTCTAATGAGGAAATAGGGAATTTCTGGTATTTCTTGGGGAGAAAATCATACCTATTACAATAGACTTTAGAAAATAGGTTGCCAATAAGCCTCAGTTTTTGGGAGCAAAAGGCCTAGACCCTGATTTCCGCTGTTGAAATGAATTAATTGAATACTGTAACAAGTTTTGGACACAGGTCAAAATTCATTTCCCTTCTAGAGAGAGAAACAAATCCCAAAAGACAGTTCCATAAGACTGGATGCTTGCATTGGTCTCTAGAGTAAAAAATGTGTGGTTCACTAGGATGTTAGGAGATCTACTTTCTAGCAGCCCAAAGTCATACCGCAATATTATGCATTTGAGAGTTTGTATTATGCCAAAGAAATTGGGAAATTTTATTAACTAATCTATGGGATATCATGAATGTTTAGATGGTTTTCCCCCAATTTGTTTATAATAAAAATAAAGTCTGTTCAGTTACTCACATGCATTACCCACATGAACCTTGTGGGGTTCTATGCAAATCTGAAAACTCTTTAAAAAAGAAAACCACTCAGACATGGGAAGACTGAAACAAAAGTTCTATTATTTAAACTAATTTTGACCTTTGGAAAAAGTAATTGTGGGTAAAGGCAATGTGAGCCAAAAGGAGATATGATTTTTGTGTGACTTCCCCATAATTGAACTTCTACTAAGCAGAGAATATGGAGAGCTTGTAAGATTGAACTCACATTGCCACATGTATTCAGTGCTCTTACTAATTACTATTAAATATCAATGGTGGGTTACTTAGTTTTTTTTTAATGAAAAAAGTCTTCATTAAGCTTAATAGGAACCAATTTTGCAACCTTCATATGTGCTTATTTATACATATACATTTATATGTGTAAACATACATTCACATGGAATATAATGATATTTCTCATATGGCTAAGAATATATATGTATATATGTATGTATGTATGTATATACACATATTTATACTTAGTTTCTATTAAGATCTTGTAGAATTTTTTGGTTTGTAGATGCAAATGAATATGTTATTACATAAATAGTACGAATTCTATTTTTGCAGGCAAGTTAGCTTTTTTTAAATTTCTTTTTAATAGATGTGCTTAATGGAGGTAAACACTCCTAAAGAAAGCATGAGAGAGATATTGAAAGTTGAGTGTGAATAGCAGTATAAATGAATTTCTAATTGCATAACACTTCCCAGGTCCCTGAAGTAAGTACTATCTTTGCATTATATGTTAATTTTAAAGTCAGTTCATGTCAAAGTACATGATAAAAAAACAAAAATGGTAGGGACTTAACAGAAGTAGAAGAAATTAAGAAGAGGTAGAAAGAATACATAACGGAAAGATTTTAAAATCACCAATAATCAAGATAGTATGGTTGCTGATCTGGAGCCAGACATTTGTACAATGAAATCCAGTGGGCCTTAGGAAGTATTGCTAACAATAAGGCTAGGGAAGTTAAAAGAATACCCGCTGAATGCTGAAAAGGTGATGTTAAAGTGATGAACTCAATATGCCAGCAAATTTGAAAAACTCCTCAGTGGTCACTGGATTAGAGAAGATCAATTTGCAGCTCAAACCTAAAGACAAAGGTTATGGTTATTTTGGCAGTGCCAAAGAATGTAAAAATTACTAAACAATTCCCTTCTTTTCATACACCAACAAGGTTATGTTTAAGATTCTGTAAGCTAAGCTTCAGCAATAAATAAACTGAAAATTACAAGATTTTTAAAAAAAGCAGAGGAACTAAAGACTAAATTGCCAACATTTGCTGGATTATAGAGAAGGTAAGGAAATGACATAAAAAAGATACTTCTGCTTCATTGACTATACTAAATATTAGTGTGCATAACAATAAAAATATGGCAAATACTCAAAGATATGGGAATATTGGATCATCTTATTTATTTCCCGACAAATGTATGTAGGCTAAGAAGCATTCATTTAAAATCAGAAAAATAGCTTGACAAAGCTATAAATTATCACCTTATTTATTTAATTTAGATGCAGAATGCATTTGAAATGCCAGGATGGATGAATCAGAAGCTGGAATGAAAGCTGCCTGAGAAATATCAACAATCTCAGATATACAGACAATACAACTCTGATGACAGAAAGTGAAAAGGAATGAAGATGCTTCTTGATAACACAGAAAAAAGGAGAGTGTAAAAGCTGGCTTGAAGCTTAACATAAAATAAAGCTAAAATCATGACAACTGGCACAATTACTTCGTGTCAAATAGAAATAGAAGCAGTGTTATATTTTATATTTGTGGGATCAAAAATCACTGCAGATGGTGACTGCAGCAATGGAATTAAAAGATACTTGTTGCTTGGAAGAAAAGTTATGGTAAATCTCAATAGTAAACTAAAAAGCAGAAATATCTTGCAAAAAAGGTCCACTTAGTCAAAGTTGTTTTTTCCCCAACAGTAAGTGAAAATTGGATTATAAAGAAAGCTAAGAAGTAGAATTGATAGTCTTCAATTGTAGTGGTAGAGAAGACTTTTGAAAGTACCTTGAACAAAAAGGAAATCAAGCAGTTAATAGTTAAAAGATTTTTCAAACAATTCATTGAAAAGTCAAATAGTAAAGCTGAAATTAAAATAATTTGGCCACATAATGAGAAGACATAACTCACTGGAAAAGACCCTGATGTAAAAAAAAATGAAGGCAAAAAAAAGGAAGGGGGATAGCAGAGGATGAAACAGAGAAATCAGGAAATGATCATGAACTTGGACAAACTTCAGGAGATAGGATATGAGGTCCTAGAGTTCTATAACCCAATCATGAAGAGCCAGATGTCATTGATTATCAACAGCAACATCTAAATCTCACAAGTGGAATTTTTCATCTCCTACATTCTTACTTTTTTGAGATTCCTGTCTAGAAAAAATTACTTATACAGAGCATGTTTCCAAGGAAAGGCAATAATAATAGGATTTTTTTCTGAAGAATAATAATCAAAACTTGCTTGAATATTAATCCCCTTGTTTTTCTGAAAGGGGAAGAACATGCTGATTAATGTCTCTCTGAATGTTCAAGTATAAGACTGCTGCTTCAGTACAACTGAAAAAGTGTGTGATTTCATCAGTTTGGGAATCCCTTAAGACAGATTACAACCCCTCTGAGCCTTTTTGAGCTGCTATTGAGGAAGATGGGAGGAAGAGGAATTGTTACCTGGTAACTTCTGGAGTCTCTCTGAAATTAGCTAATACACAATTTGTTCCTAGGATCATCCTTAAAGTCCTTTGAGCTTGGTAACAGAACTAGGACTTTCAACTTTGCTAGTATATTGATGCCAAAATGAGCCACTGAAATAAATAGCCCTTTTGTGGAGGTTAAATTAATGATGACCCAAAGATATCATGAAAGGACATCTAGTTCTTTCATGTTTTTCCAGATCACAAAGCATATCAGCCATCCTAGACATGTAACTAACTACTCAACTTAAAAATCTCTCATTAGGAAAAGGTATTCCCAAATGTTGCTCAGCTTTCTAACATCTCCTACCATATCCATTGTGAAGTTTGTGTTCTTATGTGATTTGAGGGTGGGTACATATGATATTCCATAATTAGAGTTGGAATTCTGAAAGTATAGGGTCAGTATGTAGGTTCTTCACTACAAAATTCTCTAAATTTCCTAGAATTTGGATTAGCTAAACTAAAGCTAGTATTTTAATAATAGTAATATTATAATCATAATTAATATATAATTATATACATAATATGTATAATTAATTATAATATATGTATATAATAATATTAATAGTAACAACATATGTGTAGTCATAGGACTGTGAATTTAGAGTGGGATGGGAAGTCACAGGTTACCTGAGCCATCCCCTTGTTTTAGATATTAAAAAAAGTAAAACTGGAGAGTCCTATCAGGTGTCTTTGCCCAGGGTGCAGCCAGGAATTAAATATCAGTCTTTTGATTCCAAACTCGCAATCTTTCTACATCTGGTTGCTTGGTTGATAACCTTCCTTCTCAAAGAGAGCAAAATGACCACATCAGAATTGAGTTACAGTGTGTACGATGGTGGCTGATCAGACCAACGTGAGCTTGGAATGTACTGCTACAGGTCAGACACAAATAGTCCCTAAGAACATTTGGGACTGTGCAGCTCACATTTCTTCTGAGCTAATTCAATTCTCTTTTTCTCATGGAGCCCAACACTTTTTCTAATGAGGGCACTCTACTATTATTCTTATAAGTCATGCCAGATTTTTTTTTTTATTTTAGAAATAAGACCTTTATCAGAAAAACTGGCTATAAAGATTTTTAACCAGCTTTGTACTTCCCTTTTATTCTTGTTTCTGTTGGTTTTGTTTGTGTAAAATCTTTTTAATTTAATATAATCAAAATTGTCTATTTTGCTTTTTATAATATTCTGTAGTTCTTCCTTTGGTCCTAAATTTCTGCTTCTGCAAAGATCTGATAGGTAAATTATTCCTTGCTTTCCTCATTTGCTTATGATATCATCCTTTATGACTTAATAATGTATTCATTTTGACCTTATTTTGGTATGGGGTATGAGATGTGGGTCTATGCTGAGTTCCTGACATATTATTTTCCAGTTTTCCCAGCAATTTTCGGAAATAGTGACTTTTTATTCCAGAAGCTAGAGTTTGGAGGTTTATCAAATACTAGATTGCTATAGGCTTTGATTATTATGTCATGTGTATCTAATCTATTCCAATGATTTACCACTCTATTTCTTAGCCAGTATTAAATGGTTTTGAAGGCTGCAGCTTTATAATATAGTTTTAGGTTTAGTACTGCTAAACCACCATTCTTTGTATTTTTTTTTACATTAATTACCTTGATACTTTTGACCTTTTGTTTGTTCTTCCAGATGAATTCTGCTATTATTTTTTCTAGTACTATAAAATAAAGTTTTGGAAGTTTGATTGGTATAGCACTGAACAAGTAGACCAATTTAGGCAGAGTTGTCATTTTTATTATATTAGCTCTGCCTACCCATGAACAATTGATATTTTTCCAATTGTTTAGATTTGACGTCATTTGCGTCAGAAGTGTTTTGTAATTATGTTCATATAGTTCTTGAGTTTGTTTAGGCAGGTAGACCCCCAAGTATTTTATTTTGTCCATACTAATTTTAAATGCAATTTCTCTTCATATCTCCTTGTCATTAACATATAGAAATGATGATGATTTGTGTGTAACAGCATTTTTTCTACAATTTCACATCTTAGAAAATTGCCTAGGGCACTAAAATGTTAAGTAACTGAAGTCATATAGCCAAGATGTATCAGAGGCAAAACAGAAAATCCTAGAGTGATTTTCTATTTACTATGTTAATTTGAATTTCTGGATAAAAATAGCCTGATGTTATCATCAAAATGATTTCAATATTGTTTTATGAGGTATTCATATATATGAGTCAATCAACATTTTATTTTAAAATTTTTTCAACCGACACTTTATAACAAAAGAGACAGTTGGATGCTGCAGTGGATAGAGGGTAAGCCCTGAAGTCAAGAGAATCTGAGTTCAAATCCTACCTCAAACACTTCACACCTACTAGCTCTGCAACTCTGAACAAGTCACTTAAGCCTGATTGCCTTGAGGGGAAAAACACAACAATTTCATGTTTGGTTATGTCTGTATTAGAACTATGAAAGATAGGTTTTTCTGTACTCATGGAAGAGGAAAATGGTTGGGTGTCAAAAAGGAGGCAAAGAAAGGATATTCAGGACAGCAGCTCCTCAAGTGCTCATCCCTGGGGGTAACATACAGAAGAAAGGAACTTTTGTCAAAATGGGAATGGTTGTTTGCATCTAAGAAAAAAAATCAGGGGAAAGGGGCTAGAAATTAGTTTCATTTAGCTTACTAAGAATTCTTTTTAAAATAGAAATGTTTAATCATCTATGACAAAATGTTAAAGAATATATACTTGGCAGACTACTTTAGATTTTTCACTTAGGAGACTTTTCAGGAAATTTGTGGCTGAATTATGGATTACTCCAGAACAGGTCTTTAGGACATATTTATATTGAAATAGAGAATAATAAAAAGTTACTAATATATTCCCTGATTTCCTACCACTAGCTAAAAACTCTCTCTTTTCTCACATCTAGTATATCTTTGTGACCTCCACTATATACTTAGATGATTTTCTAACTTAAATTATACATGTTTGAAAAACAAAATACTGTGTAACTACAATTACCCACATTTGTCCCTGAATTAGAAATATGAAAATGTGTTCACTTCTGTTTGAAGATGTGGGAGACTAAGGATGTAGGATGCTGTATATGCTGTCACACATGAAAAATAAATATAATGGTGAATTTGGGACTTCTCACCTCTCTTTTTTTCCTTTGGCTCTCTAGATGGAGAAAGGGAAGCATCTATTGGGAAAAAATAAAAATAAAATGTATTAATAACATTTTAAATTTACAGAGATATTTTTCTACCTCTCTTATAACTACTTTTGTATCTATGCATCTAACTATCTTTTTTATTTATGGTTCTAGCCTTCTGTCTAAATGTCGCAAACTCCCTGAAAACAGCTAGTTGGCAAAAAGGACAAACCCTGAATTCAAATGTGGTTCAGTCAATTACTATGTGACTTTGGACAAATAAATCATTTAACCTCTCTTGAATTCAGTTTCTTTATGTTTGAAAAGTAGTATAAAAACAGGTAGGGGCATGGTATAGAGTTGAATTTGAAGTCAGGAAGAACTGAGTTCAAATCTCAGTAGATGTAGGGATCTGGGTAAATAATGTAACTTCCAGTCTTTATTTCCTCATCTAGAAAATAGATATAATTACCATGAGGATGAAATGAAATAATATTTGTAAAGTGATTTGCCAACATTGAAATGATATAAAATGCTAACTAAAAGAATGATTTTTATTATTATTATTAAAGACATGAACAAAAATGAGTTGAGTGTGTCATGTATTAACAAGGGGTAGATTAGAGGAAGTTCTTTAACATCTTGTGGATTATTTATTTATTGAAAAGCATCAAAGAGAATCTCACAGAATAGGAAGTCATGGATGAGTTGCTATCTAATACAGTGTATGGAGCATCCACAAGGTAAGATCACAGCTAGGTAGGGAGAGACTAGCAATGGAAAATCTACTGAGCAATCCTATGGGGACCTCTACCTTCTCCTGACAAAATGTGATAAATGGTAAAAATGAAAAGGATCCATTTGAGTGAAAATAGGTAGAGGATAGATAGTTTATGTAATTTCATGTTCACTTTCTCATTTGCCAAAGTGCTTTTCTTATTCAAGCTTCAAATAAAATCAACAAAAATTATTCAATAACAATATCAATAGTAAGTTCGTTGGAAAGTTTACTAGGCTATAATTTTATTTTAGTCCACACTATAAACAATTGACAATGTCTGTAGTCGTCTGTTATCTCGTATTAGAGAGAAGCATCACACTCTCTTGAGACATGCTGTCAAGGTGAACAAATCTAGTAGTCATATCCAGAGGGAAAATGATTTACTAAGCTAGATTTACATGTATCTACTTACATATCCCATGCATTTTTAAGACTTAGATTTTTTCCATTAATGTATCCTGACCAGAAGGTTGACAGGACTCATATAATCAGCCATGCAAATATCTTTAATAGAAGTTCTTTAATTGCTCAGGAGTGCAATCCATCATAATCACATCTTCCAAGAGAAAAATCAATGAGTTGGAACCTTAAATTACAGGTTTTCCATAAATTGAAATCATCTTTTACTTGCTTCGCTTTCTCTGTATCTCCCCCACACTCTTAATTATTGATTTTTTTCCTCTGGTAAGCAAGGATATTCACACATGCCCCATGGTTTCAAATTACTTTAATTTAAAATCAATTTGAAAAATACCCTTTATTAGGAGGCCCTATGGAGTGCTGTTTAAAATACACATCTGTTGGGTAATTTTGCCTTGCAATTATGAAATGTAAAATTCTTCACCAACAAAATAAGGAAAACTATGAGCTTAATCTTCAATTTTCAAGAGTAGCTCAGAGCATATTTTCTCTAATGAGTACATCAGCAAGTGAACAAATACCGTGACTAAAAGATCATTTTTCTCCCCAATTTTACTGAAACTTAGTAACTGACTGTTCTTCCCCTAGAGTACTTCAGAATATCTGGCTTTATATGTAGCCTAAAAGTGAATTACAGCCTATCTCTAAAGGGGGCCTGGCTACAATGTGAGTTATTAGATGGAAAGGGACACGGAGGACTTATTGGGCAGTTGTCATGTGTTTATGAGATAAGTTTAGGATTTGGGAAGCTATGAACCATGAAGAGACTCAGTTCTAGAGAATACTTCAATACCTATGGACTAATCACATATTCCTTGAATACTTCCTTTGATTACTATACATAAGTTATTCATTAAATAAAAATGTATTAACTATTGGTTTCACTCTATATAAATGAAAGTTTTTAGGTATGTTCCTTTCAGTCTTTAATTTTTTTATTACTTTTATTTACAGTTAAAACATCAAAATGAGAAATGAATTCAGACTTCTTGTCTGATCTTGCTTCCAGTTTGTCATCCAGATGTTATTTTTGGCCTGTTCTGGTGGTGCTCTGAAGCCCAAAGAGAAATACATTTGACAAATGTATATGTAATTCACCCATGGACATCAGAGGAAATCTCTGTATTTTTGGACTGGAACTTTTTCTAGTAGTAAATAGAAAAGATTGGAAAGTAATCTAGAGATGGTAAAATTAGAATGCTCACAGACTCAACCATTCTGGAGAACAATTTGGAACTATTCCCAAAGGGCAATCATACTGAGCATACCGTTATAAAATCTGTGTTCTAAAGAAATCCTAAAAATGGAAAAGGACTCAAATGTACAAAAATATTTAGAGCAGCTTTTTTGTGGTGGCAAAAAAATTAGAAACCGAGGGAGATGTCCATCAACTGGGAAATGGTTGAACAAATTACTGTATATGAATAAAAATAAATACTATTGTTCTGTAAGAAATAATAAACAGGATGATTTTAGAAAAACGTGGAAAAACTTACATGAACTGATGCTGGGTGAAGTTAGCAGAATCGGGAGATTATTATGCACAAAACAGTAACATTATTTGATAATCAATTTTGACAGGACTGAGCTCTTCTCAGCAATAAAATGATGCAAGACAATTTCAAAAAACTTCATGACAGAAAATAATATTGCATTCAGAGAAAAAAACTATAGAATCTGAATGCAAATTGAAACATGCTATTTTCACTTTTTTTTCTGATGATTTTTTTCCTTTTGTTCTGATTCTTCTTTCATAGTATGACCAATGTGGGAATATGTTTAATATGACTGCATATGTATACAAATTGCTTGCCATCTTGGGGAGGAAAAAGGGAAGGAAGCCAGGAGAAAAATACTTAAAATATTATAAAAGTGAATTTTGAAATGATTTTAAATGTAATTGGATAAAATATAAATATAAATTTTATAACACTATTAAGTGGGAGGGGAAAAAGTAATCTAGAATAAGAAAAATCATGTTAGGTTTGTTTATGTTCACATAGCATCTGGGAGAGTGGTATGTAATAGATAGAAACAGATGCCAATGGATATGGAACTTCAAGTACAAGAGTGAATACAATTGTCCCAGAATTGACAAAAATCATGGAATATGTCTTAGAAATTAGTTTGTCAAATCACCCAAAGTCAATATCATCCTTGAAAATTTCCTGAAACTGTCTGAGGAGATATCTACGGGGGCTATTAAGAAAGATCTGACTAAAGTAAACATTTTAAATCATCAGAACTTCCCTTCTCTCAAAGTTATTCAGTCTATAAGTATTTACTAAAACACCTACTATGTGCCAGGCATTATGCTATGCATTGTTGATACAAAAAGAGGCAAAAGATGATCACTTTTCACAATCTAATGGGGAGACAAGTAAATATTTACAAACTAGCTATCCACAGGAAGAAGAGGAAATAATTATCAGAGGAAATGAATTAAGTTTGAAAGGTTGCGAAAGACTTTATGTAGAAGGTAAGATTTTAGATGAATGTAGAGAAGTTGAGATTTTAGAAGAGAGAACGTTCTAGGCATATGAAGAAAAATATGTTTTTCTTAATTTTCAAATAATTTTCAATTATTTAATCACCACTTAAAATAAACTAATTATTCAATATCTAATGTGTTTAAAAGAACTAATCCTGAAAATTTAGAGAAGGTAAAGCAGGTTCATCAAACATATGTCATTCAACTAAACCAACACAAATTAAATGCTTCTTTTGTATATTGCACTTTGTGCACTGTAAAGTCCTAGAGTCATTATCTCAGTTTCTCCTGATTTGTAAGAAAGCAATATGTACTTAAAGATATATTTGTTTAAGCAGGTAGGCCCCCCTGCCATTGTCAGCATTCAACTCCACAATCTACAATTTTCTTTTAAGTACAGATGGAGAAGTGTATTTTTAGTTAAACTTAACAAGTAGATATCTTGAAAAGTCACTAAAAATAATTTATATCATTTTCCAATCTGGGCTACTTCAACATTTGCTTCCCACACATTTACCACTTGAGAAAGTTCTAGTCTAGGCACATAGACCAAAATCACCACATTGGGTATGTTATTCAGAGGTGTAGTTGCCCACATAGTACTATTCATCTGAGACTGTGGAGCATCTGGGTAGACTAGGTTAGAAAGGCTCTCTGGATATCAATTGTTTAGGGAGTGCTTGATCATTTTCAAGGGTAGCGAGGTGGTTCTGTAGATAGAATGCAGGGCTTGGAGGTGGAGGACCTGGGTAGATGCACTGCTTGTGTGATCTTGAGCAAGACACTTCATTTTGTTTTCCCCAATTTCCTCCTGTGTAAATTAAGCTGGAGAAAGAAATGTCAATGCATTCCAGTGCCCTTTCCAAGAAAACCCCAAACGGGGTCACAGAGAGTCAGATATGAATAATCAACTGAACAACCACCATATAATCACTTTCCTAGATTTTCTGAAGAGAGACAAAGATTAAGAATTATGATTCAGAAGGAAGCCTTGGAAGGAAGGTTTAAGTCTGCCTCAACTATCTGTCTTTAAAGAATCATCAGAGATAATTTTCCCTGGAAAATCATTAAATGACAAAAGTTTATTATTTGGTCACATTCATAGACGGATCCTGCTGAATATTTATTCTAGTCTATCTCTGTCTGTCTCTCTCTGTCTCTCTGTCTCTCTGTCTCTCTCTCTCTCTCTCTCTCTCTCTCTCTCTCTCACACACACACACACACACACACACATATGTACACATTTCTCTATCTGAATCTCCCATCCCTTTTCCATTATATTAAGTTTATGTATTGTTAAAACACATTGCTTTATGAATCATGATGGAAGAGAAAAATCAAAGCAAAGGGAAAAACCATGGGAATTTCTCATACCTTTTAAACCATACAGATTCCCCCTACCACCATATTATGAATAGATGCTGGAGTCTTTCTTTAAAAAAAAAAGGAATACAAATAAAGGGGTTTTGTATAGAAATACCCAATGTAAATTTCTTTAATTGTAATAATAAAATAATATATTTACATGACATTTAAGGTTTATTAAGTCCTTTCCTAAGATAATGCATAAAGTTTATTATATTCACTTTACAAGTTAAGAAGCTGGGACTCAAATCATTTCAGTCATTTTTTTTCATGGCAAATAGCCAGACAGTGCAAAGGTCAGCAATGGACCCAGGGCTCCTGAGCAAAGATCCGATCTTCTTTTGTGAACATCTCCTCCTTTCTGCTCATGTTCTCATTTCTCATGATCTTGTCTGAGATTCCAGGGCTCCTGAGCAAAGATCCGATCTTCTTTTGTGAACATCTCCTCCTTTCTGCTCATGTTCTCATTTCTCATGATCTTGTCTGAGATTCCTAGCGGCTCTCATCATAAAATGCCCGACAGAAAAAGGAGAACCAAGGCTCCAATTGGTCCCATTTAGTTTGGGCCCGCATTCATGCACGTGATGGGCACACACCCCAGGCCACGTGACGACCACCAGATGGGGAACTCCGCTAGTTATCTGCTGCTTGTCCAGGGGGAGCTGAACCATTTGGCAGTGGGCGCCCCCCGGCCTCTCCAAGCCTGCTGTGGCCACATCTGTTTCTCTCTCGGCTGCTCATTAATATCACCGGCAGCATCTCCTGCTTTGAGGCCAGGCTTTGTGAGGAGATGTCAATAGTTGTCCCGGTTTCCCCCTATCCGGTTGTCTTTACTGGAGAGTTGGAATTGTCAAGATTCATGCAATCAACAATCCCTGAGTGAGCACCTATCAGCCGGGCATCCTAGTCAAAGCAGAGAGAGCTCTGCCAGGGATTTCACAGCCCTACAACCTGCTGCCAATCATGTGACCTTGGTCACACCATTTCATTTTTCTGGGGACCCCGCCTGGGGGAGTCTGACTGGCTGAATTAGAAGAGAGCTAAGACTCTGCCTCAAAAATTAGATGATTCTATTATGCGTTTAGACATGCAGATGTCCAAGAAATCCAAGCAACAAAAATTGATCTCTTACATTTCACTTTTAGTTTATGGGCTGAAACAAGCATTTCCATAATATACCACAAGAAACTGCAAAACTACTGTGTACAACTTCCGATTCCTTTCAAATCCATGACAAAATGATCATGCACATTTTTTCTTCTTTCTCCTACCCCATACCCTAAAAATGGCTACTATTAGACACAAAAGGCAGGAATCTATAAAATTACTCTATACATATTTCAATTTATCAGTTTTTTCTCTGAACACAGCATCCTTCTTTATATGCCCTTTATAAGTGATTTGGGTATTTAAAATGGTCAAAGTAACTTATTTGCTCAAAGATGTTCTTAAAACAATGTGGCTGTTACTGTATACAATGTCTCCATTTTGCTGTTCATTGTTTTGTTCAAGTCTTTCCATTTTTTTTCTGAAATCAATGGGATAGGAAAAGGGCAACTAATAGAGAAGAAGCAGGTAGAGAGTGGAGAGCTGGCAATATTGGTTGAAGAGGAAACAACAACATTGCTCTCTGAAGAAGTTTACAAGTCTTCTGAACTTCTTGAGAGATGAGAACACTGGGGGGTAAGGTGGGAAAGGGACTTTTGAAAGGGTATGTAGGGTGGGGAATTTTAGAGGGATGGCTAAGGGATAAGAGGGTAAAAGGAAGATAAGGGAAAAAATAGGGTGAAAACAGACTGAGAAGGAAAACAGTGAAAATGAGATGGATGGAAAATTTCAAATAGTAATTACAATTTTGAATGTGAATTAGAAAAAGAGTGATAAAATTTGTTTGGAAATACAAAAAGTCAAAAGTATCAAAGGAAATAATAAAAAAGTATAAAGGAAGAAGGTTTAGCAGTAACAAATCTTAAACTATTATAAGGCAGTAATTATCAAAACTGGTACTGCCTTAAAAAGCTAGATCAATGGAACAGAGGATACAACATACAGCAGCACATAAATATAATTAGTTTTATTTCATAAGTATTAGGATTTAATATTTTAGGATAAGAATTCATTATTAGCTTAAAAAATTGTTGGGAAAACTGGAAAGCCATATGGCAAAAATTGGGCATAGACCAATATTTTAGACCATTTACCAAGATAAGATCAAAATGGATACATGACGTAGATAAAAAGAGATTTTACATGAAAATTAAAACACATAACACATTACATATCAGACTTATGGATAGTCGAACAATTTATAAACAACAGATCTCTATCTTTGTATATATGTGTATAGCCAAGTTTGGTATAAAAAGGATAATTCCAATTATATTATATTAAAAATGTTTTGTACAAATAAATGTAGCCAAGATCAGAAAGAGAGCAGAAAATTGAGGAAAATTTTCCATAGAGTTTCTCAAATAAAGATTTCATATCTGTGATATGTAGAGAATTTTGTCAAAGCTGTAGTAATACAAGTCATTACCCAATTGATAAATGGTCATATGGAGAGTTTTCTGATGAAGAAATCTCAACAATTTATAGTCATAAAAATACTTTACAATATGTAACTATGCCCCCAAATGGCTACATAACCATGCATATCCTATACCAAAATAAAAGATTTAAAAAAGAAAAAATGACCTATATGTACAAAAACATTTATAGCAGCTCTTTTCTAATGACAACGAATTGAGGGGATGCCTATCAATTGGGAAATGGCTGAAAAAATGGTGCCATGTAATTGTGATGAAATGCTATTGTGCTATAAAGTAATGAGCAGGATGCTCTTAGAAAAATCTGGAAAGACTGACAAGAACTGCTACAAAGTGAAATATAGTGTGTACAAAATAAAAGCAATATTGTAAAATAATCAGCTATGAATGACAACTATCCTTGGCAATACAATGATCCAAGACAATGGATAAAAGATATTATCCATCCCCAGGTGTCGAAATACAGACTGAAGCACATTTTTTTAACCTTCTTAATTTTTCTTTAGGCTTTTTACCTAATTTTTTAAACAACATGACTAATATATGTTTTGCATTACTGCACATATGTACCATATCTAATTGCTTAACTTCTTAATGAGAATGGGGGGGGAGGAAGGAAGAGGACTAGGAACACAAAGTTTTAGAAATTAATGTTTAAAATTAGTTTTACATAATTGGGGAGAAAAAAATTCTAAAAACATGCTCCCAATCACTAATGATTTAAAGTTGACTGAGCAATTTTGAGTTATCATTTTATACCTGAGTAGTTAAAATGATAGAGGGGGAAGATGACAAATGTTGGAGGAGATAAGGAAAAATTGAGATACCATGCTTACACCCAGCAACACTATTACTTGGTCTATTTTCAAGGATAATTAAGGAAAAAGGAAAAGAACCTATATGTTTGGGAACATTTATAGTAGCTCTCTTTGTGGTGGCAAAGAACTGCAAGTTACAGAGGATGCCCATCAATTGTGAAAAGGCTGAACAAAAATTTATTTGAGACTTAAATCAAAAATTTACTTTAGCTGAAATGAACACACATTGATGATGATGATTATAAATATTATGTGCCAGGTACCCTACAATTATTCTCATTTGAATCTCACAACAACCTGGAAGGTAGATTCTATTATTATCCTCATTTTTATAAATAAGAAAACTGAAATGAATGGAAATGATTTGCACAAGATCACATAACTTATAAGTGTCTGAGGCTAAGTTTGACTTCAGGATCTCTTGACTCTACACCTGCACTTTTTTTTTCTTTTTTTCCCCTTTTTTTAAATTAATTTTTATAATTATAACATTTTTCTTTGACAGTACATATGCATAGGTAAATGTTTTTATATTATCCCTTGTATTCCCTTCTATTCCGAGTTTTTCCCCTCCTTCCCTCCACCCCCTCCCCTAGATGGCAGGCATTCCCATACATATTAAATATCTTATAGTATATCCTAGGTACAATATATATGTGCAGAACTGAATTATTTTGTTGTTGTTGTAAAGGAAGGATTGTATTCGCAAGGTAAAAATAATCTGGGAAGAGAAACAAAACAAAACAAAACTAAAAAACAATGCTCACAGTTTACACTCATTTCCCAGTGTTCCTTTTCTGGATGTAGCTGATTCTGTCCATCATTGATCAATTGGAATTGGATTAGCTCTTCTCTATGTTGAAGATATCCACTTCCATCAGAATACATCCTCATACAGTATCATTGTTGAAGTGTATAATGATCCCCTAGTTCTGCTCATTTCACTCAGCATCAGTTGATGTAAGTCTCTCCAAGCCTCTCTGTATTCTTCCAGTTGGTCATTTCTTACAGAACAATAATATTCCATAACATTCATATACCATAATTTACCTAACCATTCTCCAATTGATGGGCATCCATTCATCTTCCAGCTTCTAGCCACTATGAAAAGGCCACAAATATTTTGGCACAGACAGGTCCCTTTCCCTTCTTTAGTATTTCCTTGGGATATAAGCCCAGTAGTAGCACTGCTGGGTCAAAGGGTATGCACATTTTGATAACTTTTTGGGCATAATTCCAGATTGCTCTCCAGAATGGTTGGATTCTTTCACAACTCCACCAACAATGCATCAGTGTCCCAGTTTTCCCACAGCCCCTCCAATATTCATCATTATTTGTTCCTGTCATCTTAGCCAATCTGACAGGTTGCACCTGCTCTTAAATTTCTACCGAAGACCCAAGTTCAGCTTGAGGATAACCCTTTGGGTTGAGCTTATTATTGACATTATTTTCTTATCTCCTTATTTCTTTAATTTGTTCATTCACCAGTTATTTGTTAAGTGCCTGCTTTATGTGAAGCAGTATACTGAATGTTGGGGTAGAAACAAACATACCAAGTTAAAGTCCATTGACCTGATGGGGCTCGGAGTCCTATGGGAAAGAGTAGATGTTTCAATTGCATTAAATTAAAACAGGTTTCAAATGAATAAAACAAACATAGCCAAGATCAGAAGGAAAATAGAAAATGGAGGGAAAGTTGCATAGACCAATTCTCTGATAAAAATCTCATATCTCAAATATGTCAGCTTTGCAAAATTTATAAGTATATGAATCATTCCGTATTGATAAATGGTAAAGATATGAATAGGCAGTTTTCTGATGAAGAAACCAAAACTATGTTCATATAAAATGTGCTAAATTATTATTGATTAGAGAAATATACTTTAAAAAAATAAAGATATCATTTTATACCTATCAGATTGGCTAAAATTATTGAAGAGAAAAGCAACACATATTGGAGGGGATGTAGAAAAATTGAGACACTAATTCTCTGTTGGCAGAACTTTGGATTGATCCAACTATTTAAGAAAGCCACCTGGAATTATGCCTAAAGAGTTAATAAGCTGCCTCTATCATTTGAGAAGCAACAACACAAGTAGGTCTGTTTCCCAAGATGATTAACTGAAAAGGAAAAGAACCTATATATTCTAAAACATTTGTAGGACCTCTCTTTGTCATGGCAAAGAAATGGAAATTTCAAGGATGCCTATTCATTAGTTGTGATGGAATATTACTATGCTTTAAGAAATGATGAGCTTGAAGATCTTCAAAAGAAATTGAGAGACTTGAACAAAAAATGAAGAGCAAAATGAGCAGAACCCAGAGAAGACACTACAGAGTGGCAACAGCATTGTTTTAAGAACAAGTTGAAGTGAATAAGTCATTTTGACTATTATAAATGCCTAAATTAACCACACAGGACATATAAATAAAGAAGATATTTGCATTTGGAGAAAGAATCAGCAAATAGAAGCATTTGTAGAATGTTTTATATATATATATATGTGTGTGTGTGTGTGTGTGTGTGTGTGTGTGTATACATAGAGTACACATACACATATAGTTACAAAGAGATGTATATTACATATACATATATATGGAGATATAGATAGATAGATAGATAGAGAAAAGGAAAAGGAAAATAACATTATATAATAATCTTAATATATGTTTAAAAGGAATAACAAGTTGTACATAATAGTTTTGCAATTTTATGTACAATAACCTTTTTCTATTCTACTATGTTATGGAAATGTTTGTTTTATTTCTTAAGGTCAGAATAATTTTTTAAAAATATAAAAATAATCACAAAATCAAGTCCACATCATTTCATTCTGAAGCAGAAAGTTAACACTTCATTTTATTTCATACTTGTCTACTTTGCAGAACCTCTTTCCTTTCTGACTTGCTCTTCTTCAGGTCCTATTATTATATTTCTCTTGCCTTCTCATCCTTTGAGATTTCAATAGGCTTAATCACTGCCTTCATGGTGAGAACACCATTCACTAACAGATGGTAGATTTTAAAAAACTGAATCACTTAAAGTAGGAGATGCTGAAAGAGGTAATTAAAATGGCACTTTGCTCCAGACTCAAGAAGAAAGGTCATTTTTGCCCGTTAGAAATTTATTAAACTATGCTATAATAAACTAAATTGCAAACTATTAAAAATCCCAGGAAGAAATTGCTGAGAAAGCAAGGTGATTACCTTCTATTGTCCTAATTAAATTTGATTATTAATCACTCTGATTCTGTGTTAATAATTAGAAGTAATTGTATAGTATTTCATGATAACCTGTATATACAGGTTTTATATTAGTTATTTCCATTCAACCTTGAAATATTTAAAATAGCAAACCAGGGAGACAATGAGGGCAATTGCAATAAAAGAATCTTATTATTTCTGGGTTCAAAAATAATACCCTTAGATGGGGTAATGGGGCAGAATCTCAGAATGATGAATATCTCAGATTTCAGTACATGGGTTGGAATGGTGTATGTGAAACCTAAAGTATGAACACTTTGTGTGATTGAGATACAAGGGAGAAAAAGGTCATAAGAATTAAGAAGTTTTGGAAATTTGCCTCAGTTTCTTCATCTGTAAAATGATTTGGGGAAGAAATACCCCAAATGGGGTCACAAAGATTTGGATATGATTGAAATGCTTGAACAACAACAAAATAACTCATTTGTCAATCCATCTGGTTCTGGGAATTTTTTTCTGAGGGCTCATTAAAGAGTTTGTTAATTTCTTTTCCCCAAAAAGGATTAAATATTCTATTTCCTCTTCTGTCAACTGGGCAATTTATATTGTAAATATACATTCATTTTACTTAGATTGTCAGATTTATTTGGATATAATTAGGCAAAATAAACATTATACCTTTAATAGTGCAGCAACCTTAAATTTTCCCCTATCAGAACTAGATAAATCTAACCATAAAATAAACAAGAAAGAAGTTAAAGAAAGGAATAAGATTTTAGAAAAATAATATATGGTATATTTTCAGAGAAAATGGAATGAAAATAGAAAAGAGTATGCTTTTCTCAGATATCCAGCATAACTTCACAAAACTGATCATATTTTAAGGCATATAAACCTTAAAATCAAGTGCAGAAAAGAAATATTAAATAATTATTTTATACCATAATGCAATAAAATTACATTCAATAAAGGGCCATGAAAATAGTATTAATAAATAATATTTATATATAAATAATATAATATATATTTAGCAGTATATAAACATAAATAAATAAAAACCCAATAAATAAATAAATAGAATTAGAGATTTTTTGAAACTAAATTACCTAATTATAAAGAATGAGTTCATCAAAAAACAAATCATAGAAATAACAACTTCATTAAATCATCATCATAATTATTATTAAATGAGATAATGTTATAATTATAATTTTATAGAATGAAACCAAATCAGTACTTATGGGGAAATTTATATGCTTAAACACATAACAACAATAGAATAGAGAAAGAACAGAACAATGGATTGGATGTGCAACCAAAAAATTTTAAAAAAATAAGAAATTTAAAATTCTCAATTAAGCATCAAATTGGAAATCCTGAAAAATCAAAGAAGAAAATAAGAAAATTAAAAGTAACAAGCCATTCAATTAACAAATCAAACTATTTTGGTCTACTTTGCTCTGAATATTCTTTTGCAACATGGCTAATATTGAAAGGTTTACAAGATTGCATAGATATAATTTATATTAAATTCCTTGTTTTCTGAAAGAGAAGGGTATGAAGGGAGAGATGAAGGAAGAAAATTTGGCACTCAAAATTTTAAAAAATGAATATTAAAATTTTTGCACATGTAATTGAGAGAAATTTTAAATTTATAAGAAAAAATGATGCAAAGTGGTTACTAAATCTTAATGGCAGAGAAAGGATCTCAAACTAAAAATGGGAAACAATGCATAGGCTCACTTTTTTTCTTCATCCTGTATGTCTTAAAAGGGGTATCATGAAATTTAGATTTTAATGACTACCAAAAAATGGAATGAATATGAGAGCAATCTCTATATCCATAAATATACATACATATATATATATATATATATATACACAGATATACACACATACATTTCTCTCTACATATAATGCATATATGAGACAAATACACATATGTACACACATATAAGAGGACATATATATATATATATATATATATATATATATATATATATATATATATAGTTTTTAAGATTAAAAGCAGATTCTTGATGATAGAGCAGAGAAAGAAGGCAATGCTGAATAAAGATTAGAGAGACTAAGGCTGATTTTACTCAGGTAGGGATATGGCCAATGAGAACTACATTAGTTACTTATCCCACCATTTCAGACATCTCGAGGACATAAAATTCCAGTCTAGATGGAAAAGCGATAGGCTATATAGCTATATAATTCTCCAGTCCTCCACATAGTTTCCATACCAAAGCCTAGATCAGACCATATCACTTCAAGAAATCTTGAAGTTCCCTATCATCTCGAGAATAAGCTATACACACCTATGTGTAGAATTTAAATTTTAAAATATATTTTTAAAGTTATGGTATATGAACATAATGGAATATTATTGTTTTATAAGAAATGATTAGCAGCCTAATTTCAGAAAAGCACAGAGAGACTTACATGAACTAAACTAAATCAAGTGAGTAGAATGAAGAGAATGTTGTACACAGCAACAACATGACTATGTGATGGTTTAGACGTGATTCTTTTCAACAATGAGGTGATTCAGGCCAGTTCCAATAGACTTGTGAGGGAGAGCTCCATCTGCATCCAGGGAGAAGCTGGAGGACTGAGTATGGATCACAACACAGTATTTCTACCTTTTTTTGTGTGGTTTGCTTGGTTGTTGTTGTTGTTGTTTTGTTTTTTTTTCTCTTTCTCATTTTCCCCCTTTTATCTGATTTTTTTGTGCAACATGATAAATGTGGAAATATGCTTAGGGAGAATTGCTTAATTTTTAGCCTAAGTTTAACCTATATTGGATTACTTGCTATTTAAGGGAGACAAGAGGGGAAGAGGGAGAAAAATATGGAACACAAACTTTTGGAAGAGTGAATGTTGAAAATTATCTTTGCATGAATTTTGAAAAATATTAAACTATTACTATAAAATTCTATATTTAAAAATCATTTTATTGAATTAATAGTTAACATTTATTCTATTCAAATCAATCTACATATATATTGGAAGTACAAGCATTTAGAAAGAATTAACACCTCTGAGGGTTTCCTAAGCATTTTTTAGAGCTCTTCATTTACCTTTGGTATTCACTAACACACAATTCACTTGTGGATCCAGGAAGATGTAGCATGTACAGGATGACAAACCAGATTGAGGGTAACTGACAGATCTCAAAGCCGACAGCAAACTGGGTTTAGACACATGTGAAAGCTTCCCTCAGTGGAATGGGTAGATGAGAGCAATTTGTCCCAATGGCCATGAACTGAAGCTTGTGAGTAATGGGAGTGCTAAGAACTTAGACACTGAAGACATCAAAGCCATCCATTACATCCCAGGCAATTGCTTGTCATTCTGACTTTTGTCTTGCCACTGGACTTCAATGACTGTGAAAGAGAAAGTCAGGTTAAGATTGTGCTACTCTAATCTACTTAAATTCTCACGTGAATGATGAAATCACCCCTTAATATCATTGGACCTTTTTGAAAACAAAGAATGAACAACAAATATTTAGTGCCTTATAAATCAAATTATCATCAGAATACTTAAGAATTAATGTTAGATAAATTCAAAAATAGAAACCATTCAGGAAGGAATTCTTTAGTAAACATGAACTAAAGAATCTATTAAAATTGCTTTTATACCAACATTTTGAATTACATACACAATAAACAAAAATAATAGATTATTTTAAAAATAACACTATGAAATGTTTTTGAGCAATGGAAAATTATATTTTTAAGTAAGAGATAATGGGACAATCATACCTAGATATGGAGAAAAAGAGCTCAAAAGGCAAAATAGCAAATCCTGATTATAAAATCAATGTGGCTATAATCAGGAAAAAAAGATAAAGGTGGAAAATTTTTTTCATTAAGATTTTCTAAACTAACAATTATTAATAATAGTATTGATATTATGCTTTAAATTTTGCAAAGTACTTTATATGTATTAATTAACTTAATTTCCCCTATGAGGCAAGTGAGAAAAAACAAAATTTGGGTTAAACACAAGGGTCAATGGTATCTTTTTACATCAAAGAGTAAGATTATAGGGAAAAAGCTTTGGTAATAGTTAGAAAAAATCTGGTAGACTCAATGAACATTGACTAGAAGGATTACTGGGCTAGTATAAGCATTAGTTGAAATTAATAATAAAAATCTTTGTAACAAATGAAATCATGACTTTAGTGCCTTTGTGAAACAATACTTATAGCCAAGAAGCAGAGAAATCAGATCATATAGCCTCATTTAAATTGAGGACTAACAGTGAGAATACTGAAACAAAAAGGTAAAAGATTTTAGGATGGTGATCAGTAAAACGCAGAAGTAGATGACTATCTGGGGGAAAGTGGTAGAAATAGAGTAGCATGTGATTGAGTAACAGAATCTGTTTGTCTAGTTCAGTCTGTACTTGAACAGGTCCTTGATAAGACTGTCCATCCAGCTTACATTTGAACATTCTCAGGGTTCCTGAAATTTCAAGAAAGCCAGTTTCACTTCTGGATAACAATAAGTGTTGGAAGATTGTTCTTCACATGTTTCTCTTCAATTTCTACATTTTCCTCATTCTATCCAAAGGGGACCAAAAAAACCCAAACACAAATCTAATTGTTCTTCTTCATCCAATTTATCCATATATTTGCAGAGCACTGTCTTGTCTCTTCCCTGCTATGTCTTCCACTTTTCAGGCTAAAAATTCCCATTGGGAATTTCATTCTTTTTATAATATAACCAACATATATTTTACTCTTCTGGCCACCCTCTTCTAGATAGTCTCTTGTTTATAGTGTCCTTTCTAAAATGTGTCACCAAGAACTGAACATAAGAGTCTAGAATCACATAATAAATTTAAAATGTAAAAAATATTAAAAACTATATTAAAAAGATATAAAAGGTTAGAATTATTTTGGAATCAATTCTACATGGAAAAAACTTATGCCAAATTGAGACTGACAATGAGTCAATAGTGAGGGGAAAAGGAAGAATAGAGAGAGAATCTAAATTCTGTTCTAATGTTAGAAAATTAGATGGTATATGTCAGTAACATAGATGTGACTATGTAGGTAGTTAATCACTTTAGGTGTATTAGAAGACAAAGAGAGTGATAAATAGACTGAGTTACAAAATATTAGATTTGGAAGAGACCTAAAATTATTCCAATATAATCACTGGTTAGAGTATGAATGCCCCCAACAACATGTAGTTCTCAATATATGCTTGACTGTTAACAGATTTCATATATATATATATATATATATATATATATATATATATATATATATATATATATATATACACAAATGACTTCTATGCATTGTACATATGTGTATAGTATACATATATATGTGAGGGTAAATGTATATATGCTAAATGTATATACATACAAATGTGTGCATGATGATACATATATATTATATATATATATGTTTATGTGTATAGCATATATGTGTATATGTAGTATATAAACACATATGCATAGTATATATACAAACATGGGGGGTAGTGAGAGAGAAAAACAAGAGAGAGAGGAGAGAGAGAAAAAAGAGAAAGAGAGAGACAGAGAGAAACAGAAACACACAGAGAGACATAGAGAGAATAAAAGAGAAACAAGATAGAAAGAGAAAAGAAAGAGAAATAAGAGAGAGAAGAAAGACAAAGGGGAGAGAGAGAGAGAGAGAGAGAGAGAGAGAGAGAGAGAGAGAAGAGAGAGAGAGAGAGAGAGAGAGAGAGAGAGAGAGAGAGAGAGAGAGAGAGAGAGAGAGAGAAAGAGAGAGAGAGAGTGTTAGTTCATGTTGAGAATGGGGAAGAGTTATATTGGCACCGTCAAAGGAGAGGCAAGCAAGTTACAGGACCACCATGACTGGAAAATTTTTCTTTCTTTCACTCTCTAACCTCAAAGAGAAGATTTAAATATACATAATCTAGAGTTCAAAATATGGGCCCAAATGAAACATATGGGTTCAAAATTAAAGTCACTTTTGTTTGTCACTCAACAGGATAGCATTTAACTTATTCTCAGAAACTTGATTCTCTCCCACCAAATGCTGTTTTCACAAAAAGATAATCATAGATATCTAATAAAGTAAATTATACTTTTTCAAAGTAAGTGGTAAAAAGAAATTAAGGAAAATTTACAGATTAATGTGGAAATATAATAAATTCTTTAGCATAGATGAGCACTTTTAATTTAAATGAGAATTAACATCTTTGCTCAACCAAGAAAAGAATACTTGACCTGGATGGTAAGCCACTCAGCACTCTGGTGGATCAGTGGAAAAGATTAAGTACTCAATATAGAGTAGTTAATGACTACAGTTACCTACTATTTCACAAGTCCAAAGACTCCAGTTTTTGGTATAAGAAAATCATTATGTGAAGAAAAATGAAAAACAATAGGACATATATGAAGTGCAGACTGACATTTCATAACATACCAAAATAAAGTCAAAATAGGCACATGATTTAGACATAAAAAGTGATACTATAAATAAATTAGAAAAACAAGGAAAAGTCTACCTGTGAGAGCAATGGGGAAGGGAAGAATTCATGATCAAACAAGAGACAGAATTACAAAATGCAAAATAGATACTTTTGATTATATTATATTAAAAAACTTTTTTATGAACATAACCAATGCAATCAAAGTTAGAAAGATAGCAGAAATCTGGGAAACAATCTTTACAACATGCATTTCTGATAAAAATTAATTATTCAAATATATGGAGAACTAAGTCAAATTTATAAGATTACAAGCTACTTCCCAGGTGACAAATGGGCAAAAGATATGAACAAGAAGTTTTCTGATGAATAAATTTAAGCTATCTATAGTTATATGAAGAAGTTCTGTGAATCACTCTTGAATAGAGAAATGCAAATTACAATCACTCTGAGGTACCACCTTACCCCTTTAAGCTAAAATGACACAAAAATTTTCCTGTTACCATTTTTGATCAATGCTGGAGAGGATGTAGAAAAAATTAGGTCATTCATGTACTGTTGATGGAGTTGTGACTGAATCAAATTATTTTGGAGAGCACAGACTCATGCTCTCCAAATTTAATAACAGCATCATAACAATCTATTGAAGCAGAATCAGAATTTAAAGGGATTTTTTTTGTGATTATCTACTTTAATCCTCTCTTGATGAATTAATCAATTCTATAAAATTCTCACCAAATGGCCACTTAGTTTCTCAAATCTTTCAATGAAGGGAAACTCATTATCACATGAGATAGCTCTAGTTAATAGAAATATTCTTGTACTGAATCAAATCCTACCTCCTTATGACCCCTACTTGTTGTTCCTATTTTTGCCCTTTGGAAACATAAAGAATAAATAATATTGATATTCTAAATTAAAGCTGTATGATATTAGATAACTCGTAACTACTTTGGCAAGCTACTTAACCCTAAGAAAATGATAATAACTATTATGAGTTCTGTGACTGACTAGTCAGAATGACAGTTTTGAGACAGTGGGCTTCTCCTTTCAGTACACTACGGAGGTGAATGTTTAGTCTGTTTCCGTGTAAGATTGGCTATTGACTTATTGGTTTAACTTAAACTAAATTTGGATAAATATTAATATGAATAGATTTCTAATACACTTCTATGTATGGGCATGAGTATAAACAACTTGATTTAATCACAACTTCTGAGGCTCAATTCTAAGATGTATAAATTGAGAATAAACAGTATTATTCTCCATTGAATAAATAAGAAGGTAATTTAATTGAGCAATTGACATATTGCAACACAACTTTTATTGTATTGTAATATATTTTAAAAAAACCTACTGTTATTTAGGACACAGCAAGGGGGCCAAATGATGATTTTGTTCAGCTGTCATTCTGCCATGCTGGGAAGCTATTCATAATATATTAAAGGGCAAACTAGAATAAAGAATTTAGGTGGATGATAGGTTAAAAATTTTTTTCATGATTTCTCATGAGTACTTTTGAATTGCTATGTTATTTTCTGGAGAAATTAAATTGAATTATTAGGGAAAAGAGGAAGAAAGAGTGAGGAAAGCAAGTAATATGGGGATAATGAAAAGAAAATTTATTTAGTTCTGCAAATTTTAGTATTAAATTTTATTAGTATTTATTATCCCTCCTTATATATAAAAGATTTAAGTTATCATGATTCTTTTTTTTTTTTACCATTTTATTTCAGTAAATCTTGATGAAAACAATTGAAATGTTTGAATGGGTAATACATAAGTAAATCATGTATTTAGAGTTATAAGCAGATAAAGCACTTTTCAAGCTTGAAATCTTCATTCCATACCACAATATGATACATAATAATGAACATCTTTCTGTAATAGTTATGCAATAGGAATACAGAAGGCTAGAAATATATTAATATTTTTTCAGATAGCTAAAGACTCACAGATTCAAGAAACAAGGTAACAAGCAAGGAAACAGAAATGATGAATTTGTTTTTGAACATGCTACAGTTTCTAAAACTACTTGTGAAGCAAGAGTTTCATAAAGTAATACTACGAGTTTGTAGTAACTAAGAATCAAACTACTAAAAAGGAGAAAGAAACTCATTGGGAGGGGCTTTTCAATAATTTTGTTAAAATCTTGGATACTATTTTGTGTTTCTCATACTATTGTAAAATATTTAAAAATTTTAAATCTAAACATAAAAATGATCATTTCTCTATAGAAGGTCAGACACAAAAAGAATTTACATGAAACCTGATTCTATAATCTAGTACTTGTTTTTTTTTTAAACATAATACATTCATAATAAATTCTTGTTTATTTATGATTTCCTGTGAATGTCTTTTTCTATTACTCTGTGAAGTTTAAAACAATTTCAATGGCCTTATTCTTTTTTCCTTTCCTTTTCTTTTTTGTTGCATCAATATTACCACTACTTCTCACTACCTTCTCTATTAAAACCTTTAAAAATGTTCCGTGTAATAAATTAGCATAATTAGCCAAAATATACACACACAGTAGCTATGTACAAAACTTTATAACTTCCCCACCCCTTGAGTCTTCTATGTTTTAGGGAGAGAGAAATATGCTTCATCCTAAGTTATTTAGAGATATGGTTGGTTATAGTTTTGATCAGAGCTCTTAAAAGAGTTTAAAAGGAGGTTTGTTTGTTCCCTTGACACTGCTGTTTTTCTTGAATATAATTACTCTGCTGGTTCACTTCACTTTGCATCAGTTCAGGTATCTCTGAAATTGTTTCAGTATTTCTTATGGTAGTCATGTGCCATTATATGAGTACACCAAATATATATTCAGTCATTCCCCAATTAATGAGCATCCCTTTAGTTTCAAGTTCTTTTTTTTTTCTTCCTTAAAGCCAATCCCCAGATCAGAAAGAAGTTTGTTTCATTGTGTTTTCCATGGTGTTATCATATTCTCTCCCTTTCTACTGCAAGTTCTTTCTCTTTTGTTTGCTCTCTCTCTCTCTCTCTCTCTCTCTCTCTCTCTCTCTCTCTCTCTCTCTCTCTCTCTCTCTCTCTCTCTCTCTCTCTCTCTCTCTCCATCTCTCTCTCTTTCTCTCTCTCTCTCTCCATCTCTCTCTGACTCTGTCTCTTTCCCTCTTCCTCTCTCCCTTTTTTCCTCCCTTTTCCCCTCCCTCTATTCTTCAATTGGTAGAGATAAAAGTGTAGATACCAACACCAATACCTTCTCATTTAACCCAAATATGGGAAACATGACTAGAAATACATTTTTCTACAATATAGTTTGCTTTTTACACTCTTCTGTTCTCTCTTGGATCCTTCCCTAAAACAGAATAATCCATCCTCTATTTTTCTTCTGTTTTTTTTTCTTATTTGACCCTTTTATTAATCTTGAATAAATTAAGGTTCTAAAGGGACAAGTTTCTTCTCTTTTAATAAGGTGAGCTTCATATTAACAGAGTTCCTTTCAGCTACTCAACTAAAGTTATTATTTTTTCTTCAATCTTATTTTTGTTTTCAAAGTTTCTACCTAACTTTGAACTTTTCATAAAGCATAGTTGAAATTATATTAATTTTTTTCCTGTAGGTTATATTCAACTATGTAACATTAGTTATTCATGTTTATAAATTTGTATCTAACTTTTAGGAAGCAACATTCAAAAGTTTTCTGTTGTTTATAATGAAATCTATCCTTTTCTTTTGTGATCTTGAATGTGGTTCCTAATACCTCAACTCTTTCTTTCTAGCACTTACATTTTTCCTTTGAAATGGAACTTCTTGGGCTATGTCATTGCTGAGATTTCATTTTGTCATTTGCTTCTGGAGTACTTTGCTCTTTGGTTCTAATAATCTTAGTTTTGAATTCTTGAAATATAATGTCCAGATTTTTCTTGTTCATCATGTTTTTCATGGAGCCAGATGATTTGAAACTCTCTCTACTTAACATGTTTTTCAGCTCGGTTGTTTTTGATAGCAGATATCTTATATGGTCTACTATTTTTCAATAATTTTATCCTGTGCAAATATTTCTTGCACAGGATTTTTATTTGTTTAATTTGTTTAATCTAATTTTTAGCAAGATAATTACTTAGATAAAATTCACTACTTTCTATTCTCAAAATATATTTGCATTATGATTATTTCTTCTAAAATTTTATTTCATTTTTATCTTTTGTTTTATTCCTCCAAGGTATTCAGATAGTCCTCATGGAAAATATAATATTTTCTTCTGAATCTCTTCTGGCATTCCCTCCTCCTAGGTTGGATTTTGAGCTTTCTCTGAATCTATTATCATTATTTATAGATGTCTGTATCTTCTTGTCTTTATTCACATCTTCAGCCTCCCTAAATTGTGACTTTGTGCCAGGGCCAGATTGTACTTTGGAATGGTGTAATTGGTTATCATTTTTTTGTTTGTTTGTTTCAAGTTGGTTCACCTAGGTTCCTTGCTGAACTCAACCTCTTGGGATTAGGCCCCCCTGAATATTAGAAGTTCATAGTTAGAGATCTTTATCAGTTTATGGCAAACTGCTAAAGACCCAGATGCTCTAAATATGAATTATTCCAGTCTGAGCACAGCTATATCACTTTCTACTAATTCTATTCATGGCAATAGTTTATATCATGATTTCCCTTCTATGCCAAAGCTTTTTCCATGGAGCCCTCTTCTCTTCAAAACCTCAATATGGAGCCATACAGATTATGTGTGTCTCAGAGTATTTCCATATAATTGTAGGGAGTCAATTTTTTTGCTTGCGTTGGCACTAGCTGTGCTGTTTATTTCTCCCTTATTATTATCTGTTGGTTTCTTATTGCCCATCTGATTATTCATATAGATTTGTGGTATCAGAATTCCCTTACTATGAGTTTGCATTTCTTAGTTATCACTTGTTTTTTTGGGATTTTTAATTTTTGGATGGGTAAGTCTCAGCAGTCTGCCCCCATGCAGGCAATGGCATTTATTGAAGGTCATTTTCCTTATGTCTTTTAATAATAATCCTGTTCTAAATTTATTGTCTTTGATATCCTCAGTGCTTGCAACATAGTTTAAAGTTTCTTGGGGGAATAACAGCTAGATATTTATATTCCCAGGAAATTCAAGGAGAGGGAGATAAACAATTAGAATTATTATTTAAAAAGCTGAATTAGGCCACAGTTTCAGAGTTCAGAGCCAGGTTAGAAATATATGTGCTAGTACTGATATACTTGACTTAAAATTTTCCTTTAAAAAGGTCATTTGCATTCATTTCTATTAAAATATTTCCTTGAGTTAAATCATCTTATGGAAATTTGATTTTATTACATGAGCTACAATAATGAATACAGATATCAACTTTTTATCAAAATCCCTAACATTAGAGAAATAAGCTTCAAAGTACTGACTTTTATCACCAAAATCAATGATGATGCTATGGAAATGATTCTTGACAAGCAAAAAAGGGATCTTGCATGTGAGACAAAAAAGAACCCTTTCAAATTGTGAGAGATAAATGAGTATGCCTAATGAATGGATTTTAGAAACCCTACTTATTTGCAAACTAACTGTAACAGATCACATTTTTAAAATGCACAGAATGTCTTAGGAATCCATAATATATAAATGCATACACACAAAACACCCATACATACATATATTTATATATATATATCAATTATATGGAGCATATATAATACAAAATATCAGCTAAAATATATTTATGTATGATAAATTAACCACTGTTCCATATAGTACTTACATTTTAATTCATAGGAGTAATTAGCAATGCTTAAAATTTCAGAAACTTTAAGGTCTTAAATCAGTGTTTTTTATATTTAGAATCTGATGAAAGTTAAAATAATCATTTTTAAAGAGAAATTGTTAAACTTCCCAATTTTAATTTATTAATCATCTTGTTTTAACAATGTTTATGAAAATATTTTAAGAAAACCCACCAAGTACAAGAATGTGCATTATAGGGAATATGCATATCATTTGCATTACACACACACACACACACACACACACACACACACAGTACATCATTGCCAGTTAGAAAAAATGATGATAAGAGAGGAATAAAATAGAGGGAAAAGGAAATAAAAACTCTCAAGAATATCCTCTTGTTGTAAAGGCAAGTTAGAAAATACTAGTACTTAAAGGAAGTATTATTTTAAACCCAACAGATAATGTTTTTGAATGAACTGTCTTCATGCAAGATAAGAGTTAGACTAGATGATCTTTGAGGTCCCTATTCTATTTTACCCTATGGTTTCACTCTATGGAAAATCATTCTCTTCTTTCTTCATTTTATCCCTTCCTCATTCATCAAGTTTAACATTATTTCTGTGAACTTCTTTTGATTATATTTTTCATTTTCATCAATCTATACATGCACATATATTGTATAAGCTGTGTAAACTTAAACCAAACATCTCTGGACTAGAATTTTCTCATTTTTACTTGTTGATTTTTAATATTGTTTCCTTAATAAACATTTTGTGATTTAAATTTCAGCTGCCAAGACAATTAGTAATGATTCATTTTATTTATCATCATCAACAAAATTATAGAAAATAAATTAAAGACATAGCTTTCTTTGTATCATATAAAGTGAAATTCAGTTTGTAGAAAATAATCATTACAGTATATTTCATTTCTTATCCTTTTCCTTCAATTTTGGAAACATTTAACTGAGATCAATCTCATAATTTAGTGGGTATGGATTTTTATGTTTCAGTTTTTAAAAGAGTTTTCTATCTCATTTGTGCTTGTTGTATACATATGGTTCTGTTTATGTGACTCATGCCTTGGGCACCTGCTGATCTAGATGCTACATTTATATTGTTCATTGACACTTTTATTTTTCCTCTGTCTACTTCCTGCTGTGCTGTGGTTTAATGAATAATTTGTTTAGTGTTATTAGTTCATAAAGCTAGAATAAAGACAATAGAATTGAGAAAACTGCTATATAAAATAGTTTAATTCCAAAGTTCTGTGAGGTTTATATTCATAACTCTTAAGAAATAATTCCTTCAGTATTTTTATAGGTGAATATATGGGTGTTTGTGGTCTCTCAGGATTTGTGATTTCCATTCCAAGAATTTCTACAACACTTGACCACATTTTCTATCTCCTTGCATTGTTACATTTTTCCTTCATGTATGAAATTGTAGAGATCCTGCCTTTAAAGGATGTCTGCTCCTTCAGCACCAAGAACAGAGCTGCAGACATAATTATACATAGTTCACTAAATAGCCTTTTGATGATTTTAAAAAATGTTATTATTATTATTATTTTTAGTGTATAGATTCATTTTGGAGAAGGGGGAATTTTGAACCTGGAAATCCTCAGATATTCCCTAAGTTACTTTATTTTTCTAAATTTCTTTAAAACTTAGAAGTATTTGTGCAAAGTTGCTTCTAAGACACCCAATCATGTTGATTTACCTAGTATTTTTCCCACTGCATCACATAATTTTAGAATTAGAAAAATCCCAATGGCCTTTTATTAAAATTTATATTCAATTCAGAATATCCACCACAAAGTATTCAAAAAGTTATCAACCAGCCTTTAATTAAAGACTCTAGTGAGAAAAAAAAATCAACTTCCTCTGGAGCTTCACTTTTTAGGAAGTTTTTCCTGACTTCAAGCATAAAGTTTCTTCTACTCATTGTTCCTAGTTCTTCTCTTTAAGACCAAACAATACAAGACTAACCTACCTTCCACATGGAAGTCCTATGAATACTCTAAGATAGTAATCCTGTCTCTCTACCTTTCAGATATTTTGTTCTCCAAGTTAAATAGTCAGTTACTTCAGCCAAATCTTATATTTCCAGGAAATCAAGGCCTTTACCACTCTGATTATCAACCATACCCTAGTAGTTGCTGGTTTATCAAAATTCTTCCAAAATGTGATGTTCAGAGTTCAACAAAATATATCAGCTTAGATGGCCAGAACATAATAGGTCAAAATAATATTTCACTTAACGTATTTCCACATTTTCCTGAAATATTAAATTGTTGGCTTATACTGATCTTACAGTTCACAAAAAATCATTTTTTCATATAAACCACTGTCTAATAATGCTTTACCAGTTTATTCTTATAAAGTTGATATTTAATCAAAGTGTAAGACTTTACATTTATTCCTATTATAGTTCAAATTTATAGATTTAGTCTGATAAATCTTGTGTGATTCTGACTGCAACTCTGTAACATTGAATGGTGTCTTTCTAGCTACTTGAAATATTTTCTCTTTGACCTGAGAGCTCTAGAATTTAACTTTAAAATGCCTGAGAATTTGTTTTTTTATTCCCGTCAGGAAATAACCAATGGACTCTTTTGATTTCTATTTTACCTTCAATCTAAGATGTCAGGGCAATTTTCCTTCATAATTTTCTGAAATATGATGTCTAGGCCTTATCTTTGATTGTGAATTTCTAATAGCCCAATAATTCTTAAATTAGCTTTACTTGATCTACCTTTTAGGTCAGTTGTTTTTCCAATGAGATATTTCATATTTTCTTCTATTTTTTTCATTCTTTTGACTTTGCTTTTCAATGTCTCTTGAAGTCCTTAGCTCATAGTGGTTGTTCTGTTGTTTCAATTCTGTTTGATTCATGGTTTTTCTTGGATTTGGATTTTCTTGGAAATGATCAACGGGGGTGATTTGCCATTTTCTTTCCCTCACTCATATCATAGATGAGAAAACAGAAGCAAATGGGTTTAAGTGACTTGTCCATAGTCATCTATCAGTGTCTGAAGTCAGATTTAAATGCAGAAAGTGACTCTTTTTGATTCCAGGTCTGGTGCACTATTCAGCTTCCATTTGCCTAATTCTTATTTTAATGAATTATTTTATTCAGTGAGATTTTGTACCTTTTTCCATTTTGCCAGTTCTTCTTTTTAAGGAATTCTTATCTTCAATATCTTTGTGCCTCTTTTACTAGCTGTTAATATTGTTTTCACATTTTTCTTATAAAACTCATTATTTTTAATTTTTTCTTCTACTTCTCTTCTACATCTCTTTAACTCTTCCAGAAATTCCTTTTGGGTTGTTTTTTTTATCAGGATTTTATTTTATTTTGCTTATTCTTAATAAGGTTATTATAAAGTTTTGGAAACATCTTAATATTTAATAAAAATCTATTATGAATTACAAGTCCATTTTCAATCAAATGGATAGTTATTGACAAGTAGTAGAACTTTCTGTAAGTGAAAGAGAAAAGAAGCTTCAGATGATAATGATGAAGAAGCAAAGAACAGTTTGACAAGCTGGTATAGCTTGTAATCAGCCCTTTTTTCCAGTGTTTTCAAATTTTGAATATCCCCAGTTTATGTGAGCACTGTTTTGTTTTGTTTTGTTTTTCTTCCCAGATTATTTTTAGCTTCCGAATACAATTCTTCCTTTGCAACAACAACAACAACAACAACAAAATTCGGTTCTGCACATATATATTGTACCCAGGATATACTATAAAATATTTAATATGTATGGGAATGCCTGCCATCTATGGGAGGGGGTGGAGGGAAGGAAGGGAAAAATTTGGAACAAAGTTCCCTTCGGAACAGAAGGGAGTACAAGGGATAATGTTGTAAAAAAATTACCTATGAATATGTACTATCAAAGAAAATGTTATAATTATAAAAATTAATAAAAAAAGAATATCCCCAGTTTACATTTCTTTACATTTGAAATGCACTACCTCTTCACTTCTGAGAATTCCTAGCTTCTTTCAAAGTATAGTCCTGGTAACATCTCTAACTGGAAGGCCAAGTGACTAGTACATAGTAGAAACTTAATGCTTGTTGAATTAAATGTATTGTTTGATTTCTGTTGATTTGCTTCATCTGTGATTAAATACTGGATAGAAGGTTGATCCAAGTATGTTTTCTTCCTCTCTTGACCCTCACAATAAGTCTGAGTATTGGGTAAGTGCCACTTAAGTGGAACATATTCTTTACAGATAATTTGAAGTCACAAATCATCATCCAGAGAAGACTGGTATTTAAAATGGACTTCTATAATGATGGACACCTTGTGATGGTTGTTGAAAATTACTCATATTCACAAATTCACCTAAGAGAAATGTATTCCTATTGCTTGTTTCTTGGCTTTTTACATTATCTACCTAAAAAGCTCATTCACAATTGGATAGACCAATTCAACAAGGTGGTGTTCAGATTACATGATGAGAGTTGAATAATGTACCCTTTAAAATCTAACCTTCCTCCCTGCCCTCAACATTTTGTCTTTTATGGACAGTAAGGCCATTATTATTATCTAATTATTCTGAATGTCATGGAGGATATGGTTATGCATCTGGCAAGTTGCCATTTCCTAGTAGAAACATCTTTAAAACTTTGCTATCAAAAGTAATTCTTTTACTTGGATTTTACCTAGGTCATCTTATGTGATGCAAATGAACAAAACTTGTATTCACTTGATGTCAGTATCTGGCAGATTGTTCAGTAAATGAATCACTATAGTTGCATCTTGTATACTTTTGACACCTGCATGACAAGTACTTTGTCAGAGGAGAATTTTCAAGGCAATGTTTTGCTCTGATTCAAATTCTTTTTTAAAAATCTATAAACAGCTTAACCTTTTGTTTTTTCTTAAATAAGCATTTATCAATCTGCTTGTGAACATAAAGATGTGGTTCACTAGAGGAAATATCCTGTGAATACCTGCCTGTACCTTTCTTATTTTCACCACAGCCAACCTATGTATGTGTATATTCTATTTTCATGAAAATATTAAAGATCAAATAGGTGTATAGGTTAGTAGTTGCTGTTTTCTTCCTATTCTTCTTCTTCTTGTGTGTGTGTGTGTGTGTGTGTGTGTGTGTGTGTGTGTATGTGTTTGAGAAAAACCATATCTATGACCTTTCCATTTTCTTGGAATCTTCCCCTCTTTGAAATCTTGAGCAGCAACCAATAAATGCTTGAAGCCTATAGTACTTTCAATAGATTTCTTCTAATTCTTTGCCCTTCCCTTCCTATTCTTCTTAACTTTATTTCTTTAAGTGTCATTATTTCTTCATATAGCACAATGGGTTCAGAGGCCATATAAGTTTAAGTGTGCTGATTCACTAAGGTTGTCTATGAGGAAAAAAAGATCACTGGAAAAATCCTGGCAAATATTTTTAGAATTGAATATAAGTAAATATTCTTGGAAGCAGACTTTTTATTTCCCCTTAAATGGTGTGCTTATCCATATTTTCAACAACTGTATTAGATATTTCTGAGATTCTTCTATAAATTTGACAAATGTAACTGATATGAGAACCATGTCCTAAGAAAATGTCATTTTATATCAAAAAATATAAATATATATATGTATATTTAATAGATGTATATACAGATATAAGCACTTATTTATCACTAATCCTTCTAGTTTTTTCAGCTTGTGAGGCAGCCATTGGCCTTGCACTGCTGGTCAAAATATGAAATCCAAGGCCACATGAAAAAAAATTGTGGTAAAGAGGTATCAGAAATTGTAATGGGATATATAAAAATGTAAATAAACATGGAGGTGAATTTATAGCCAGACAATAGACAGCTTCAATGGGACAATACTTCCAAATGGACTGGTACGAACAGAACCCTAGTGAAGTGCTCCATGCTGAAATGCAATCAATTATTTTCTGAAGGGACAGTCATGGTCTCCTATCAGAAAAAGGCTCCAAAGCATAGAAATATTCCCCAATTAATTAATTTCCTATATAATGAAGTAGAGAGAACACTACACTGGCAGAAAAGAGCAATGGGCTCTAGCTCTGCCACAAGAGCCTTAAAACATATGTTAGGAAACAGTGGTGTGAAAAAGAGCATTGGCTTGTATTCATAGAACATAAGTACACATATTACTCTAACTCCTATTACCCTCATGAACTTGCTCAAGTCATTTAACATCAGTCTCAGTTGCCACTTTAGGAGTAGAGAGCCGAATTAAATGATGTCTGCGATCCCCATAAGGTCTGAATCAATGATCCTATAACGTTCTTTGTCCTACTTAAGACAGTGATATGAGAACCTTGGCCCAAATGTTAGTAAAGTATTCTCCCTCTTTCCAGTTATCCAAATCTTCTTCTGATCTCTAAAGTTTGGTTCACGTCCCACCAAATTTTCCTAAAATTTGCTCCATTTACTTAATTCTTCCAAATGTGTCTCTTTTCTCAGTTTCATGTAGTAATTCTCTCTACCACTTAGAATATTTTTTTCTTTTTAGGTTAGTTACTCTTCCCTTACTCACCAGAAGGTAAATTTGACATCTTCCCTTTTATTCTCTAAAGCACCTAGTAGAGTCCTGGTCACAAAGTAAGCACTTAATAAATGTTGCCTGATTGCTTGCATTGCACAATGGCAAGAGCAGTGGAACTTTAGTACAACTGAGCTGTACTCCAAACTCAGACTTCACTTAGTTATATAGCCTTGATCAAGTAATTTTATTTTATTTTTTGATCTTTGATTTTCTCATTGAAACAAAGAGATTGAAAGAAATTAAATACCTGGGCCTTTGTAACTAAATTTCTATACTTTTAATATTCCCATCTGGCACAGATACTGACCCTGAGCAAAGAGAAAAGGACACATCAAAGATGGAAATACAAGATGTTTCATTGTTTTGATTTTTTTAAAATTGTGTAAAGTTCTAGTGATTGTAATGGTACTTCACATTCACTTGGTGATTAATGCTTTTCAAGAGCTCTTTCCCATAGTTGAATTATCTTGTTTTAGAATTGAATTCTTGAGAAACATAAGCCAAATTGTATACCTAATTTGAATATAGTATCTTCACCATTAATTAAATTAGCCTAATCACTAAACCTTCAAAAATAGAATTTGCAAGTACCTTTACTATCAAATACCATCATAGCATATCAGGAGCATTTAAGTGCAAGCTGTAGTTTCTGAATTTGTGGTCATAATCTGCTATAAAATTAAATGATTACTTCTTGGGGACTTATAAGAGAACTAAAATCAGCATAATTTTCATTAAACTCTGAATACGCAGAGCATTGCAAACATTTACAGTGAGTAGTGTTCATAAGAGTGAAATAAAATATGTAAAACTATGTCTCATTGAATGTTTTCATATTCTCTAGTGCCTAGCACAGAGTTCTTAAAGTGGATGAAGAACTCAGGTCTACTCATTGACTTGCCAGCTTATAGCACATTTAAAATGTCTATGATCAAATTTATGAAACTTATGGATTAATAGATGCTGCCAAGAAAATTACTTTCCAAAGTTTTATTATCATAAAAAGGCTACTGGAATATAGTGAAGCCCAAGTTTTGAAAAGTTTCCAAACTGGAAAAGCTTTGAGTACAGGTTTGATAACAGTACTGATCAACCAAAGTCTGGCACTGCAAAATACAGAAAAACTCACCAGCTAATGTTTCAACCATATGAACTCACTATGGAGGCAAAGAGGCAAAAAAGGGCTACGATCTTCATTGGTGAAAAGGGTAATCCCTTTCTGAAAATCAGGGCTCACTTGAAGTATTAATTGATATAAAAATGCCAAACTGAACAATTACTGGACCTAGCCAAGTGGATATCATCAAAATAACTGTTTCACTAAGTCATAGTTACCCCTGATGAACTCTTGCAACCCAACAAAAGTACGAGTTGGATTTTTGTGCTACAAAGACCTTCTTTCCATCCAGTACCAATGAAGAAGATTCTGCAGGATCCTTCTTTTTACTATGGAGCTGGGAGCTGGGGTACAGAGAGAGAGATAAAATTGGGAACCATGAATCTACTGTGGGAGTTTTTAGACTAGATCTACCATCTATCTAGAATGCCCAAAAATACAGAGTTCTCAAAGATCACAAAAGCAAGATTCACTCATTTATATTTAGCATTTCTAAAAGGCAAGATTGTCATGAATCCCATTGCAATTGACATTAAATCCAACACTAAAACAAATTTCTATTAGATGCCTACAACATAAAAAGCACTGCTCAAGTTCTTGGCAATACAAAGACAAAATGACAACGTTCCATTCAAAGAAATTACATTCTATCTTAAGAATAATACACAGTATGTAAATGAGTGAGACCAATAACAATTGGGGAGACGAGGAATGGTTCCCATTGGGGGAATGCATGAACTGAGCTATGGAAGAAACTATAGAATTTTAAAAGCTGCAGATGAGTATGGAGATGGAGTCCTAGGTTCAGAAAAGAGCAAAGAGATTAATTAGACTTAATTAGAATAGGTAGTGGGGAGTAATGTTCTTGAGGATGACTTCAAGATTTTGAATTAAATGAGAGAAAAGATCAGGAAGCAAGAGACCACACACTAAGGCAACAAAGGGAGAACAGAGCTAGAGAAGGAAGTTTCAACACTGAAATGCTCCCAGGGAGGCAGTCATGAAATCAGAGAGTTTCCCAAAGCTTCAATCACATTTGTGAGAAGCAGGCAGGGATGATCTTATAAATGTGTAGCTACTAGCTCTTCAAAAACTTACATACTGCAAACTTTTAAATTTAATCTGCATTATTAATATTTTCTTCATAATTTTCTTATATTGGGAAAATCAACAAAATAATTATGCTATTCTTTGTTTATAGTATATTAATTTCAGGATGTAAATTCTCAATGTGAAAATTTAACAATCAGTTTCTGCGGGGCAGCTAGGTGGTGCAGTGGGTAGAGTACAGCCCTAAGAAGAGGAGAATCTGGTTTTAAATCAGGGCTCAAACCTTTAAAAAGTCAGCTTTTAAGCTAGTAGGAGGTGACTCCAGCATTTCCCTAGATATAAGTGTTTGTATCCAATAAATCTGTTGGGTTTTCTTAAATAGAGTCAGTCAGGGATTTGGCTAGATGCAATGTGATTATCTAAATAAACACAACTTCTACCTCTCACTGCTAATGACTCAGTTCCTCTCTTTGGGTTTAAATCACTCTGGTATTTGACCATCTCAGAGATGAATTACATTGTAGAAGTTCTCTTTCTAATCAATTCCCCTTCATCCCACTTCAGCCTGAGCTGATGAAAATCTCTTCTTCCCTTTTGGGTGACCTTCACCTCGTTCAGTTCCAAATCACACTCTTATGAGCTTTGTTTGAAATAACTATAAATAAATATACATTTTTAATAAGAATTACGAATTGAATATAAATACAAATAAGCAAATAAATGAATAAGCTTCCATTTGGAGTCTATAATAGCCATAGTTGTGTATAGAGATTTTATCCCCTTTCCCTTGCCCTTATCCTTTTCCCCATTTGTCAGAAGGAAAACAGAAAGTCAAGTCATTAAAAATGGCATCTATAAATAAAAGGGAGTTGTTTGTCCCTGAGCAACACTCCAGAGAGGGAGAATAAAACAAGAGACAAATGCAGTCACTTTAATTCCAACAGTCTTGCCATCCTGACTTGGCCATCCCTTGCCAATTCTTCTCCTCCATCTATTGCCTCAGCCTTGTTGGATCATGTTCACCTTTCCTTCATCTGTGCTTTACCTGCCACATCACAAACTCTCAGGGCCACTAGTTTCAGGGACAGCTCCTGGTCCCTGAATTCCCCAGCAGCTGGGAAGAGGGACCAAGACGCATGAGGACCAGGCTGGCTTAGAGTCTTGTCTCTCCTCTTTCTCTCTCCAAGGGGAATTTTTGCATTTTGGGCATATGATTTCTTTTGGGAAGTTCCCTGAAGATCAAAAGCTCTAGAAACTTGGGAAGTCATTTGACAGCACCTGCTTCTAGCATTGCTCCAATATCCTTCAGGAAAGGGTTTCATTATTAGGAACTAGGGACATTAATTAGGAAATCTGCTCTGATTTATATTTTATGCACAATGACACTTAGGACTTAACTATAGGGGCACTATATGTTAAGACATCTCTTTGTATAAAACTGACAGCTTTGATCTTTTAGGGGTTGACTGCCTACTGGAATATAGCCTCTTTTTAAGAAAAAGGCTATATGGCTTTTGCGTTTACATGTCCAGTACCTAGTAGTGCTTCAAACACAGTAGCCAGTTGAGTGAATTGTCATTCATTCATTTCAAGAAACAGGAGAAATTATAGCTAACAAACATGCTGTGCCATAAATGTATTTTCTATTAGAGATCATTCTACTTAAAGGAAACTATCATCTAGCATTTGACTCAGTAATCCCATAATTCTTGAGTTTTTCTAACCCATTCTCATTCATTTTACTGCTATATTTTCATCTGGTCTCCTAACTATGATCTTACTTAGTTTTATAGCTCCTTATCTCTAATTATTGTTTTCCTTAGCTTGTAAATTCCAGTTTCTCCAACTGTGGTTTAAGTCTAGAACCAACTTAAATCCATATTATACAAAGTTTACTCCTCTCTGCCCATGCCTTATTTGCTAATTGAACCTCACAGCTCTCAGTACATTTTTCTATATACTTTGGACCATATTTTATTTTGACTAATTGTAAATCCACCAGGAAAAAAAAAACTTTCCACATCAATTTATGAATTCTACTGACAGATAAAAATAAATTTCATTATTTCATATATGATTTATTGTTGTTTCATTCATTGATTGTAGATTTTAATGGGTTATTTTGTAAATATTTAAGAGAGAGAGACCAGATAAAATGTCTTGTCTGGATCATGTGACCCAAGTGTCTAAGAAAACTCACCAACCTGGATATTCCAGCTGATAAAAGGTGAGACCTAGTTAACAACATGAAGATGTTTTATACAACCAATGTGTCTGGTTGCCTATTGTAGAAAGTGATATTAGGTCCAATTTGGAAGTAGAAAAAAAAGGGGGAATTCAAATTAAAGCCAGAACAAGGCATGGACCCAAAGAAATGAATCAAAGAACATGAAAACTCAAGAGTGATAAATATAACAACAATCAAAATAAGAGTTCCAAGGTAAGATTTCAAAAAAAAAAAAAGGTCTTGGTTAGCACAGAGACAAGCCAACAGCAACTAGATAAGCAAGCTGCTTCAACAGCAATCTACTGGAAAGTGAAATTCTTTGAAAGTTTACCAAGAATAATCCTTTCCCACCAGAAGCAGATGGGTTGGCCCCGAAAAAGGTGACTTCTTTGAGTTAGGGAAGTTAATGACACATCCTCTAGCTAAATGGAAATAGAGTTCCCAATCCCAGTTTTCCCAGGTAGAAATGAGTCCAGATATCAAAAATGGGTTTCATGAAACAAGTAGTCTTTGAAGCAAGGATTTATGTAAGAGAGCCATCTAGTAGGAGGAATACATAGATCTTCCTCAGAGGAAAACTTTAATGGTATAAGTTGTAAGATTTTAGAATACTAACAAGTAAAAAGATATTCAGAACCATAAAGACTGCTTTCATATAGTCTAGATCATCTAGAAATCAGAATGAATTATGAACAAAGATCTATGGTTCATATATCTACATCTAAAAATAAATAAATGAAAAAAATTCTTTAATATTGCTTTCTTTGAGAAACAAGGAATCATGGGAACCTTTTTACTTTAGACTCAGTTCAGTCATGCTCAAATTAAACAATCTAGAGCATATGACATTTTCTTTTATATTCCTAGAAAAGTAACACTTGTCACGAAATGCCTCTCTACTGAGGTTCACTTTGGGGATATTTCTGTGGGAAAAGAATTCCTCATATACACAATACTATTGCAATGCCAAGTGAGAAATACTGAGGGATTTTTTTTTTCATTTTCATCAATCTAAATCTCTTTGATGATCAAAGAGGGAAATACACACATTAGAATTAAAATAAAAAGCAATTGTGATCTGGTGACAATAATCCATGACAGTAAAAGGAGAATAACACAAGTCCAGCTTTTTTTTTTTCAGCTTCTTCTGAACATATGGTGTTATTTTCCTATCTGGAAAGTAATGTTCTTGACATTCTTGTTATCTGAGTGAGGGGCAGGTGGGGACTAGAAAGGCAGTGTAGAGTGATACATAACTGAGTCCAAGCAAAAACTGCCTTTTGTTTGCTGGCTATAGCTAGTGTTAATTATGTTCTTGGAGCTCCCCCCTTCTTTTTACATAATAAATGACATGTGTCATTTATTATTCTTATTCTTATTTATTATCTTCAGATGTCTTCTATTATGGAAGCAAAAGGGAGATGTCCTTTAAGAGTTTTAGCTAAAAATAAACTTGGAGTTTAAAGAACCACTCCCCCTCCTAAGTGGAATGAAGAGAGATAGAAGCCATAATTAGCTATCCAAGATAAATAATGCTGTTGGCACCCAGTGGCAGTGCCAGAGACAAGTTTTCAATGATCATTAGCTTCTGGATGTGCCAGTCATCTCACCTGAGCCAATGTATATAGAACCAGGAATTGGGAAAGAGAAGACATTAATTATAGCCCCTCAACTTCTGGGTTTATGTGTATCAGGTTAAATCTTGGGAATATTTCAAAGAACCCTATCTCATTTTGCCCTTGCCCAAATTTTTCTCTAGGAAATATCAGAATATATCACTCAAATCTAAACCTATTTTTAGGGCTCCACAGATTTTGGTAAATTTTTCCATGTGTTCTGAGTAAGCATTCAAAGTGATAATGTATCCTGGGACAAGGATTTTGAGAAAACACAAAAATGACTCTCAGCAGCCCACAAACTACTGGTAGAATACTCTTCCTTGTCTAGTCAGTTATACCACCTAGATCCCAGAAGAACATCCCAGTCCCCCAGTGCTACCATGTGACTCGGATTCCCTCCACAGGGGAAAGCAATTTTGGATTACTGCAGAATGATTTCTCCTCCTCAATAGTTCCCAGTGCACTGGATTTTCAGATCTGGAACACATACTCTACATTTATGAAATGATGCTCATGGATTCCACAACTTTTTTTAAGATGAACTTAGGGTTTCCAGAGAGGCAGCTCCATCCCCAATAAGCTTGCAATATCAGATAACTCAAGCAAGTAGCAGAAATCAAGGTTCCATTCCTATGGGTAAGACAGGAACTATATGATGAATCAAGAAGGACTTAGATTCAAAGCAGTAAATATAGCAAAAATCAAGAACTCCAAGATGAGATGGCTTATATTGTGGCTTAGTCCCTTGCTGTTCTTTTAGCTTCAGGGCCCTGTGTGTAATTTTCTTATCTCTCCCACTCTCTGTCTGTCAGTCAGTCTATCTCTTTTTCTCCAGGAACCAGTTTTTAAAATGGAATACTTCCTCCTCTGTCTGAGAGGATAGATTCCCAATCCCTACAGGAACTTAGCCTTATCTAGAAAAATCCCTTCTCTATCTTGATCCAGGAGGCAGTTTCCTAAAACTTTCTAGGATGAGTATTGCCCATAAAATCTTAGCCCATTCTCTCCAGGAGTTGGGGTGATGGGTTCCTTGTCCAGACCCGAAATCCCCTTGAGAAAAGTTATGCCCTTGCCTCCCCACTACTATGTCTAGGAACAAGGAATACTGGGACCTCTTGTTACTCCAGGTGGCTCTCAGCTTTCATGTCCCAGATATCTCAGCATCTCTGAGAAATAATGGGCAAAGGAATCCATTCTTTACATGAACCCCTCCTTCTATAGTTCTGACCAAAGGGGCAGCGTTCAATTTCAATGGAGCCACAGTTTTACAATTCAGTAAAACCCCTTATCCCTAGGACTTAAGAAGCTAGCCTTATCCTTAGTAAGGTATAGCTGACCTTGCACTAGTAAATAGTCTGCCACCTGTAAAATGTTCTCAGTGGACATGGTCACACTCTACATTGGGATACACATTCCCAGCTCCCCCAAACTTGTGGATAATAGAGCTCCTCAGCCAATATAGCCCTTATGTAGCCTAAAATAGTAAGGATGGGAAGAAATAATGGACTTGTGATTTTGTTGGTACAGGAACTCCCAGATGAGAAAAAGTCCTTAGAGGGGCGCTTTCTGTGCAAGTTTCCCAGTACACCAAGTTAAGTATGTTGCCCAAGGTAACAGCCTGTATGTATAAGAAATGAAAGTTGGATCTCAAATTTCCAGCTCATGAGTCAGTTCTCCATTCATTATGCCATGATACATCTTTGCTAAATAGATATTATGTGAATATCTTTGTGAAAAGTTTATGTGTATTTAACATGCATTGGTCAACTTGCCCTCTGGGTGGTGGAGGGGGAAGGATGGGAAAAATTAGAACAAAAGGTTTGGCAATTGTCAATGCTGTAAAATTACCCATGCATATATCTGGTAAATAAAGACCATAAAAAATTAAAAAAAGAAAATTTTATGTGAAACTTTTTATATGCCATACATAAACTGTAAATAAACTAAGAATATGGACCTATCAGATGACCAGTAAATATTTAGAAATCCTATTATGTGTTTATTTTTCCTTTCTAATAACAAAATCTGCTCTGCTTTAAGAAAATCTAACATATAAAAAGCCAAACTTTCCAAAATCAGCCAATCCCTAATTCAATTTATGATTTATTGAGTAGCTACTATGGGCATTGCATCTTTTGCCTTATGATAGGATTTATTTTTCTGAAAGTTTTCTTTTAAAAAAATTACAAAACAAGACAAAAATGGTGCTACATTTGGAGTTCGGAGACCCGAATGTGAAACTTTCCTCTCCTTTTTATCACTTGTGTGATCCCAGGAAATTAAGTTACTTTATCTAGCCTTCAACCTCCTTCTGTGTAACATATGCAGTTTGCTATTTTCCTACTGCATTTATTATTTCAAAAAGCCATTTCAACCCCGTTATTTCCTAGTGTATATTATTTCAAAGAGATATTTCAACTCCAGAATTATGATCTTATGATCTCATCACCTGCGTATCCAACACTAAAAAGTCAAGGAGTCAGGAGTAATTTGAGTTCTAACCATAAGGCTTAGTACTTGAGATCCCCACCCCCTCCTATATTCTGTGATTTGATTAAAATATCATCAATGGATGAGCAATAAGAAATGAAGATTGACCAATCATATTTGAATAGGGCTACAAAAGTTGTACATGCAAGTTCTCTGAGGCAATCTCTTGTAAATATTCATAGTATTATATTTATATACATATACACATACAATCCCGTTGTCCTAGAGTGTCCCTCAAAATGCATCTAGTGTCCCAACAGCTCTACCCAGAGCCGGAGCATTAGCAGCCATGGCTACGGCAGCAGCCTGACTAGGAACAACCGGAGAGGGATTTCCTGTTCTTGCAACCCTCTCAGTGCTGGCAGCTGCCAAGTGAGCCGCCTCGCTGCAGATGCCCTTTAGTTTCTTGCTGCAAATCTATTCCAGATTTGTCCATCATTAAGGACAAGTTCACCAAGGGTGACAGCTTAGGGGAAATCACGCCATCCGTGGCATTTTATCCTGGATTTCCACAAATAGATCAGGTTAACTTTATTTCCTTTGCCAGCAGTGATCTGGAGGACAGCACTTCTTTTTCATCAAGCATAAGTGGTGTCCCTGAGCACCAAGGGAGGAAACAAAATGCCCATCTGCCATGTGTGACAGTGCCCTTTCCCTGAGAAGTTCATACTAGATGAACCTCGGCCTACCAACTGGCTTCAAGTTGGCAGAACGAGAAACAGAATGGATGATCGTTGGGGGAAAAAGGAAAAAGGGCACCTGCCAGGCCTGTAGGCTCCTACAGTTATACATCCTCTATTTTAGAAAAGGTTTGATTTGATGTCTTTTTCAACTTCCATATTAATTTCCCTTCATTATAGAAGGAGGAAGCTAAGTGGCTCAGTGAATAGAGTACAAGCCTTGAAGTCAGGAGGACCTGAGTTCAAATCTAGCCTCAGACATTTAACACTTCCTAGCTGTGTGACTGTGGGGAAGTCACTTAATCCCAACTGCCTCAGCAAATATATAAATATATAAATATATATATATATATATATATATATATATATATATATATATATATATATATATATATATATATATATACATACATACATATATATGTATATATATATGTATGTATGAATCAGTTACTCATACTTTTAATTTTTATTTAATTTATATAAAATAATACAAATATAAGTCATAACAAAATTTAATCAGTTTTATCATTTTATTTAAAAGTTTGTATTGATTTTTTTTTAACAATCCCTCTTACTAAACAGAAATCTCCCTTGAAACAACAACCAAAAAACACAGTTAAGCAAAACCGATGGACATGTTGCACATGAGTAACAATATATTTCTCATTTAATACTTATAGTCTACCTCATTTTTAGTGGAAAATGGAAGCATTATTCATCAATGGTTGCTTAGATTCAGGGAAAGTCATATATTAATCTGAATTTTGATGATCATTTTAGTGCTGGATTCCATTATTGTATATTACTGTTCTCTCAGTTTTGATTACTTCATTCCAAAAAAGAACAAATAAATCTTCCCAAATTTCTCTTAATTCCTCAGGTTCAACGTTTCTTATGACAGAGTTTGTTGCTGCAGCTGTTCCATTCATGTCTCACTCTTTGTGGCTGCATTTGAGGTTTTCTTGGAAAAGACCCTGGAGCAGTTTCCATTTTCTTCTTTAGCTCATCTTACGGATGAGGAAACTGAGGCAGACAGGGGTGAATGTCTAGGGGGCCAACAATGCCAAATGCAAAGAGATAGATCTGTGTTATACCTTAGTTACTTACTCACTTATTGTTCTGCCAACTGTAGAATGGCATGCCCTCTGAGGAAATACTGAGTTATCAAGGAAAGCAGGGTGGAAACCAGCTTGGATATTAATAGGATTTATTTGGTTCGATCAGGTTAACTGGAGCATATGCACAAGAGCAGGTTGTCCTGGTGACAGCACGACAAAGTATCCTCCTGCACCTCCACACCAACTGCAGGCCAGATTAGTATTATTTAACAAAGAACTGTGCCCACGGGGATATAAAACTGTGTGTACCCTTTGACCCCACTGTTCCACTACTCAGTCTGTATCCTAAGGAAATCTGAAAGGAGGGGAAAAGGACCCACATATGCAAAAACGTCTGTAGCATCCCTTTTTGTGGTAGCAAAGAATTGGAAAATGAGTGGATGCCCATTGATTGGGGAACAAGTTGTGGTACATGAAGGTAATAGAATATTATTGTTCTATAAAATGATGAATAAGCTGGTTTTAAAAAGGCCTGGAAAGGTTTACATGAACTGATGCTGAACCAGGAATACATTGTACACAATAATAGCAAGAATGTGCGATGATCAACTATGAAAGACTTGGTTCTTCTCAGAGGTTCAGTGATTCAAGGCGATCCCTATAGACTTTGGCAGAAAATGCCATCTGCTTCCAGAAAAAGAACTAAGGAGACTGAATGTAATGCTATGTTCACTTCTTTTTTCTGTTGTTTTTTCTCTCCCCTGGTTTTTCCCTTGCGCTATGACTTTTCTCTCTCAACATCACTCATAAATCAATGTGTATCAAAAATAAATAAATTTATTACAATAAAAAAGTGTTATTTAACAAAGAAGTCATAGAGCCAGGGATGGCTTAGGGTCTTGTTCCCATGGGATAGCTGGAGCTTCCTTGGCTGGCCTACCGCCATTCAAAGTGATTTCCCAGGATCACAAAGCTGCTAATTGTCTGAGGCCAGATTTGAACTCACAAAGATGAGTGTATTTGATGTGGGCCTAGAACTCTACCCACTGTGTCACCTAGCTGCCCATATAGCACAGAAGTCCATTTTTGTTTCTGTGTTTTTAGTACCACAGAAATGCTGCCATGACTATCTTAGGACAAAAAAGAACCAGAATTCATTTTTTTACCTTCTTGTGGTATATTTGCAGTAGTAGTAATATCACAGGGCCAAAGGTAATGAATGATTTACTAATTTTTAAAAAAATAATTCCAGATTGTTTTCTGAAACTCTTGGACTAAATACAGACCCATTTTGTATTCGTATTCTCTCATAATAAGACCTCTAACATAGTTACTCTTCTGTCATCTTTGTCACTGGGTACCTTGTGAGATAAATGTTATTTTAATAGATTTTTATGTCATAGGTTTCCCATTTTGGAGTTGACTAGTCTGTATTTTCATGATTTCATGGATAAATAGAGTACCTGGACATCCAGAGTGTGTTGCCCAAAAGTTCCCCTTTGTAGATGTGAAAATGTACCATTTTGCATGGCTTTCTGTTGAAAAGTAACATTGCCAAAGATGCCTGAGTTTCCTATTTACATCCTGGGAAGTAGGGGTAAGTTAATTCACTTCAGAATACATATGGAAAGTAGAACTTTATGCTTTTAACAAAGGTATTATATGAAGTCTTTTTGTGTGTGTAATATATTCACATCATATGAATATCTATTTATCTATATATTCATTAGAAGAATGAAAAGAGCTTTAAATTTTATCCAATTTAACTTCTCAACTTACAAAGGAAACAGAATAGAAATACAAGACATTCTTTCATTTATAAAGTATTCATATCATAACAAAATTTCTTTAAATAGCATGCTCTCCTGATACGTTTTTTTTTAAATGATCCAATTTTCAAAAAATTGTTTGAACCAAATCTTCTAGAAACATACATCTAAGTCAAAACTAGATTGTGTATGTGCTGTAGATGCTTTATGTATTCAGTGAAAGCCATCCCACTGAGAAACAACATTTCATTTACAGGGATGATCTTTCAGGAGCGTTAACAAGTTAAGACAAGAAGTTCAGTACACACAGTAACATAGATAATTAACACCTACACACAAGTCTGAGATTCTATTGTAAGAGTGTTTTTAAGATAGCATTGTGTGAAGAGACATAAGAATTTCAAAATGATGGCTGCTCACTTTTGCTGAGGAAATTAGATGTTAGATAATTATGAATCATTATTTGGTCATCTCATAAATGTTCTTCAAAGGTTATAGGAAGTAGGAAAGCCAGAACTTACACTTGGATCTTCTGAATTAATCCAATATTATTTTTCCATTATTCTTAACATGATCCATCACCTTCTTACTTCTCTACTTCTCTCTCTCTCTCTCTCTCTCTCTCTCTCTCTCTCTCTCTCTCTCTCTCTCTCTCTCCCCTCTCTCTCTCTCCCCTCTCTCTCTCTCTCCTCTCTCTCTCTCTCTCCTCTCTCTCTCTCTCTCTCTCTCTCTCTCTCTCTCTCTCTCTCTCTCTCTCTCTCTCTCTCTCTCTCTCTCTCTCCTCTCTCTCTCTCTCCTCTCTCTCTCTCTCTCTCTCTCTCTCTCTCTCTCTCTCTCTCTCTCTCTCTCTCTCTCTCTGTGTGTGTCTCTCTCTCTTTCTTCCTCTTTCTCTCTCTTTCCTCTCTCCTCTCTTCTCTCTCCTCTCTCTCTCTTTTTCCCTCTATCTCTTTCTGTCTCTCTCTGTGTGTCTCTCCATCCCTGTCCATCTATCTGTGTCTCTCTGTGTTCTCTGTGCCTCCTTTCCCTCTCCCCTTCCAAAAATCCTGATTTACTTACTGGTTCCCATGAAATCTATGTCTTATTGCCATGCTTTCATATAACCTCTTCTTCTGGACAAGTATGGAGTCCCTGCTCACTTCTGATTTTTAGAATTCATAGATTTCTTGAAGAAGCAATTCAAGGACTATGTGAGAACTTTTCTGATCTCCCTAGTTGTAAACTCCCCAGATTTATTTTGTATAAGATTTATATTTTAGGAGACAGTTACAGGGCACAACGGATTAAACACTGGACCTGGAATCAGGAGGATTTGAGGTTAAAACTGGCTTTAGATATTTACTAGTTCTGTGATCCTGAGCAAGTAACCTAATCTCATGTGTAAAATAGGAATAATAATGTAATCCAAGTATTTTTAAAGAATAAAATGATTATATTTGTAAAAATCACTTTGTAAACATTAAGCTGATTAAAACTCTTGTTACTATTGTTATTTATTATGATCTCCAACTGTATATCTATTAATTACTTAATGAAATTAAACTTTTAATTTCATTAAAATTGAAGTTGCTTGATGGTGGAGAGTACTTAGCTGTGTTGCTATATTCCCAACGATTTGCCCACAATAGGCTCATAACAATTACTGAATGGTTGAATGATATTCAAACTCAGAATATTTCTAGAACTCATTCAAATGATAGATGTCTTTCTTGTAATTAGACAAGGATTAATGCCAAAAAGGAAAAAAAATACTTAATGCTGCTGTCACTGACCATGACACTTTGAAAAAGTGTCTCCTTGATTCTTATTAAAATTGGTTCACAAAGTGGTCCTGAACAAACAGCTTTGAGAAAGAATAATACAAGGCAGACAATGTATCAAAGCAGAACAATCAAGGTAGTAAGTACCCAACTTTCATATTTTTGAGAAAAGAACTTGAGGTTCAAGGAGTGCACAAACACAAACATACAGATGCATATATATATATATATATATATATAAAATCACACATATACAAAAACACATTCGTCCCTTTAAAAGATTAGTAAAATTCCCATTGTGCTAGAGAAGTTTTTCTCTTTCATTCTACTTTATTTTTTTTGCCTATTTTAGAATTTTCATGGTATTTTATGACTTTGGTCTCTCTTATAGTCAGTCACCCAGGTCCTCTCATCAGGATACCAGGACAAAGCTCCTTGAATTATGGTTTTCCCCTAGAACTCTCCCTCTCTTGTCAAAATTAACTTCTCTGGGGGCCTGGCTTTTTCAAGACTGATCCCTGCTTGGTCACAGTGAGTAGGGAGCAGATTGATTTAGTTACATGCAAATAGGCTTGATCTTTGTGTAGTAGCAGGAACTTATATTAACACAGCTCTCTATAAAGCACTTAGCATGTATTTCTTCATTTGATTTTCACAACTTCATGAGAAAACTGAAGATCATAAAAATAAGACTTCCAGTACAAGGCTCTGTCTACTGTACAACCCTACAGTTTCTAGAGGGGCTTGACATGCTTTTCCTTAAAGGCAGGGGGACACTGAATGACCTCTTTAGAACTCTGGGATGCTTCTATGAAGTGTCATTTGCTACCCTCTTCCTAGACAAGTCAAATATTTATAAAAGAGTTCCTCGTCTAATGATCTTATTTCATTTTATATTTAACTCAAGCAGTTGGTTTGAAAAGGCCTAAAGGTTCTATTCAAAATTTTATGAAAGCCTGAGACCTACATGTTTGTTAATTGGTTGGACTTTCACCATCAAGGAAGCAAGAAATGCTTGACATAATGTATAACATTTTGTTTCTGTACTCTCTGGGGATTCTCAAGGGCTTCATTAGCAGATGGTCTCTGAAAGCAGGCATCCTAGATTCTGGACTGGTGAATATCATTGCCCTTAATTATTCAGTAACTAGTTTGTGCAGGTCAATCTTAAGGCCTGAATATTACACTCACAGAGGCATGGATAATAAATTACCACATGTCAAAGGATGTTTGCTTCCTCTTCAATTAAATGCTAAGATTTTTTTCATCTGAACCCATGAAAATCATTGAGTGGTACTTACCACGGCCAGCGATCTAGTTTTGCTCAACACTGTTAGTTCTATAAACCAGATGATTTTGCTTGTACCTTGGAGACACAATCTGCTTTTTTTGTCTTTATAACTGAAAATACTTAACTCAATTATGCCTGAAAGAATCCCACCAGAAATCTCCTCCAGCCATCACTTTTGGTCAGACCAAGATCACAACACAATGCCCCACTCCATCCTCTCCAGAATGTAATACTTGCTCTCCTTAGCCTATCCGAAGGTTCAGATAGCTAGGCCCATCTCAAGGTTATGGGAGTTTACCATTAAACCAGTCTGACAGTGACATTAGTAAGGAGGAACCTCCCTCCAGAGCTGCTGGTTCCCATGCCCAAGTCTTGTGTTCAGATCCCCAGTATCTGAGCTCTCTATTCTGCAGAGCCAACACTAACCATTTTGGAGCCCTGAGTAAGCAGCTCTCGGGTTATTTTTGTCACCCTGTGGCCAGCTTGTAGAGGAAACTCTCTGAGCATTTCCTGGGCTCTGGATACAGAACCAGAACTAAGATTTTTAGTTCAGTAGGAACTACCTATCTCTACCCACATAGTTCCATTGAGCAGAATCTGGGGCCATTAACAACAACCTGGAATCAATCTCAGCCCTTGATAGCTTTTTCTGCTCTATCACAATGTCTTATAAACATTTTTTAAAAGTTTCACCAGGCAAACAAAATATTCCATGCTTAAATATGATACAAAAGTTGGGTAAAAATCTGAAACTACACATATTTTCCTTCCATTTGACATTCCTTTATGTCTATTGAACCAAGCCAGATCCACTATTCTATCGAAGACTGGACCTAGGTTCTAAGGTTGTTGCCTACAGGCATAAATCTTATTTCCTTGACCTTGAAAGTATATTAAGTAACATAACTATTTTTATTTTGGTTTACTAAATAATAATAGAAACGTTCACATATATAATCAAAAAAAATTGTCAACACACATAGCCTTAATGTGCATGGAGAAGCCATGCCCAATAATCTGCCTTGGCATCCTAGGAAGGATAAATGGACTACTTTGAAGAAGCAAGCTAATAATACTTTCAGCGTCCAGAGTTGTACAAGAGAATCCTTTCAAATAAGAGACAAATAAGAGTTTGTTAGACTTGAATACAGGAAGACTGACTATCAGCTCCTGCCTTTGTGATGGTATGAGTTTAAGTTATTTATAATCTGTTTGAGTCTTAATATTTTTATCTAAAATGGGAATAATAATACCTATAGTGCCTATTTGATAAACTGGTTATGAAGTTTTGATAAGATAGCATATATTATTTGAAACTTTGACGAGAGACATATAAGCAATTTTACACTGTATTGTATTATACTATAAACAAAGTATACACTAGTATATACAAAGTATAGTATAAAATTATTGTATACAAAGCCTTATGGCATTATCACTTTGTCCGCTTGACTTTTTTTTAACATATGAGTATTGGAAGAAAAATCTCCTTAACATAAATCCTGAAAGGGCATGAAAAACTAAACTCAATATGCTAATGGTGCTAAGTAGTATAAGAAATGGTATGATTTATTATTTTTAAAAGCTTCTTTAACCTAGCTTTTATATTCCAAAATCTTTCATTAGAAACTAAAAGCTTCTTTTGTGAATTCAGCAATGGTCTATTTTTCTCTTGGATTGTGAGCTGGCAATTTCAATAACCAAAAGATGATCCTTTTTCTTCTCTGCCTACTGAGAATTCTTACAATGCCTGTCCCGAGGAACTTGTAGACGAAGAGGCAATATAACATATACACACATGTGACCAAAGGTACAATTTGAGAGTACGCTCAGAAAGATGGAAGCAAAGGACTGCAAGGTAAACAAGAAGCCTTGGAGACTGACCAGATGAGGAAGATGAAGGATAATAAAAATGATAATAGAAATGACTCATATGACATTTTATGTTTGTTGAACATTTTAGAAATATATTTAATTTTATTTTCATTATAATTACAGGAATCAAGTACGGTCATTATCTCCATTTTATAGATGAGGAGACTTAGAAAGGCAAAAGTAAATTGAGTTGCCAAAGATTAAGAGAGCAGTTAAGTGTCTGAGGACAAATTTTTACTCTGCTTTTTCTGATTATTGATCCAGTGCTCTATCTGAAGCATTCCCTAGTTGCTGTAAATAAAAGAGTTTTAAAAGATAATATAAGAATTCATAACTGAGAAACTGAATAGATGATGATGCTTTTGACAGAAACTATGACATCTAAAGTAGGAACATATTTCTGGGAAGAGCTAATGAGTTCTTTTTGAGTTTGAGATGCTACTTGGACGTCCAGGGCGACTTCAATAGTTGGTGATTCAAGCAAAGATTCTGTGGAACTGGAGCAATATATTTAGGAGCCATCTGCCTAGAGGTGACAGAAGTGAGAGAATAAAATAGGTTACCAAGGCAGAGAAAATTAGGGAGAAGAGGGCTGGAGGAAGAATCTTGGAAATAAACAGTATATGGGATTTGGAAAGAGGAAGCAAGAAAAGAGAATAAATAGAACAGAAATAGTTAAAGAAAAACTTTGTCAAGTGTCAAGAAAAACTTTGAGAACTATTTTTCTGAAAGTGAAATACCTTCAGAAACCAAGAGAGGAAAGACTATTTAGAGAGAAATGGTATCCTATAAAATTCGCCCTAGTTCCAAACTGCTCTCCAGAATCACTGGATCAATTCACAACTCCACCAACATCCCATTAGTGTCCCAATTTTTCCACATACCCTCCAACATTTGACTTTTCTGTCATATTAATCAATCAAATAAGTGTGAGGCATTTGCATTTCTGTAATCAGTAGTGATTTAGAGCATTTCCAAAGGATTACTGATAGCTTTGTTTTCCTTTTTCTAAAAAAAGTCTTTTCAAATCATGTGATCATTTGTCAATTGATGAGTGACTTGTATTCTTATAAATTTGACTCAATTCTCTATATATTTGAGAAATGATATCTTCATCAAAAAAAAAATTGTTGCGGTTTGCCTCCCTACCCCATTTTCTTGTTTTCTTTCTAATTTTGGCTTCATTTTTTTAGTTTGTACAAACCCTTTAGTTTAATGTAACCAAAATTATGAAGTAAATGAGGGGATTTAATGGATCATATGCTTCATTTGAAGTTAGGAAAACACAAGTTCAAATCTGATCTCAAATACTCACTGGCTGTATGATCCTGAACAGAGCATTTAACCTCTGTGTGTCTTTCTCTATTGATGAAGGAAATATCAGACTACTCTAATATCTTTGCCAAGACAGCCCCAAATGGGCTTATAAAGAGTGGGGCATGACTGAATGGCTAAACAGCAATCAAAGACTCAAATATCTCTTGTTTGGTCATCTTACCTTATCCAATGGATTTGATAGAAAAAAATTTCCATGCTTCCCAAATTTGCTTATGACCTTACTTAATTGTGCTTCCTTTAATTATGTTCAAGACCTATCTGAAGTTCCTAAAGCTTTATTTCTTGGCCAAATTGAAATACACTACCTTTTTTCCTGAAAAAAAAAGTTTTTGTTGACTTTTTTTTGCAATGCAGTTCATTTCATTATATGGAAAATTTGCATGATAAGCCAGGTTTTGATGAAAAGAATCATCTATGGATCATGGCAGGCCTATCTGGAAATAACTTCTTGAAAGATTGAAGAGAAATGAAGAGAGATGACTAGAAGCAAATGTGACATTATACAATTTTCTTGAGGGGATTCTTGGGTTTATCAGTCACTCCTGAGGGGGACATCTTCATAAAAATGTATAACCTTGAGGTGAACATTGCAATAAAAGAGTTACAGGGCACTTGTACTACAACCAAATGAACCATGCTAACATGTTTGACAACTCATCTCCTGAGAAAAAGGCAAACAATGCCAGAAGGGATGATCGATAGAAGCCTGGGCTTTCTTGCTTAATTAACTTTGACTGGGATGCTCTCCCTTCCTTACCTCTCTATTTACCATTCTACCACTGGGAATTTCTAGCTCCATTCAAGGTAAAATGTATGTATCATCTCTAAAATAAGACCTGTTCTAATCTTTCCCACTCCCTTCCCCAAATGCTAACATTGGTCTTCCCCATTCAGTTCTTTGTATATTGTTATTTGTATGTGTATTTCTTGTTTTCTTCCAATAAAATTCAAGGTCTTTGAAGACAGATCCCATTCTCATTCTTGTTTTTGTCTTTCTGGAACCTAACAGTGCAAAGTCAGTGATTAGTAAAGTTCTGCTGAATTGAATTGAACTAATCCCTGGGTTAAGCAAAAATAGGGAATAGAATGAATTTAAAGAATTAACTTATTTTTGACCAGGCTTCTGAATTATATGTTAGGATAGGAAGAAAGAAATGATCATCTCTACCATGGACCAAGTCATTTTATAAGGAAGAGTACTGATTCTGTAGTTTTTTTTATAAATCAACAGCAAAAATTAATCTCTCAGAATATCTTTAATGATGACTTTGCAAAAACCCCTTTGGCAGTCAAAATTGGTGAACAGTAATGTACAATTTCAGAATGTGTGTGGAGTATTCCACTCTTCATGACATTATGGTAGAACTGTTCATTATTATCCTAGAAAGAAAAGATCTCTAATAATTAGGATTGTTTAACTGTTAAAAGGAAAGCTTTCTTTGTTCAACATTTTTAAACACACATATACACACAAAAACACAAACACACAAACACACACACTAACCCTTTAGATTATATTACTTGTCCCTACTCAAAAACTATTATTAGAAAGAAAAAACCTAGATGTCTCAACTTGGCATGGAACTCTCATAATAGTATAGTATATTATCTTCTATTTTTCCACCAGAACAGTCTTCATTCTAGCCAGATTGAGTCTTCTGTGTCACACACAGATTCCCAGTACACAATGGACTTGGAATATCTCCATCAAATCCCCTCAGCCTATTCAAATTTTATCCATTTTTCAAAGAACAGTTTGATGATCTGGTTGTGATTCCTTCTTTCTATCCAGTTCTTTTCTTTTGGGGGCTATAGGATTGTATTTCTCATTTGGCTAAAAACACTGTTTTGCAAGGTTACTGAAAACTATTTTAGACTTATTCAATTAAACCATCTGTTGAACAAAAGTGTGGCATCGATTCATATTTTTGCTCATTCATTAAAGATAGCAGATTAGGACACTGATTGATCTCTAACCTAGAAGTTCTATTTTATCTGCTGAACCTGATCTTTCCCCTCTTCTAAGTCTGTTTCTTAAATCACTGTCACTTCTCAGCAGAATTTTCCAGGAAAGCAGAGTCGGTCAGTACAGGTCTGAAAAGGTTCTGAGTCATCTCTACTTTGTAGTTACTTATTTGGAGCATTCAAGTTATTGCAGGACAATTCCCTGAAATAAACAGTATCCCCAGAGCCACTGACACCAGAGATGACCCTAGCCTGTCATTGAATTGGGAAAAATACCTTATACTAGAAACAATTGTGTCTAGGACTAGTTTGGGACCAAACTTACCTTATGGGATGAGTCCCTTGCAGGTTTTTCTAGTGTTTCATTCGTCCTTTTAAATGCAGGTCTGATACAAATCATTTCTCATTCTTAGTACAGTCCCAGAAATTTTTATCCCTGAAGGTTGTCAGGCCACTTGGGTTCCAATTTATTTAGTTTACATTGTGCTAAGTAAATCTAGAGAAGATTTTTATATAAATAATTTACTAATAGAGTTTAAAAAAACACAATGTTCCTCATCCTCCATCTCCAAGTAGATTTCTTGTGATGCAGATGCTACTTCTTTCTTTGGGAGTCCACAAAAAACTGATATTGAGCTCTTTCTATTCCCCCTTTTATGATGTATATAATATTTATCCTCAAAGATGAACAAAAAGAGAAACTTCTGAAAACTTTGCATTTTTTATTATAGAGAGGAAAGTAGGATCCCTTTCCTATTCACTGAACTGCTATAATTTTACCTTTTGTGATATGCAAAAACTTGATCTATTGTTTCACAAGCTCTTTATGTATTTTACCAGAAAGAAAAGCAGGAATTTTTAGAGTTTTTCCATAACAAGGATACTGAAGAATATAACTTTTCACAACAACTAAATCATAGAAACCATGCTAAGGTGCAAAATCGAACCTCTGTTTGAACACCTCTATTGACAAGAGGCTCAATACATCCTGACATAGCTCATTCCATTTTCTGACAGCTTTAATTGTCAGGAAGTTCTTTTTGTAAGCTGTAATAAAAAATGTCTCCCTGTGACTTTGCCATGTTAATCTCAGTTTTGGTTCTTGTGATCAAGTTGTTTTTTTTTTTATTCCATATAAATCCCTTTAAATATTTGAAGACAATGAACATGCCCCTCCACATCCTCCTTTGTTCATCCTAATTCTTTTAACAAATTTTTATATGACATCATTTGGAATCATCTTGCTTTTATTCATAAAGCCTTTTATTGGACACAATAAATGGACAACCTGTGAATGTTATTCTGAACATTTAGACACAAGAAATGAAAAAAAACCTTCCCAAAGTGTTCTGATCAGTATAGTGGAACTACTTATTGCCTTTTTAGTCCCCGAAACTACTATCATCAAACAAAAGGAGCCTAGGATTGAGTTAACCCTTTGGACAGCCATACATCACACTGCTGACTCATTTTGTTCTTGCAACTAGAAATGTTACCTCCAAAGTCTTTTCAAACAAACTAGTCTTAAATCATGTGTCTTTTATAGGATATATGTACAAATGATTTTAAACTTCATTATTAGATAGCTTGGGATCTGGTACATGCAGCCTTACTATAATGTCATACATATTTCAAGCTCTTGGTGCTATGTTCCTGAAAATTTTCTCTTTCCATCAAAGACCATGTCCTAAGAACATGTCAGACAGGTGATCGAGGCCTCTTGCAGAGATCTTGTGATGAAGAGAGTCATCCACATCCAGAAAGAGGGCTATGGGAACTGAATGTGGATCACAACACAGCATTTCATATTTTTCTTGTTTGCTTGCATTTTGTTTTCTCTCATTTTTTTACTTTTTTGATATGATTTTTCTTGTGCAGAAAGTAAATTGTATAATTATGCATACAGATATTGGATTTACCATATATTTTAACATGTTTAATATATATTGGATTACTTGCCATCTGGGTAAGGCAGTGGAGGAGAAAAGAGGGAAAAATTTGGAGCACAAAATTTTGCAAGGATCAGTGTTGAAAAATTAGCCATGTGTATGTTTTGTATGTTTTGAAAATAAAAAGCTGCAATAAAAAAAGAACATGTCATTCAGATGGCTGTTCACTACAGAATCTAATCAAGTTCTCAGCTTTAGAAGCACTCTACATGGGATGTGGAAGTGGAAGTATTAAGACTCAATACACATCAAATCCCTTACCCCATACATTAACATTTACATCAGGTTTCTGAAGATCCAATGGGACTGCCAATGCCAACCTTGTACTCATTGCTTTGCTTTCCTCAACCCACCAGGGCCCCAAGCTCCTGCATACTCAATCCCACTTGTCAATTCTCATAAATTCTCTTCCCTCTGACCACACTTGAACTTAAATGAACTGCTGAGGCTTCTAGCTCCCAGACACTCCTGCTTTCCAACTTCATCCCTCAATTTCTTACCTCTTTTCCATATCATGCTTTCAATAATTTTGCTTCAGCTCAGTATCAAGTATTTACAAAATTTACCTTCTCTCCTTTTAAAAATGATAAATTAGCCCCTGTAGTTTGGGGGCATCTCTCTTATTTCCCTGACCCCTAAAAGATCAGAGAAACTAATTACAAATAACATTTATGAGTACTTTCAGGACCCTGGGAGGAGAAGGTTTAAATATAAATCAGTAACTGTATCTGTGGGGCTGTGGCAACTCGGAATATTGCTGTGTGCCCATTTCCTCATCAATAAATATGAGGGTTTGGGAGCAAATTATTTCAAATGTTCCTTCCACTTCCAATTATTATTTGTCTAGCTTAGAAAATAAAATTCATTTAGAACCACTGTTTTTTTTTTTCTTTCTGCTCATCCATCTTTGGTTACATTCCCTCTTAATCAAGTTAAATTTGACCTTAGTTTTCTAAAAATCATTTTTCCTAGTAGAGAAGCTGGAAGCAAAATCACAGCTGCATGTTTCTGCTTTCTCCATTGTCTTGTCAAGTTCAAGTAGAATCTCTATCATTTCCTCTTTCTTCTTTATATATGACTATGTCTTTTAAAAACCATTCTGTTCTTGACATTTTTCATCATTTCTTGGTCATCTTGGGCTTTAGCATTTCTGACAAATGCAAACAAAGGCAACACAGTTCACAACTGCACCAGAAAGCCCTTCTCTTCAAAGGAGAGACAGATGCAGGTGTAAACATCTTTAGAGAATTAGGAATAAAGAAATCACCTCACCCCCTCCTGCCCCTGCTGATGACACTCAAGACTTTGGAGATGACAAAAATCTGTCACTTTCCCCCAAGACTTGTTTTAAGTAACTATAATTTTTAGGAATACATCAGATGTTTACTTAATCAATTGTGTTCAACTGAACTTCATTAAGGTGAAAAACATTTTTCTTCTCAATAGCTGGCACAGGTAAATTCAGGTGTCAACCTAAGCTTGCAAAGAATGAAGCTGTTGTATTGCTTCCAACAGTTTTGTGCTCAAATAACAAATTCCATCTTCACGACATCCATTTGTTTCTATCCACTTGCTTCCTTGGTGGTTTTACATATTTGTTTTTCATAAATAACACTGAATTCCAATTCAGTCAATGCATTGAGATTTTTGAGAAGCAGCTTGGTATAGCGGAGCAGACATGGGTCAGAGACTTAGTTTAAATAGCCATGGGATTGAGGGAATCATTTACCATCTCTGAACCTCACTTTCCTGAACTTTAAAAACAGCATGATAACACTTGTTTTCCCTACTTCAGGCTTGTCGTAGAAAAGTATTTCATCAGCTATATAAATACAAGTGATTATGAATAGTTGAAGACTCACTAAAGGTATATACATCCATCCATTGGAAGACACTGGACACAAGACTCCCTAGCTAGAATGTAATTTACATTTCGATTCTTCCTGGCTCTTCTGTAATTTCAGCAGAAATCAAGAAATATCCCTAACCACTAGAGATGAGGAAAAACACTAGTTCTTCTTTTTGGATAGCATGATACACATTTCCTCTGTACAAAAGGAAAAGATACACATCTACTATCAGCTAAGAATAGAGCTTTAAATGAAGTCACGCCATTGTCTCAGCTCACAAGGAGTCCAACTTGTGACGGTTTACAAACATGCTCCCTGTTTCAGAGTAACTACACAATGTTCCTGCATCCATGATTTCATTAATTTAGTAACTATTCCCCCTGCCAGCCCTGGGGTGCAAATGACAATCCTTGATATCTTGTTTGACTTTTGCCCATGTGCTCCTAGAAATTCTCCATATGGAGGCTTCCTTCTGCCCCATCTCTTCAAAATGTGCGTTTAGAAATAGAATTCGGAGGGTTTTTCCAGTTATTCCCTTCTATTAATACACAACTGGATTGTCTCCTTTTATGGTAACACATATCTTCAATCATCATTTTTAAGCAATTTCTGTGATTTTTCTCATAAGTAATATACAGCAACATGCTATTACTCATCAGGTACCTCTCTAGTTTTCTTTTGGAGTACCCCATAATTTTAATTCTTCAGAGACTTTAGCATCCCATGACTCATGGCCAAATATCAGGAGTATATTGATGTTTTAAAAATAGGCCTTTATCAGAGGCAGATAGATGGTGCAGTGGATAGAGCACCAGACCTGAAGTCAGGAGGACCTGAGTTCAAATCTTGTGTTGGACACTTAACACTTCTAGCTATGTGACCCTGGGCAAATCACTTAACTTCAATTACCTCAGGAAAAAATAGGCTTTTATCACTCTGAAACCATGCTCCCAAAATTGTTAAAATATACAACCATACTCTTTGATCTAGTGATACTATGATTAGTTTATGATTAGACTATCCTAAATAAGTCAAAGAAAAAGAAAAAGGATTGCTTGTAAAGAAAGATATTTAGAGCAGTTCTTTTATAGTGGCAAAAATGGATACTAAGGGGATATCCATCAACAATGGTTAAACAAATTATGGTATATGAATGTAATTGAATAATATTATGTTATAATAAATAGTAAAAAAGATGGTTTCAAGGAGAGCTGGAAAGACATGCATGAAATAATACAGAGTAAAGTGAGCAGAACTGAGAAAGCTATCTGTATAAAAACAATATATAAAAGACAAAGAACTTTGAAAGACTTAATAATTCTTATTCATTGTAATTGAATTGCTAACCACAATTCCAGAGGACTCAGGAGGAATGGTATCGAAGGATGAAATGGCACAGCAAAGCCAGAAGCAGATTTGTAATCATAGGATCTGAGTTTAAAGCTGATGTCTTTTAATTACTATATGACTTTTAAGTAGTAATTCACTTAGTTGACTAGATCCCTTCTCCTCCTTGAGAAGAAGATGACATCCATAAGCTCACCTCAGCTCTAAATTTTGTCATATGAACAAGGCACATCTATCCAGGCTTTCTCTTTCTTCATAATTTTCCTCCTTTCTTTTTGCCTTCTCACTTATTTCTTCCTCACCTTCTACATTCCTGTCAAGTTTTACTTTCCATAATTACAAAACAATTTTAAATTTAAAAAAATTCCTTCTCTTTCTTTGCAGCAATTCTGCAACTGCTTTCTTTTAGTATTATGTGACCCCAAAGATGGTGCAATAATTGATAATAATAATACTTGCCCAGAGGTGGTCCTGATTGGTACGAAGGCCTGTAAAAGCTACGTTTTGTATTTCCTCATTTGAGGAGTTTTTGATCTATTCAAAAGATAAATACGAAGTTATGAATAAATCTATAATTTATATCAAATACCACATCATGAATTTAATGAATTTAGTTTTCTATTCACATTAGATTCAACTTACTAAAATTGTTTTATAAGCAAATGTATACAGTAGGTGATTTAAAAACAACCTATTTCAAAGCTAATAATTTATTACCCTCATGATAGGGAAAGAAAACACAATACAATTTTGCTAAACATGAAACTAAAAGGATTTCCTCACTTGAAAACTTTTTTATATGAATGTTTCCCAACTATTTTAAATGTAGAAATATAAACAAAATACTAAAATACTCCAATGGATCTGGGATGTCATAGATGCTCTCTTCACTATCAAAGAATGTAAATGATCGGCTTGCCCATCCCCTTGTGACTTGTTCATGACTCTCTTTTAAACCTACCACAAAGCATCAACTCAACCTGATGAGGGCCTTTCTTCCATTAACTTAATACTAGGTGGATGTGAATGGGACATACAGGTAAGATATAACATATTCCTTGTTCTCACTTTGCAACCAGTGCATCTTTTTCTGTGGTCCTTAAAACCCATCAAAAAAAAAAAAAAGAATGCTCATATCATACAAAACAACACCACATTGTTTTCCCTCTTCCCTCGTGAAGTTTTGTTCCCTCCTCTTCATCTGCCACGTCTTTTGAACAAACTTCCAGATTTCAAATGTGGATTTTGCTGAGCTCATGGATCAGCCCTGAACAACTAGATTGTTTGTATTATAGGTAGAACACTAGGCCTGGAGTCAAGACCCAAGTTCAAAACTGACCTTGGACACATAGCCACCTGAATGTAAGCAAATCACTTATCCTCATCTATAAAATAGGGATAACAATAGAAGCTACCTCCCAAGTTTGTTGTAAGGATTAAAGGTGGTGTGTAGAAATATCTTAGCACATAGTAGGTTCTCAGTAAATGCTAATCACTTTTCTCTCTTCCCCTCTCAGATCTTGTATATTCCTCCCATCTGATCTCTTATTTGCTATGTTGTCCTAGTTGCTTTGACAACTAGCCCTTTTACTTTGAACAATCCAAAGCCTACTTTTGGCCCCTTCATTAATGGTAACCACTATAGACTGACCCTTCTGGACAAAGTCACCTTGCCAACCATCATAGCCCATGCCTCTGAGATCTCTCTGTTAGGGCCCCTGACCAAGCATATCTAGGGCTCATTCCTTAATGATACAGAGAAAAACCATGGCAATTCTTTGAATTTTCTAAGGGAGAGGAAAGAGAATCAAGATTAATCAAAGCCAAATGATTAAAGAGACATAGATTGAAGATGATTGAAGGAGAGGACAAATGGGATTTTTATAACAGAAGTACCTTTTCAAAGTTAACTGTAGCTGTTGTGAATGCTATGATTATCCACTTAGTGTCTCTCTGGAAAGGAAATTTCAATTATATTTTCACTCACCTATTCAGGTTATAATTGTTATGCCAAGGGTTGAAGCTCAAAATGTCCTAGTCTTAAAAGCTCATACAATATTTACCTATAGTTATCCCTGGAGGATGGTTCTGTCTAACCTACTATATTCATCTTTATAATAGCATTTCTGAATTGTCACCTGTGTTAGGGCGAGAGCTTTTGAATAAGACTCTGGAGTCTATCTAAATGCCACAAATCCCATACCATATACCAGCTGAATAGCTGTTAAGTCTTGTGAAGGATTTATCTATTTCATTGTGTTTGTGCTTTAGCAATGTACTTTTAATAACAAAATGCTCTTTTCTAATTGATGTGATTAAACACACACACCCATACACACACACACACACACACACACACACACACACACACACACACACACTTACAGCTTTCTTGCTTCTGAGCAACATTACAATACTTAATGTAAACTTTTTCAATTCTGTATTAGGAGGGGTTTGATATATATGGAGATCCAAGTATAGCGAGAGTAGCTTAAATAATGCAAATTCAAATAAATAAAGTTTTAGTGCAGAAGGATGTAAAGGGCTAGAACTGAGCAAATGCACTTGGATAATGGAGCACCTGAGACTAATTGCCAATTGGACAATTCCCTATTAACATGTTTGAAGGATGACTCTCTCCAACTATTCGGTGCTGGCTGGATCGGTGGGTGTGGACAAAGGAGAGGAAGTGACCTGTGTGGGTGGGGTAGGAGGAGGAAATTGAGGCATTCTCCTGGCGGTGGAATGAGAGGAAGGAGGTGTGGAGATTGCAAGATCTAATCCCCTGACCAGGACCACAAAAGACCAAGAATAAAGACTTTTGATTACTTACAGTTGGTCAGGGGGAGTTGAGCAAAGCCTTGGCTGCTATTGTGTCAGGGCACAACAGGAGCTGAAACTAAACTACCTACCCGGGATAATTTGTTGCTTATCCTTATAAGGTCCTGTATCTGGGCCTCCAGCTGGCCAAGCTGGACATGGGTAAAAATAATGACTTCCTGGCTCCCAATGATTACTTTTGTCCACCTGATGCTTTGAAGTGCCAAGTTATGGGGCGGTCCCTGGTGGACATTAGGCACTGTGACTACCTGAACATCCCCACATTTTTAAGGCAGATATTAGAAGTAATGTTGGTTTTGTTCATCCTTTGTTCTTGAAGAGAATGTCCACTTACTAACATCATGAGTGTAATGTCCAAATTTGCAAGTCAAGTCAAGAGTTAATATTAATGGGCCACGCCAAAGTTCCTGTAAGTAGACATTTAACCTAAGAAACCAATTTTCCTCAATGTTTTTATGACTTGCCAGAGGCTAAGATCTCAAAGAAATGGGGGAAGTCTCATTAGGAAGCTTCAGACAAGCAGCAAACAGTTGAGTCTGTAAGTTTTTATCTCAATCTTATTCAGTTCTCCTCCAGTGTCTGCTTACAACTCTGTGTTTCTTGCTGCCATGGCCACAATCATACAGTATCAGTGATGCTCACATTGACAATACTTCAGGAAAAATGCTGTCCTAATACAACACCAGGAAGACAAAACATTTCCACAAAAAAGAAAGAAACTCAGTATAACCAAATTATCATGAATGTGTTGGCTTGCTAATGAGGGGGAAAGACCTTCCAACATTCTCTTTCACATTCACCATGTACTTTACCATGCCTCTTTCGCATGTTGTGGGCTTTTGGAGATAACAATGAAAGCCAAATAGCTGAAATAATCAAATAACTATTCTTCCATCCTGACTTTCCTGGTGAAGCTTGCTGCCTCATTAACATTATTCTGAGGCCTTTCTTGCCTCCAAGGTCATAGAGCTACTTCTTACCTTTGCTAATAATGTTTTTAAACTTGTTTTGTATTACTTATTATATTGTAATTGTGCTAAGCGTTTCATGTGCATTTATTATTATTATTATTATTATTATTATTATTATCATCTATCCAAATGTATACTAAGCTATTCAGAACAGCTCAGTGGTAATGGGTTTCAACATCAAAACCTGGATTCCAGTTTTATTTCTGCTACTTACTACCTATGTGACCTTAGGGAAACACCTTAACCTATCTGTCTACTCTCCTTTAAATTGTGTGGTTGGGGTACCAGTATTTAATTTGAGAGGGGATGATGGAGATATTTACTTCAAAGATGTATAAAAAAACATTCCAACATTATTTCAACTTCTCAAGAGCATAATTCCCCCAAACATACAATCTCCATTTGAGAAAAGGGGAATTAGGTTCAAAGTTTATCCCAGTTTCTATACAGTATTAGACCTTCCATGTTCAAGGCCAAAACCCTAGTTTTTGCTGGGCTGAAATCCCCTCAGGAATCTGTTTGCAACATCTGGCCTGAATTTTGGGACTCTGAATCCTCATGGCTCTTGATCCCTGGCCAGATTAGAAAATCCATTCCTTGCACCAAGAATGGAAAATACACATACTAACAACAACAACAACAACAACAAAGCATCGATCTCATTTCTCATCCTCTCTTTTACATGGTGCAAGTAAAGTCCTTCATCTTCAGGTAAAATGCAGCAAAATGCTTAGTTTGCTAAGAAGTCAAGCTGTTTCTAAAAAGCTGATCTTTCCAACTATCCCCAAAATGAAAAAAGCATTGCTTTCAACTACAGGGCAGGGCAGCAAAAAGTTCACTCAGCTCTAGTCCTTCAGTGTCCTGTAAGTAGGTCCCCAGTGTCTTTGATATTGCTGATAGCATATTCAGGGGGCTAGGCATTTGCCAAACTCCTAGGGTAGCAGTGAAAGTATCAATACAAACTTGTTTTTGTTTAATTATTCTAGGAAGTTATCCTCAAAGACAAGAGTCCACTAATTCTGCTAAAATAGGATCTACCACCTTTTGAGGGACTCTCTTTTTCTTTCTGGATAAGAGCACCCAACCCTTTTGAACATATCCTATAACTGTGATGATGAACATATAGCTAAGAGCATAGTAGAATAGTAGAGAGATGAAGATAAAATGGACTATGAAGAGCATAAAATTCATTGTATTAATTTTATAGATCAGGAAATGAAGGCCCAGAAAGGGCTTGATTTTATTTAAAATAAGTTGGTAAAAAATTAAAAATGAGCTGCCATCTATACCACTGGAAAAACTGGTGGACAAGTGAAGTATTTCATACTTCAAAATACTTCTAAGTTATTGTGGCAATCACTTTTAAGCCCAATAAAACTATTAGAAAAAGGTTCTTGCTTTTCCTTAACAAACAGTTATATAACTCAAAATATTCTCAATTTCCTGTGTATTATGCTAATGTGTATATAATTATTTGATGCTGAACAATAATGGGGAAAGAAGAGTATTGTTTTTCACAGTTATTCAAAGGAGTAATGAATAGGAATGAGAAAAGAAATTCAATTCAATTTTACTTAAATATTAGACTTTTTAAACTTAAAAATAGATTGAAATCTTGGAAATGAAAGCGAGAAATCCTCAAGAATCAAAGATTACCAAAGGAATAAAATCAAAATTATAATGTTTTATAATTTCTTTGAAAAATCAAAATAATTAGAATAGAGAAAGCAGTTACTATGGAAGCAAAAGTAATATGACTTCTAGGAAGACAGCAATGTTTCTAAACTTAAGCATTTAATGATAATAAGAAGCTGGGATACAGAAAGTATCCAGATAGGTCAAATATAAGGTAAATCTATAAGGTTTAAGGTAATCTCAAAAATATTGTTACTATAATTCCACAGATGAAACTAGTGTTTAGAGCTTAAATGACTTGCTACAGTCAGCAGTGAATCTAGGACCATTCTCCTAGGACCACGATTCTAAGATGAACTGCATCTAAGTGTATATAAAGAAACATCCACAGAATTTTTTTTCCTGGAAGAGAAAGTATCTTAGCTTTCCTCAAGTGTTTTAGAAACCCATAAATCATGTCATGGTCAGACAAAATCTTCAATGCTATCTTCAGTTCTGGTTATCACGTTTTAGCAGAAAGTTTCAACTGATCACAGGCTTTTGAACACAAGAACGTAAGTAACGTGGATAAAAACAAAGGAATCCAAAACACACAAAATGTATACAAGGTTTACCCAGTTATAGGGGAAAAAAGCAATGCTTGCCTTAGGCCCCAAATAAAGTGGGAAAGATTGGGTGAGTCTATGTGGGGCTGAGATGAAGATGTCAGATATGGACCAAGGGAACCAACAACATTAGATAGTTCACAGAGGCTCAGAAACAGAAACTGGGTTTCCTCTGGATTTATCACTGCATCTAGCAGAACTCTTAATTCTTGCAGGACCACCATAGCCCTTTGGATCTGGGAAACTAGTACCACACAGAAGTAAATTACTTTAAGAGAGAAGGTTCTGGGTCATTAGATTTTAATTAAATGATTGTTCACTCAGAGAAAGTAAATGACTGAAAGTTAAATCTGTAAGATGTAGTTAGTGTAAAAATATACATGAAGCATTTTAAGTTCACAAAGATTTTTTTTTGCCATAGTAACCCTGGGAGATAAGTATTATCATTTCCATTTTACACTTAACATACTTAAATCTTAGAGAGATGATGTATCCAAATGCTCATAGAAAATAAGTATTAGAGCTGCGATTTTAACCTAGACTTCCCCACTTTTTATCTGTGAAAAAACTTCTTCATGTAATGGACACAGTGGTATATGATAGAGATGCTTAAACTTTTTTCCATTAGCCACCCCTTTTCATCTGAAAAAATTTTTATGTGGTTCTGGATACATAGGCATACAAAATATGCATAAAAATAAAACATTTACAAATAATAAAACCTAAAGAATTGCATTTTAAAACAATTATTTGACATACACATAATGTTACCATTCATTAAAGATGAAAGCAAATTTGTAAACTAATGTATTTTTACACAAATAATTAAATCTTGGAAGAATATTTGATACCTTTTACTGCTGCCACATTTTTTGCAACCCCCACATTCAGTTACGTGACCCCCATAGGACCACAACTCACAGTTTAAGAAGCTTTGGTATTTGTGAAAAGGAAATATTTCAAAAAGAATTTTAAAGTATATAAAATGTCTAGGAGTAGATTAGCCAAAATATATACAAATTATTTTAAAATATATAAAAGTAATCTTTATAAAAATAAAGGGATAATAACTCCATTCTTTTGATTCATTTAAATGTACAAATACTTGTATGAATGTACAAATAATTGTATAAATTGGCACATGTCAACAAAATACAAATTATAATACTAATAAAATTGAAAAATATTTAATACAATAATGAAATATAGAAGGGATACTTTAAAATAGCCCAAAATAATAAAATTCAACTGCAAAAATGAAAAAGTTTATAAAATGAAGAGAAATCATGAGAAAAAAATGATGTATGGAATATACCAGGCTTTAAGATACATGATAAAGCAGAAGTCATCAAAACTATTTAGTGCTAGTTTTAAAAATTACATAGAAAAAAGCAATATGTCCCAGTTGTCAGAATCTTAAACTCATAATTATAAGAACCTACATTCAAGTCCTATCAGTGATTTATGTTATAACCCTGATCATGTAAGCTACTTACTTTTTATGTGCCTTCAAGCAGCTCTTTAGGATTAGTAATCATAGAGAAAGTTGTGATCTGAATTGACAGAAGTTCTTCAGTGGTGGCTCCCAGAATCAAGAAATCACAGTTCTGATCAAGAAAAAAAAAAAAAAAAGAAGCAATGAAATAGAGAAGTAACTCAGAGAAGAAGCTCAATAAGCAAGAAAGTATAACTGAAGTTTTGTTAAATGCATGGAACCATTTTAGGGAACTCTTTTTTTTAATTTTACAAGAACTATTGGAAAAATGGGGAAAACAATTTGACAGAAATTAGGTTTGAGCAACATCTTACACATATAACAATACATTATATATATACATCTATTTATATATAATATGTAGGTATATGGAATAAATCCTAACTAAAGTGAAAATAACTTTAAGTACCTTTCACAACTATAGATTCCAAAAAATCCTTGAGGAAAAAACGAGTATAGAGAAGAGATAAAAGAGATTAAAAGATTTTAAAAATAGACATGTTATAGTACCTAAAATTTTAAATGGTTTTGTATGAATAAAATCACCAAAACAGAATGAAAAGAGAAAATACAGAATGGGAAAATGTTTACATCAATTATTACCAACAAAAATGGATATTCAAAATGTACAGAAAATCAACATAGGTATATTATACCAAAACCCAATCCCTACTCTGTCCAAGGCTTCAAGCAGTTTTCAAAAGAATAGCATACTATGAATAAACCCATGAAAATGTTTCAAATATTAATGCTAATAAAATTTAAATTTAAAAACTCTGAAGGTTTGAACCATTTTCACCTCGCAATCTGACAAAAATGACCAAAAACTGCCAAAGAGTGAATGTTGAAGGGATTTTGGGGAAATAACACAATGATGGCACCATGGGTAATAGTACTGTGGAGAAGCCCATGCCTTTTGGATATAAAATTGGATTTAAGTAAGAACAGTGACTAAATTCTCAGTACTTAGTGATGCAGTCACCCGATTTCTGGGCACCTAGTCAAAAAAGTTAGTATACAAAGGTCCAATATTTAACAAAATGCTCATAGCAACACACTCTGTAAATGAACAAATCTAAACAAAGTGGGTGTCCATGGACTGGGAGATGACTAAAAAAAAAAAAAAACTATTGTAAATGAATAAGAAATAATAATGTGCTGTTCAAAATGATAAGTATGGACAATTCAGAGTAAAGAGGGATTTTCAGGAATTCCTGGGAAAGAAAATAAAGAGAATGAAAGCAACAATAGAAATATGATTTTTTTGTTGTTAAGTCATTTTTCAGGTATGTCTCACTCTTAGTGACCCTTTTGGGGTTTTCTTGGCAAAGAAACCAGAGTAATTTGCCATTTTCTTCTCTTGCTTATTTTATAGAAATTGAGGCAAACAGGGTTAAGTGATTTGTCCAGGCCACACAGGTAGTAAGGGGTATCTAAGACCATGACTGAACTCAGGAAGGTGAGTCTTCCTAATTCCAGCATAGTTGCTTCCTCCATTGGACCACCTGGCTGCCTTAAACTAGATTACAATGTAAACAAAGATCACTAAAAGGCAATCATACTGTTAGTAGCTAGAACACCAGGGAAGGGTTAGAAGAACAGAAAGAGAAAAATGCCTCTTTCATAGCAAAGAAACAGAAAATTCGATATGCATTCTTCAGATACAATGATAACAAATGATTTGTCATAATGGAAGACTGAATTTAGAGGAAAGTGAGAAATTATTATTTCCATAAGAAATATAAAATAATAGAAATAATGGCCATTATTTAGTCCTTTAAGTATGCAAAATACTTTAACCATGTGATCTCAATTTAGTCTCATAACAACCTTGGAAAGTATGTGCTATTATTCTCATTTCACAGATGAAAAAACTGAGGCAGGTAGCAGTTATATGACCTGTCAAATATCACACAGCTAGTTAGTGTTTGACTGAGATTTTCCTGACTCAAAGTCCATCACTTAAAACACTTTGACGCATCTATTCAATTTATTTAAAATACTGGAAAGACTGGAAGAATATATATTAGCATGGTGGATGGAATGCTGAAGTTGTCATGGAGTGTTAGGTCCTTACTAAGTGCTAAGTCGGTACTTAACAATTCTCTAGTTCACATCTTTGATTCCGGCTTTTAAGGGGAGTCTACCCCTTTGAATTTCTGAGGAGGAGTTTACATATGAAAAGGAGTTTATACAACCTTTAAAAGGAGCAAGTTCATTGATTGAAGTAATTTTCCCACAAGCCCTTGAGTTCTCACACGCCCATTCTCTGGGAGGATAAAAGAAGACAACATTGCGCAAGGAGTGAGTCTACTCTGGGAGAGAGTTGGTATGGCACTCTGGAGGAAGAAGGGTCAAGTCTGGGATTGAGTTGAGACAGCAGATCTCCTCCCAGAGAGCCATCGGTAGTTTCTGGAGACAGCAGAACATTACATTTTGGGGCCCAAGTGGGGCAAGGACTTTTGCTTATCCTGACAATGACTTATTCTGAGCCCTTCAGAGGAGCTAGTTGGGACCTTCGCAATGGAGGATTAAAATTTTAACTTGTCAATTTTAACCTCAGGGACTTAGTTAACTAGGATAACTATGGTAGTTTATTTAACTTCTCTCAGTCTCATTTTCCTTAACTGTGAAATAGGTATAAGAATAGCTTCTATTCCACAGGGTTATTTTGAGGATCAGAGAGAGAGTACATGTCAGTTGCTTTGCCTACACCATATCATTATAAAAATTGTAGCTATTATTAATTATTAGTGTTAATGGCAGCATAATGTATATACAAAGCACTAAATAAATGAAACTAGTAAATTCCCAAAATGTAATCCATCCATATTTTCATCTCTTTCGATTTTTACTTTGCTTCAAGATCTGAATCCAGGGAAATCTCTATAAATAGAGATCACCACAGATGATGGTTATTTTTTTAATCTGCATTTCTTTGCATTAATTCTGTTTGCCTTTGACACATTCCACTATGCTTCCTCTTTCTTTGCATTATTTCTTTTCCTCCCTAGCAGACTATTGGGACAGCATTATTTTTCATTTTTGGATTCTTAGAAAATGGAACAGGACCTTGAATTTAAAGAATGTTTTGCCAAATTAAGCTGAAAGGTTGAACAGCATCACTTAATCTCCAGGATGCTTAAGATTTCGGCTTTTTTCACAAGTTTTACTTCCATAAGCCTTATCACTCTGTTTTCTTTCTATATAATAAGGGTGGACACTTTGAGAGTTAGAAAAGTCATCTGGTGCCTTGCAGTAACAAAGAGCTAGTGTTGATTTAAAAATATCCCACCTTGATTCCAGGCTTAAAATGTTTGAATAGGTGTCGAATAGAAACACAACACGGGGAATCTGGATTTCCTTGGGTACTATTTCTTTGTCCATCTCTGGCTTTAAGCATGACTGACAGAATGACTTCAATACTACTTGTATTAGGGGAAATGTACAATTTTTATGTTGAGCTGAAAAAGAGCATGCATTACAATCTGAACAATTGCCAGGAAAATGCTCTGAGAATTGTCTACTTGAAACAGTTTAGCAAGGGAGGACTGGGTAAGAAAGTTCTGTGGATTTCTTTTTTACTTATATTTTGGAAGGAAAAACTTGCAAGGCTGGAAATATTTGGAGGTCTTCCATTTTGGGGTGTTTTTTTTTTGTTTGGGTTTTTTTTTCTTTATGTAGGACAGAATAGTCCCAAACCATATCATGTCCCCTCTCCATGTCTTAGGGCAAGAATCAGTACCATAAATTTTCAGTACTTGCACATGGTACCTAAAGCAGTGCTGTAAACTGTCCTTGAGCTCTGGCCATTGGATATTTCTGATTTTGTTTCTTTGCCTCATCATATCTGATAGAACAGATATTCTAAGATAGTTCTTGAAGGAGTAGCTACCTCAGAAATTACAGTGCTTCTCATTTGGTGCCAGTTTCTCTTTGCAGTTAGTTCTTTGCTTCTTGGAGAGATAATTATTAATAGATGGATGAGTCCAAGCTTTGGTTTAAGTCATCAGAAGACATGAACGCTGAGGGACAGAGACTGTCAAAGTTAAAGCACCAACTCAACAATACCACCAAGGGCTCCATGCTTTGATGCTTTAAGCCCTGACCATTGGGATATAGTAGCAGCTATAAATTCCTATAGTGTTGTTCTTGTTCTACTTCTGTAGTACAGAGAAAAAGTAACTATTATACACATGTGAGCACATACATGTGCACACATACACACAGTTTATACTATACATGGGACACCTCCCCACTGCTGCATTTTGGAGAGAATTAGCATGATCTAAACACAGGATTTGAATAATTATCCCCAAGTCTCTGAGTGGAGGCATAAAAGACCAAAGATTATGAGAAAAAAAGAGCCTCTACCATATGTTTAGGAAGGCAGGCCCCAGTAGACCTAAATCTGATTCAAATATATGGGTTCAGAGATTGGTTATAAAGGGTAGTTCAGTTATGAACAAAACATAGGGCCCAGTTCTCAGCAATAGTTTTTGTGTATTGTTAAATAAAGACTAATTCTAATTGATCACTTTATCCCTTAGATACCCTAAGAATTCTACTCAGAATTATCTCTACGTCAAAGAAGGAGGCCTGGACTTATAGATCTTCACCACCAATTTTTGTTTCTTCCTTCCATAAACTTTCATGTTCATAGAAAGAAGGCTGTCGATCATCTCAATCCAGCCTCCTGTATTCATACAGCTCTTGACATCTTATCAATTCTTTACTCAACTTCCTTAGAAATATGTGTATGGAGTAAAGTCATTTTGGAAGGAGTAGAGTCTTGAACCCACTTTATAAAACTTTCTCTGGCAGAAATTAAAATTTTAGGACTATATGAATAGGCCATATGGTGAAGTGAATAGAGCATTGGACTTAATATAAGAAAAATTATGAATTTGAATTCTGCCTTGGGGATTTACTAGCTACTCATTCTGATCTTCTCAATGACCTCCAGTCTTCATCCACCTACACATTAATAATAATATGATCTTATGATATAATCATGAGAGTAGTGAGGGAAAGATTTTCAAAATATCTCAACAAAGGAGATGATACCAAAGACCAGAGTGAAAAAATATTCAGATTATGATATGCATTTAGTCAGCTCTTAAGACCAAGCACATCATTGTATATATTCTGCTTAATATAGAGAAACAATGAACTTAATAGAAAAGCAAGCTGAAATATATTTGGAAAAATTAAGCAGTGACTTTCAAAAGCAGAATAACTTCCTGGAACATTTTTTAACATTAATAATTTCCAGTCTGTTTATCAGTATGTATTCATGGAAAGCACAGCTTCTGAAGAATTAAGGTCATGAGCACACAGAGAGCAGTGGAAAATCACATAATAGGCAGAACTAGACAGTAACATATTACCAATAAAGAAAGAAAATGGCAGGAACTTCATGTTGTGAAACCAAGGAAGGGCTAAATGATAGGTGACTCATATGCTTCAGTAGTGTCTAGGCAAAAGAGGGCCTTCAGCACACTGGATGGGCTTCCTGTGAAGAATTTATGAAAACAAATAGACAAGACTAACACTAGATGAAAACTCATGGCTGGGTGATAATCTGTACCACTGGAGGTAGTGCTCACATGGAAGAGATTACAGATCCACTTAGTCAAGTACAGCCAATAACCAATTCTTGGTCTCTCAATACTTAATGTATTTCTCTATAAAAACTATAAATAAATGAATAATACTGAACTTCACAATTCTATAGAGCTCATGAGAATAAAAAACAATGTAGAATAAAGAGCCTTCCCTTTTGGGAACATACAATCTAGTTGTAGAGAAAAGACATTCACACAAGCAACAATTGGGAAACAGTACAGGGATATAGATAACATTGTGGTAAATTGTGCAAAGCAGACTTCAAATGTCATTAAAGTGAGTGGAGGATGAAAAAATATCTTTCCCTGACCTCCCACTGAGGTCATTGATTCCTTCTCCTGAATTCATTCAAGGAGTCAACAGAAGAAAACCAGGATACAATGAGAAGGGAACTATCCAAGGTACTTACTTTTTCTAATACTAACAATAATTATAACTCCTATTTATATAGAAGTGTAAAGTTTATAGAGTGACTTCCACTTTATAGAGAAATTCTATGAGACAGGTGAAGTAGAATTCTATATATTTTCCTAGAAGATACTTGTTAATATTTGATAGTGACATTTTTCATTAATGATATTTGTTCATGAAATTCACATTTCTCTAAGGAGAGACAAAAAATAACCTTTGATGTTGACTGGACAGCGGAAGGCTGACTATTTGAGATAGATTTTTTTTATCTACCCTTGTTATACTTTCTAGAATTAATAGTTGCTGTCAGGAATGAATTTCATTCTGACCATCCTACACAGAAGCTTATAACATTCCACTTGCTTTTTCCAAAACATGAAACATTAATATGAAAGCTTTTTCTTCATAATGTAATATATTGAATGCATTTCTTACAATTTTATATCAAATGACAAGAAAATTTGCTTAGAACTTTTACATAAAGTCAAGTCCCATTAAAGAGTATAAATATAGATTTATTTTATTTGCAAATTTACTAGTGTTTTCTTTTTTCCTTATAATTCCAACTAAGCAAAAATCAGGCTTAAAGTTTTGAAATTCCAATCAAACTTCTTTAATCTTCAGTAAATGCTATTTGTAAAATGAGAAATAATGTTACTCCAAAATGAAAAATTACAATTTGGAATTTGTTAAAGCAATTAACAGCCAATATATTTTAAAACATATAGGTATTAAGAGACTGGGAGAATAAATTTTAGTTATTCATGGGCAAATCAGGAAAGTGATCTGTTTACAAGAATGCAAAATGGCATGGCATGTTTGAATACTGTGAATGATGAGAAACTTCTTATTTATATTTACTCATTTAGATTTCTTACACACCTGGATCAAGTCAAATTGAATATTGATTTAAAATTATAATCTCAGCAGAATTCCACCTACTATGGGAATTTTAATTAGCTGTTATTTTTGATGATAGTATATGCTAGGAAAATAAGTATTTATACCGTACCATTATCAGATAAATTTCTATAGCATCCCTTTTAGGCTCAGTCTCCTAGCCCCCATTTGCACTGGCAGGTTGAGCATACAGAAAGTGCCTGACTAATTCTCGCCTCATGGTAGATCTGCTTTCTAAATATGCAGTGGCGAAAGTGTGCCTCTAGTTCATGTGGAGGGTGTTTTCACAACGTCTGTGTTGCTATGGCTTTTCAGAAAATATTGGTTTTTTTAAAAGCTGCTTGATATCAACTGGTTAATTAAATATTAGTAACACCTCAGTGATGGAACATAAAAGTTGTTGTGCATCCTTCATTCTTGAAGATGACCAATGACATTAGGAGGTTGATGTCTTGACTTGCAAGTGAATTGGATTTTAATGAGGCAGGACTGTGCAGTGTCATCAGCCCTATTCTCTCCTCCAAAGTCATCAGAGTCCAGTGACAAGACATAGATCAGGATGACTGGTGATGACTCAGGATGCAGGGGGAGACCTTGACCTTTTTTAAGCTATGGTCTTTCTTAGATCTCAGTTTGTCTGGGTTTTTGATGGCTCTAAATGAATGGAAATAGTAATTATTTCTGTTCTAACAAGAAACTGCTAAAGTCTTCTCCTCCCTAATTGTGAAGGTGAATCATAAAGGATTGGTTTAGAATCCATAATCCCTCAGGATTATCCCTTGACCAGAAGTGTCAAATTGCTTTCAGTGTAGCCAGAACCAGATTAAAATGTAACTGGGAAATAGTTAACAAAATACATAAAAATAAAACAATATAGATCCTTTTCACATGTGATTTTCTAAATCAGCATGTAGTGTACAAGGATCCTTATGTACATGATTTAGTAAACTTTGCTTCCATTTGAGTTTGTTACTACTACCTGTTAGGATTACAAGGTGAGAACTCAGGTTGTCTGGACAGTTCTCTGCCTCAGAATTCACACCTTTGGTTTGGGCCTTTAAAGGGAGTTTACATGTTTGGAATTCTGAGGGAGCAAGTTCATTGGTTGAAGTGTTTCTCACAAGCCCCTTTTAGTTCTCACTACAATCTCTGCGAGGATAAAAGAAGACAACATTGGGCCTGGAGTAGTAGTCTACTCTGGGACAGAGTTGGGACGACACTCTGGAGGAAGAAGAGTCTGGCTGGGACAGTGAGTTGAGACAGCAGTCCCCAAGGACAACTTAGAGACGACCGGACCTTTACAATTCAGGACATTTACAACTACTCTATACCTTGGTGTAAGAACCCAACCTGTAAAAGTGGATAACCAGAAAGCAATTGAAGAGGGTGCACTACACTGCAAATGATAATGAGTTTTACACTCACAAATAAAGATCCAAATTTAAATCTCACTTCCAATATTTTTGTAGCCTTAGGCAAGACAAAGAATCTAAGCTTTTTAAGAGACCTTAAAAATTAAATTTCAAAAAGAATCGCCTCTTCAGTAATCTATCCTTTCCCCATTTAGCTTTTTAAAAATAGTATCAATGAGAAGATGCCCAAGGTATTTCATTCCGTATTTGGGCAAATGTAATTATTAGGCTAAGGCAACTAGGTGACCAGGAATCACAACTTTTTTCCCCTGAGTTCAAAATTCAAATTCAGACACTTATTAGTTGTGTGACTCTAGATAATTCACTTAGTACTATTTGCCTCATTTTCTTCATAAAAGAAAGCTGTTTGCAAGATTATATGATTAATTCTGATAGATGTGACTCTTCTCAATAATGAGATGATTCAGACCAGTTCCAATGACTTTGTAATGGACAGAGCCATCTGCACCTAAAGAAAGGACTGAGTGTGGATCACAACATAGCATTTTCACTTCTTCTGTTGTTGTTTGTTTGACTTTTATTTTCTTTCTCAATTTTTTTCCTTTTTGATCAGATTTTTCTTGTGCAGGAAGACAACTGCACAATGTATGTCTACATTGGATTTACATATATATGTATACACATATACAATGGCTATATATATATATACATATACATGTATTTATATATATATATATGGCCATTTTAAACATATATTGGAGTATATTGGATCCCCATCTAGGGGAGGGGGGAAAAGCTGAAACACAATGTTTTGCAAGGGTCAATGTTGAAAAATTATCATTGCATGTTTTGAAAATAAAAAGCTTCAATAAAAAATAAAAATAAAATGAAATAAAATAAAGCTATATTATAAGCTGGTGAAGGACATGGCAAACCACTTCAGTATCTTTGCAAAGAAAACCCCAAATGGGCTCCTAACAAGTCAGGCAGGACTGAAATAACTGAACAATACCATTAGGTTAACTTGTTTTTTAACCTCTATGAGTGTCAGTTTTTCACCTATTAAATGCAGATTACATTTGTACCAACTCATATTGGAAGACTGTTGTAAGGATCAACAGTGAATAAGGTGTTAAGAATGTTTTGTTATCTGGAAAGCACTGTCCAAACATGAACAATTATTGAAATCTTTCCATTATTACTTGAAAAGGTTTACCCCCCCTGCCTGCTTTGAGGCTTTGTGAGGGTGTTGCCTTATTCTTGAGGCACACTGGTGGTGTGCAGACTCTGATGCGTCCAACCAAGATGGAAAGCTCTCTATTTTTAGTCTTGTAGTCGATTGTGTCATTGGAGGATGAAACTAAAATAGTTTCATCTCCTAGTCGTTTAGCTACCAGGTAATGATTTGGTTTTGACCTTAGAAATTCATGAATACCTTGTATTAAATAGTGTAGGAGCTGTAATATGAGTTGATAGATTACTTTCCCTGGTGCTATCAAGTATTGTCTAAAATATTAATTTATCAGACAGAAAGCTTCTTATTTAGAGAGAGCTTTACTTCAAGGACTTAATTTTGTCTTGTAAAGAAAAGAGTAAATAATGGTTTACACATAGACTTGGTGAACTGAACTGAAACCTCATTGCTCAGGAACCCAATCAATCTCCCAGCTATAATGCAAAGGCTTCATTTATTCTGCTCAACCTTTTGAGTGCCTTGGGCTACACTGGGCTTTCCAGAACAGGAAAAGAAGAGGTTGGGAGATAAAAAAAAAAGGTTCAGGTAATGCTTATTACTCTCAAAATAGAATAAAAAAATAAAGAATAAAAAGATAATATGCCTTGAACACAACTAGTATATCCATATATATACATATTTTAATTTAAACAAAATAAAAAATAAGTCTTTTATAAGACTGTGTTCAAAGTAATAAACCCATTGACTTTATTAAGCCAATCTTCAAAAGTACTCCAAACAATTAACATTTTTATTAAAACCTTTTACCTCTTCTGTATATATATAAAAAAGGATTTAGGGCTGCTTATAGATTAAAAACAGCATAAGACATTTCGAGATAAAATTTAACAGTATCCGTATAAAAAAAGAAAAAAAAAAGCAAAGCAGTGTGAATGCTTTTAAGGGATAGAATTCAGTTGATTATAAAACTTGGATAATAAATTTGGCTCTGAGTTTCCTGGTAGCTAAGGCAAGAAAGAAACATGTCAGGTTTCATAGTTTTTATTAGTTCGAACAAAATATAAAATTTACTGAGTTAAAGTTTCTTCTGGAATAAGTTCAAGTAGAAATTTAATACATATGACCCTATAATGTCCCCCCCACAAACACCCCCATACGGATGAGTCCCATTGATTGCACATCCAACTCCATATCACAGTCTGAACAATGGACATTCTTCATCTTTTTGGTTTTTCCATGGTAGAGAATTAGGCCAAATTCTTTTGCGTTTTTACTATAATCCTATGTTGACCTCACAACAGATATCTTATTAATACTACTTTATAAAAGGTATACCACATAATGAGATTATGAATAAAGGATTATCTGAGGATGTGAGCAACAGACATGGGGAAGTAGATGGAAGCAGAAAACCAGCTCAAGAACTAGGGATCATCTCCATCCTGATGTCACGTGGGCTGGGCAGAATCAGGTTTCCATTTGCCTCTGCACTCTCTGATCTCTTCCATATAGAGTCTAAAAGTGGATGTTTGGAGCTGAGGTGGTAGTGGCTCTTTGTACCAGGTCCCTGGTATGTGGACCGACTAAAACAGATGGAACTATGATTGGTGAGACTTTGTCCTGGTGTCTTCCCTTCTTATTTCTGAATTAGGAATTTCTGAGTTAAAATTCTGGAGACACTAATTCCTTTGAAATGTGTGTATCTTCTCCCACTGAGAGGGGAGAAGGCAAGGAATTTTAACCTGGGAAGTTGCCTTTGTTCTTCCTGTTAGAATCTCTAAGCACTGGCTACTATTATGTCCAATGGACTATATCGTCCAGTCCTTCGTGATTTCTACCTGTGTTTTTCCCTATCAATTATCCTTCTGGTGTATACAAAGTATTTGAAGTTCTCTAATCCTCTTTTATGTTTTGATTGCCCCTTTAGTGGTATAGCTCTGGAAAATAGGGACAAGTCTGGATAAGAGCCCAGGACAATTTTAGTTTTTCTTTTCCTTACTAAGAGTAGAGAGGTAATAGAGCAATGGGCTCCTGTCAGGAACTCACAAACCTAATGGTGCTGCCTAATAGCTTTCTAAGCCAGTACAAAGTAAAAAACATGAGGAATAAAAGCTAAGAAAGAGATCTGCTGAACAATAAAAGATGCACATTCCCCAAAGGACAATGGGGGAGCACATCATAGATGTGAGCAGGCAATAGCATTTTACCAATAAATAATTGTATTTGGGTGATGCCATAAAATATCATCAGAAACATATGGAAAAGGCTAGGGGCCTATCTTGTAGTGAGTGAGTGTGCTCCATGGGCATTTCCACAATGCCCAGAGATTCAGATATGGTCAGCAATATTTTGAGCAGAATTGACCAATGTACTCTTTATAATATATTGGAAAACACTTGAAACATAAAGATGCACACAGATTTAACAGAAGAGGCTGAATCACAAATCTATAATGCTCCAGCAGAACTCAAAAGGGAGTAGCAATTGCTATCTCAAAGTAAGACAAACTTGTGAATTAATGTCCTCTAAACTTGGTTAAAAGCAAAACAAAGAAATTGCATTATGTTCAAAAGTACCATAGAGAGTGAACTGATAAAAATACTTAATGTGCATGGACTGGATAGCATCCCATTGAAAAACTGCAAGGTAAATGAATCAAGAGAGAAATAGGGAGGAAAAAAACTATAACCACGAGGAAGTCTTCTAAACTTGACACACCTAACAAAAAAAAAATACACACAAGAAAGACAGACCTGAGTTAAATTTTAGAATAGTTACTTATAATATAGCCCTAGTTCTTCTTGAATGAAGATAGAGGATACAGGATGTCAACTTGTACAAGGCACTTTTCCAAGAGCTTACTTGTATTAGAGTATAAAATTCTCACAAACAAATCTAAAACAACACATTCTTATCTGACTACAATGTGATAAAAATATATCTAGTAAAGAGATATTGAATAAAGGATTAAAATTAATTAGAAATTTTATAACTTAATCACAAGGATTTATTGATCAAAAGATAAATTATAAACAACACATAATTTTAATTAAGAAAATAACAAAATTGTCACATCATGCCAATTTGAGGGATGCTTCCAAGTATCTATGGTTAAAAAAAAAAAAAGCACACCAATTTTTTCATCATAAAAGAGGGAAAGTTCAGATCAACAATTTGGGCATGAGGCTTGCAAAAAATTAGAAAACCATTTTTAAAACTTAAGTACAATTACAATCCAAACTCAAAATAGAAATTCTGAAATTCACCAGAGTAATAAATAAAACTAAGAACTAAGAAAACACAAAGAAAATCATTACAAATTATTTTACCTAACTACTTGCCAATAATAGTAACAAATGAAATGGATGAATATTTACAAAATATAAAATGCCCAGATAAATGCCCAGCAGGCAGCAAAGTGGCAAAGTGGATAAAGTTCTGAGCCTGGAGTCAGAAATACCTGATATCAGATCTTGCCTCAGACACTTATCAGTTGTGGAAACCTGGGCAAGTCATTTAATCTGTGTTTGCTACAATTTCCTCACCTGTAAAATAAGGGATGATAATGGACCCAGCTCCCATGGTTGTCATGAAGATCAAATGAAATAATAACTGAAAAGTTCCTGGAAAATAGTAAGCATTATATAAATGTCAACTAGAATGTTAACTATATGAAATAAGAAATAAAAATTTTAAATAACCTAATCTCAGAAGAAGTTGAAAAGGGCATAAATTAATTCCAGAAAAGGAGGAAAAAGAGACATAGAAATAAGGACCAAATTGAACTCCACCAAAAAAAAAAGTTCAAACAATTAATTCTGTAATAACCTAAACTTTGTAAAAAATGTATACAGAGAGAAAAAGTGAAATCCTCCAGATAGTCCTGTTTGTGAAAGACTTTGTGTTGATTTCACCAAATTCAAATGACATTACTGAGTACCTTGAAAGAAATCTTTAATCATTCAAAGTAGCCTCTCCTGTCCGAATACACAAGAAATATCAAGTGCATGAAGAATGTCCCAGATTTCATCATATATTTGGGCAAACGCCCTCTAAAGCTTGATCAATGTTTGGAAGAGAAAACCAACTGACAAAGAGCTGGGCTGATCATTGAAAAGGAGAGGAAACCAGGTTGGATTGCTTTGGCAAAAGACAAAGTTCTTTCACTGATTTCCACAATTCTTAGCACATTGAAGATCCATCATTTAAATGCTAACACTGTGCCACTATTATTATATGACAGTGATGGGTCACTTCTACAGCCTATGGAGAGCTAAAAATGAGTTATCACATGGAGAATATTAAAAAGTGAATGTTGGGAGTCTATATGAAGAAACAGTAAATAACATTACAATTGTATGATAAACAGTGCAATCAGAATAGTGGTTATTATAATAATGGTGCCTATTCATACAGTGCTGTTAATTTTGTTAAGTCTTTGATCCCCATAGCAACCTTGTAATGCTGATATTATCTTCATTTTGAAAATCAAGAAACTGAGGCTGAGAAAAGGATAAATGCCCTTCCCAAAGGAAGTATCTGAGAAAGGATCCAAATTCATGTTTTCCTTTGTTGAACATCACCAAGTCCACTAAGCTGTATTCACTAAAGCCCATTCACATTAATTTGAAAGAGCAAGGCAATACAGATAGGAAGCTAACCTGTTTCACTATATCCTTTTAATGTAGGGAGAAAGTAATGAAAGCCACCGCCATGTTGGGTGGACCCTCACTGTGGAACTTTTTGGGAAGACATGGATAAGGGTTTCACAGGATGGGTAGGTCAGCACAAAGGGGTTGCAATCTGTTTTGTTGGAAGGAACTCCCTAATCCATGAGCCTCTGAATATGGAAGTGAACAATATGATGAGAAGTTGTAGATCATGGAGAGCACCATTGGAGGAAGTGCTCATAGTAATGAGATAGCACCTTTACTGAGATATCAAAAAAAAAAAATTCAACTCATGTGTCTAAGAACGAAGCTAGCTCAGTGACTTGCCCCATAGAATAAAATTAATGTCAGAGTTGCTATTCAACCAAATTCTTTTAACTTCAATTCTGTTTCTCCTCTACCATAGTGATTTCTCAACTTGGGACTATGATGCGCTCAAGGAGTGTAGAGTCTAATAACAACCATAGTTCTTATTATATGAAAAAGACCCAAAAATCACATTGATCAGAAATGAACTAATGCGTGTGAATACATTAAGCAGGAATATACAAGTGGAATATACTGGAATAAACCATACCATTTGGGTTCAGAGATCTACAGCTGGAAGATACCACAGAATTCATTTAGTTCATCATTTTACAAATGAAGAAATGGAGATAGAGAAGACATAAGGTCACCCAAGTTATGAGAATTGGACACTGGATTCAACTCCATGTCTTCTGCCTCTAGATTAAGTGCCCTTTACCCCATACCCTACTGCTGTGATTCAAGCAAAATAAAGTGTGTATGGAATGGAAGAGGAGGGGGACCAGGCAGGGAATGACACGGGACTTATGTTAATCAGGTAATTTTAACTTCTACTAAAGTATTCATTTCTTTGTATTATTAAGCTGTGTCTTTAGAGGAAAATACTGTATCCCCAGCTGATTCTGCATCCCAGCTGCAGCAGATGTGATTAATATAGCTTCCAGATTGTATTAAGATAACCTGCTGTGACTGGGATTGCTCTGAGATCATGCCAAAGTGTAAGCTGATAGAGAATTTATCAACTAATTGTAGTTCAGATAAAAGTAAAAAGTACTTCATTGTTGTTGTATTTGTTTTTAAAGTAACAGATAAAACTTCAACATATGGATGATGATTGAAAACCTATCTAGTACTTTCTGACCACTATGGTCATCATTAAGTTACAGGACTGTTTCTGATGATCATAAAGTCTAATTAAAGACACAAGCAGCCATTTGGGAGGAAGGAAGCCAGCATCACTTGTTGAAATGATTGTGGAAGAGAAAAAGATCTGGGAAACTGGGATATTATTGATCACATTAAACTTGTAGAACCTGAAAATAACTCTATGTGACTTTGCTGACAAGAGAAGTGATTTAGAAACAACCAAACAAGAAGCATTCATTAAACTTTTATTAAATGCCAGTTCAGTCACAACTAAACAGTAGGGATAAAATGAGAAATCCAACAAAGAAAAAAACAATCTTGATTTTCAAGGAGTTTACACACTATTTTTGTTACTGCTTTTCGTTTGTTCACTTGTATGTTAGTTACTCTTTGTGATCCCATTTAGTTGGCAAAGGTACCGAACTTGATTGCCATTTCCTTCTCCATCTTATTTTATAGATGAAGAACTGAGGCAGACAGCATTAAGTGAGTTGCCTTGAGGTCATCAGGAGCCCAAAAGGTCCATGCTCCATGAACATCTCAAAGATTCTAAGCTCATGCAGGTCGATAGATCTCAAAGATCCCATCTTCCTCAGGAAGCACTATTTGATCAGTGTAATGTTCTTGAATTGTGAGGGTCTGGTCGTCTGCTCAATTATAATTCTTCTCTGGGAGGAGATCTGTAAAATCTTTTCCTCTGTGCGCAGGTTTCTTGGGAGCTCTGAATCTCCTCCAACTCTTGTCCTTTCTCAAATCAGACTGGTCTCCTTTCAGCCTGCCTGGCGTCAAGACTTTATTCCAGAGTCGATTCTCTCAGACCCAATGCTGCCCTTCTTTTATCCTCCCAGAGAATGGGTGTGGGATAACGCAAGGGCTTCTGGGAAACATTACTTCAACCAATGAGCTTGCTCCTCCTAGAATTCCTAAAGTGTAAACTCCCTTTAAAGTCCTGAACCAAAGGTCTGAGCCAGAGAACTGTCAAGTCAACCTGAATTCTCACCTTGTCACTATCCAGACAACCTGAGTTCTCACCTGGTAATCCTAACAGATCAGGACCACTTCAATTCTCTCTGACACTAGTTTTTCATATGTTGACAAGTCTACCACTCCATAGACTTGTGGGAACTGTTATCTCCCCTCCCATCCACATTACCTAGCAATGTGCAGTTCATTGAACACACCTGTGATTGATTTTTGATTATGGGACTCAGGTGTGATTTCTCCCAGCATAGACTATTCCCTCCTGCAAACAATCCTCAGATAATTCACACAGCACTTTAACTGGTTTCTTAACTCATGAGCACCCATCAGACCTCCCAGCATATACTATATTTCTTCCAACAAATTATTAGTACATTACACAAACCGTGTCCTGGCCAATAGACTTGGCAATCTTAGAATTAGGCATTATTGAATGGATAAGGTAAACCCTAATCAAAATGAATGTCTTGACTTGAGGACTGACACAGTCTAAACTTCTAATTGACCAGAAAGCATTTTAGGATCATTGGATTCAGAAGTAAAATGCAGCTTTTGATAACTCCCAAGAGAAAGAATCTGATTGAGCCTTTTTTAAAATTTTATTTTAGTGGGGGTAGCCAGGTAGCACAGTGGACAGAGCACCAGCCCTGGAGTCAGGAGGACCTGATTTCAAATCCGAGCTTTCACACTCAGCATTTACTAGCTGTGTGACTTTGGGCAGGTCCCTTAACCCTGAATGCCTCATCAAAAAAAATGTGTTTTTATATTAAAATAATTTTGAATGTATGTCCCTATTCCCTGATTCTCTACCAGCAAACCTTCCCTAATAACACAGATGAAAGCAGTACCTTAATAAACTCATTAGGTTGACACAATTACCCCAATCCACTTTAAGTAAGGAACAAGAAACTATGCTTTATTAGCTTAACCAGTTGAGTACCCATCTCCATCAGTTATACAAATCTGAATAATAATTATACTGATAATAATACAGATAAGTATTAGGGAGAGAAACTCAATAGTAGGGGTTCAAGAGCGATAACCAAAGAAAAGGTAGTCCCCAGAAGTCAAAGCTACTGCTAGAACCCTGAGAAGTTGAGCTTTGTTCCGAGTCCTCAACTTGTCACTACATGTGTGAGTTGGTATGAAAATTCTAAGATTTGGATGTGCCTCCCCTGGATCCCTGAATAGTTCTTATTCACAATTTCTTAAACCTCAGTCATATTTTTCATCATTGATTTATGCCTACTTTTTTCCTAGTTATTTTACTACTGCAAAATAAATGTTCTGATGTCTGTGTGTATGTGTAAATCCATATGTGTATATATTTATATCTCTCTATCCTTCCATTGAATCATTCTTTCAATCTTTAAAATCCTTGAAGTTTAGCCCTAGATGTGGGTCAAAGCTTATAAACATTATACTCTTGTGACTATTTTAGATTATGAAGGAAATAAATGGAGAGAAATACCCTGAAAAAGTTGGTTCAGATTCTAAAAATGCTAAATGTATGTATGCGATCCCAGAGTCTCAGAGAAAGCAACAATATGGATTTTCCAAATAAATTATAAGTGAAAATAAAGTTTCTTTAGGATTTGGCCTAAAATGCAATGTTTCTTACTGCCAACATGATGCCAGTTCTGCATGTGGATAATAACCTTCAATTATCACAGCAACTCCCACTACGGTCATTGAGCAAATATTTCAGCATGATCAAATCTTCCATCTTTTGTTCCTTTTCCTGGGAACATTTCACTCTCTGTCATTTTAGAAGAATAAGACTTGAAATATGACAAAGTGATGCTTTACCTTCTATTTAATTATGCAAAAATACTTTTTTCATATTTGTGAAATTTTATTACAGGATCTTAACAGAACTGTGGGTACGTATACTAGGTATTCTTACTATTTCATCACACATACACACTGATACACATTGATTATTCACTCAATGGATTTCCCAAAGTACACATCATAATCGGACAATATTAATTCTCCATCCGTTTGTCTTTTCCTGTGCAGGTTGCTACCCACTTTCTCAAGAGGCTATAGATTACAATAATGAGGTCCTATGGTATTCTTGGATTTTAGCATAATATGATCTACAAAGAACAACATTTGGAAAACATCATCTACAGTTAACCCTTATTTCATCTGGGCATCATATTATATATCTTCTAGGACAAGAGTAAACTCCATCGTCTAACATTCATTTCCACATTTTATGTCTCAATGGGGATAGGACCAGGAAGAGGGTCGGCTTATAGCTTCACTGGCATTGGGAACTCATGAAAAAAGAAAGACCTACTGAAAGGATCAAAAGATTTTACACACCCACATATACATACATATATACACACATATCACAGAGACAGAGAGTCTGAGACAGAGATACAGCTGGGTGACACAGTGGGGAAAAACTGGCGTCTTCTTTTCAACTTATAGTCCAAGAACAAGAATCCTTAAGATAAATAGTGACCTAAACCTCTTCTGGTGAAATCCATAGTTATTGTCTCATAATGATATTTTTAAATGCATAAAATAAAGTACTTAAGATTATTTAGGAAACCAATTGTAATGAAATACAGTTATGAAATACTTTAGGATTAATGACCCTGCATTAAGCACCCCCACTTAGAGAGTTATCTAGAGAAGCTGACAGGTAAATTGATTTTTGTATGTGTCAAAAATAAGAATTTGAATCCAAGTTTTCTTGGCTTTAAGAGTATGTTGCCCCTCATATTTCATTTCATATTAGTCAAATTCATCACTGAACAATATTCATTTTGTGGTTTGGTCTTTCAAGGAATCTAGATCATGTTAATATAAGTAAAGGCAACATTTTTATTAGAAGATGAATTGTAAGGTTGTATTTTATTCTACAAATTAAAGTAGTTTTATAGTCAACAAAGAATACAGTAGAAGCTTATACTCTTTTCAACTTTTATACAGTTAAATGATTTAGAAGATATTGTCTTTTAAAATCTGTATTCTCCAAAAATAAAATCATCACTAAGTTTTTAGGCCATTTATATAAAATTTTTATAGAGAGGTAAATTTGGGTACATGGGTTAGTAGCTGTTGAAATCTTGTTTTTGGAATAAGGTAATTACATATCCAGTTTTTCTTTCTGGAATATCATTTCAAATGTCATAGGGAAGATTTATTTCTATTCACAAGATACTATGTCAAAAACTGGGGAATGAAATACAAATACAAGAAATGGTTTATACCCTTAAAGGACTTAAATTCAAATGGAAGATGCTAACACATAACAGGGAACTGGAAATCTGGAATGAGGGAGAGGGGAAAGCTTCTGGCAAGAGGGGGAACCTTTGAAAAGTAAGAAATGGAATAAAGTGAGCAAAACCCGAGCATCTTTTGAAATAGTGGTCTGGGTTCTAGACTTAGGAATCAAAATAAAAGGCTCCACAGTGAAGGTTTCTCCAAGGGTGAAAAGAGTACAGGTAAGGAAGTAGAAAAAGCTAGTGATGAAGTTATAGAACCAGTGAAAACATCTGAAAACCCAATGTCTCAGTGCTCAAAATTGTGTACTCTCCAGAATGAATATCTTCAGGAAACATTTGGTCTGACTTGGAGGGTCTTCCTGACTTCCTCTTCTCAACTGTTATTTTGATTTCTTTGTGGAAGAGATGTATTGAGCTATGGAGCCCAAATGCGTCAAGAACACATTCATTTATAGCTTGCACACAGAAGCAAGATTCCTCAGAATTACCTTTGTCTTTGGCCTCTCTCCCTCCCTAATTCAGATCATGTTTTCCAGCATCCTCTCTTTTGTTCATCTTTAAAATGAAGTCACCATGTTAACTGACTTGATTTGAAGGCCCTTACGGAGTCCTTCATAAATTTCTTTTCATTCCGTGCAAACAATTTTGCTAAATAAACTACAAATATCTTTAGGGCAGTCTTTTTTCCTTACTCTTTTTTTGAACAGCACATGATCAATTTATCAAATGTTCAATCAAATGATGCTTCTTCCTGCCCTAGGAAACATGATGAAATGTTTTGTTTCCCACTCCAGGGAGAGCCTGTGAGCCAGCTTCCCTTTCACCTGCAATTTTCTTATGTTTTCTACTTTGATTTTTAGAGAGCATGTCAATCTCATTGTGGCTTGTTTTCTTTACAACCATCCAATTTGCTGCTTAATATTAAAATGAATTTTTAAAATTTAAACTAACATTTAACTTAATTAAACATTTTGAACTAACAGTTATATTAATGCTTATACTTCTAAAACTGTTTCCTTTTCCTGGCACTGTCATTACTACTGTTAAAATAAAAGGGGGTTATCTAGAACTAAGGGTCATGTTGTATTTCCCTTTGTTCCTTAGGATGCTATAACCAAAGAATTCATGATTGGGTATCCAACACATTGAGGATGAACTTGGCCCTGGTGAAAAGTTTCTGTCACTAGGATCCTATTTGAACCTTTTTTAACTTGGTAGACTTTGTAGAGCTTGTCTTCAATAATATAACCTTAAAAATTCAGTGTCACTGCTCAGTTAAGCACAATTTTATAAATCTAGACTCTTTATGATTTTGGAAATTATGCTTGCAGCTACCATCAGCTATGGGTGGGCGTATAATATTGCATAGGCAAAAGGTTAAACTCATCCACTGTATATAACTGAGAATGAAATTACATGATTTCATTTCTTTCTGTGGAAAATGTATATATTATTTAAAACTATTAATCATTACACTCTTTATTAAAGGTATCATGAATAAAATAGCATAAAGAACATTTTCCATGATTTTTATTATTCCCACACTCTTCCACCTGCTCACCTCAATTAAAATGATCTTTCCTGACCATTATGTAAAATATATATCTACCTTGGACTTTTGCAATAATCTTATTATGCATTATAATTATTAAATTATTATAGTAAAGTTAGGGTATGTTTCATATTGCCTTTTTAGCAGATTATAAATTCAATGACAGAAGATACCTTGTCAATTATTTTTATAACTCCAGAAGCAACTAAGGGCATTGAGCTTGGAGTAAAGATCTGAGTTGAGGGGCAGCTAGGTGGCACAGTGGATAGAGCACCAGCCTTGAATTCAGGAGGACCCAAGTTCAAATCTGGTCTCAGACACTTAACGTCCTAGCTGTGTGACCCTGGGCAAGTCATTTAACCCCAGCCTCAGAGAAAAAAGAAAAAAAAAAGAAATCTATAAGATCTGAGTTGAAATTTGGTCTCTCTTAGTACTGGCAGTGTGGTACTAAACAAGTGTTTTTCTCTTTGTGCCCCAGATTTTTCAACTGTAGACTGGGAATAATTATAGCACCTACCTCACAGGATTGTTGTGAGAGTCAAATAAGGTGATATCAGGGAGGTGTTTAGGATAATGCAGGAAACATTGTAAATACTTGCTAAATGCTTGCATATTCCCTCTCCCCATCAATGCCTGGCATTGTGTTTTGAATGTAATAGAAGCCTGAGAAATGGTTGTCCAATGAATGATAGACCAACTAGTTTTTTAAATACATGGTAAAGTCTCCCTTGGAGAGGAACACCAGAGAGAAGTAACTTGATAGAGGACCAGGAGAGGTACAGATAATGATCTCTGGAGGAGGACATATAGCTTTCTATGTCAGTATCCTGGTGCAAAGCCTGTTACCATGTCTCTATAACTATTCTAATTAAAGGAAATCAGATTTCAGATGAGATGGCATTTTAGAGACCATATGACCCAATTTCCCCATTTCATAGGTAAGAAAGCTGCTAGCAAGGGATTTAATTGGCTTACCCAAAGTCATTTAGACAGTAAATAACATTTTTTTAAAAATTCAAATCTTTTAGTTTCAAATCCAGTGCAATTTCCTGAGTATAATATATTGTGTATCCTGAAAAATAAATCTGATTACAATAGACGCCATTCAGGCTTCATTATAAGCTATATTCGCAGAAAATTGCGGACTAAATTTGGATTAATATCACAATTTCATTTTTCAAAATATGAACATTCATTCATGTTTGCCCAATAGCACTTTGGCTATAAAAATATACTATTTAACATCAATGTCTTTCTTCAGTGTGGGAAACAGAGAAGGTAAAAGAAAGGACAGTACTGGAGACTTGTTTGTCTCTTGTCAATTCTCTCTTGGGTTTGAGGATAAAAAAGAGGAAGGCACAGAGAAAGAGAGGAGGAAAAAAGAAGAGAGGAAGAAAGAGAATGAGAAAGCAAAAGAAAAAGGGGAAATAAACGTAAGACAACTCAGTAAGAGAGTGCTCTTAACTAGAGTGTGTCTGTTCACAATGGGCCAAAAAAGAAGGAATTACCTTATTTATTTATGTCATGGAGATCTTTAAAAATTATTATTAATATTATACACTGAGGTAGAGAGTCTCTGAGGTTCCTTCTAGCTGAGATTATACATCTATGATCCTTATCAATTCCCTACATCCTTCCCCTCTTAATCTGACTGCCCCTTCCCAGCTCCTGCCCCCTAAGCTTCTGGGGGACTTATTATTGAGAATGCAGAGAAGGAAATAATAGAGATTTTAAACATTTACCAAAATTTCCATTTAGAGTTTAAATTAAGGAGTGCTGGTTTGGGATGCCTAGCTTATGCCTTAATTATTGTATTGTGATCAGTAATACTTTGAGTCAATTTTCTTTTATGACAAAAAAAATGATTATAGTTAGCCTTTGAAGAATTTGGAAAGAAATACCATTCGCTTGGATTCTCTGGATGTCTTTTTGAAACATATTCAATATCTCATTTTCATTGTCAGGTGCATGAAGTAAAATACAAGCTCATACAAGGCCAGAGAGATACATGTCAATATTATTACTGGACTTCATTGTGCGAAGTATAGAAGACTGAATTGTCCTTAAAATTAATTTCCCCTCAAATCTACAGCTATTTCTGAAAGAGCAAATGATGAAGAATAGCCTGTTTTAATAAATCAAAATTAATTTCTTTGTCTTGACTGCCTAATATTTAATTAAGTATAATATAGTCACTGAGAAGAGCAGATTCATTTCACTGTGCTGTACAAAAAAGGCAGAAGCAATGAGAAAATCACAGTATAGTAAGTCAAAGGTCTCATTGTCTTGTTCATAAAGGAATAGAAATCTCCTCTAACAATAGCTATCCAGTCTTTCTGAGGACTTATATTCCTCCTGAGGCAGAGATTTCCATTCTCAGATAATTCTTGCTTTTAGGAAGATTTTTTTTTTATATCAAACAGACATCTCCTTCTTGATTCTAGGGAGGCTCTTTCTTTTCCTTTTCCAAAGTTTTCTCTATTTAAAGACCGAGCAAAACAATTTATCAGTTAGTTATGTACTCTTTATATTGTCTACTGTTTCACATGTGTTAAGTCTTATTTTCCAAAAAGTACATGAAGGTCTTTAGGGATAGCATTTATATCATATTTGATTTTATATATATATATATATATATATATATATATATATATATATATATATATATATATATATATATATATATATATATATATACATAATCTTATATTACTTTCTCTTCCAGCACAACCACATTTATCATCCTGTGGCCCATCATCATCCTCCCCTGTTTCTTATTCCCTGACTATCTCATCTGGATTGGTTTCACAAAAAACCCATAATAAGAGCTCTGACAAAATTTTTCTTGTGTTCTCAATCACTCTCTCTGCTATTTTGACAATAAGCCCTGTTAGTCCCAGAATTTGACTCCATTCATATACACTTATATATTGCCTTGCTCTTCCCCTCTCCTCCCATACTCTTGAGCTCCAAGGTCCCAATTCCAATGTACCTTTCAAATGGAAACATGTCTCACATGGCTGGTCTTTTTTTCCCAATAAGCTCTTGGTATTTGGGTAAGCAATATTGAAGAGAATACCAAAATGATCAATCAACTTGTTCACTGAGACATTTTGTCAATCAACAAGGATTCGAGCCAAAACTAGATCAGGACCACTCTGGGGAAAGGAAAGATTTTCCTCCCAGGGCAAATACCATCTTCCCCATGTCTCAACACATGGTCCTACTCTGACTGCTGCCTGGGATGCTCCTCTCAATATTCTGTCACCATGGTTCTACTCTCCCAGGGATTGAGTTCCCCTGATCCCCAACACAGCCCCATGTAGAAGTAAACTAGGCTTTCTGTCATAGGAGCCAAGTGATCTTCCAAGGCTAGGGCACTGGAGGCCGGACTGTCCTAGATTTTACCTCCTTCCCCTACTCACTCATCTGATTTTGATGCAGACACAAGAGTCTCTAATTACAGCTCTGGAAAATGGGTCTTCCTGGTCACCCTCCCTGAGATTTGGACTTCAAAAGTTGTTAATTGTGAGATTATACTTGTATTCATTTCCATCCTAGCACATATTATCTAACTTCCCTTTACTTCCCCATGTCCTTAGCTAATGTTTCCTAGTTTCAAAATGCCTTCCTAACCCGAAGTAGATAATAGCATTAAGACAAATTAACAATGGGCTGGAGAAAGAGGGAAAATTACATTTTAATGTGTATTATTCAGAAAAGTAAGGCTCAATTTTATAGTAACATCTCATTTTCAATTTTACAGTCACACCTCATTTTTGAATCAGAAACAGCTTTTTTCTTACATGCTAAGCAAATGACATGTATCTACTTCCAGGAATCAAATCCATGCTTAAAGAATAAATCATTTCTATTCAGAATCTTAAAAGGGGAGGGCACTGCAGACTCTAAAGACAATTCTAAATGAATGTCAAATTTGTTTTCAACCAGAAGGCTAAAATCAAATTATTTCCCAACTAAGTAAAATTATAAAGATTAGTATTCATTTCCATATGCAAATGTGTCTTCATTCTAGAGTCTTGCTTGTTTTTAAATTATTTGATGAATTTATTAAATTATTTAATTAATTCAACCTTTACTAAACACTTACTGTGTGAAAAGTACTGTGCTGTGTGCTACATTGAGAATATAAATAAGACAATCCTTACCATTTTGGAGTTTATAATCTCATAGATAAATTCATATACAAACAATTATGCTACAAAATAACCCATGGCAAATGCATGTGACAGATATAACAAACTATTTTGTGAGGTCCAAGTATAACAGCATTATTGACCAGTTGAATCAATGAAAATTTCATGGAACAGATGACAATTGAATTGTGATCTAAACACTGGACAAATGAAGTCAAAAAAAATCAAAAAAAAAAAAAGAAAGAAAGAAAAAGAAAGTATCATAGGCATGGGAGGAAATATTTGCGAAAGCATGAGGTTGGGAAAGTTTGGGACCTATTTGGGAAACAACCAAATAATTTTCCTGGAGGTTAGAGAACCTTAAGCTAAATTATATGAGCGATATCTGGAAAGTTAGAAGATTTGCAGATTATGGAATTCCTTGAATTACAGATGGAGGTATTTGAACTCCCACTCAAAAAGTAACAGAGAGCCAGGAAAAGTTTTTGAATAGAGGGATGATACCTACAGGCCAAAAAGGCATCAATTCAGTTTTTTGTTTTTTGTTTTTTTTTTATAATGTTTAGATTGGCCGGATGATTTCTGAGAGACCTGAAGAGTCTTATAGGAATTGAAGCTGAGTGAAGTGAGTAGAACCAGGAGATCATTGTACCCAGCAAATACTAGATTATGTGATGATCAATTGTGATGAACTGCGCTCTTTCCAACAATGAGGTGATTCAAGGCAATTTCAATAGACTTGTGATGGAGAGAGTCAATTATATCCAGACTGTGGACTTCATAATATTTCCACCTTTTTGTTGCTGTTTACTTGGTTTTTTTTTTCTTTTTGATTTGATTTTTATTGTGCAACATGATAAACATGGAAATATATTTAGAAGAATTACACGTGCTTAATGTATATTGGATTCCTTCCTGTCTAGGGGAGGGAGGTAAGGAGAAGGGAGGGAGAAAAATTTGGAACACAAGATTTTGCAAGGATGATTATTGAAAACTCTCTTGGTATGTATTTTGAAAATAGAAAACTTATTTTAAAAAAGAAAAAATAATGTTAAAAAAAGAAAAAAAAAGGAACTAAACTTGGGACAAGTTAAGCTTAAAGGAACAAGTGAAACATCTGGGTAGAAATTCTCAACAATCTTGGCTGAGACTTCTACTATGTGGACAATTATATAGAATATTAGCCAAGAATTGTTTTACACACACACACACACACACACACACACACACACACACACACACATATATATATATATATATATATATATATATATATATATATATATATATATATATATATATATGTATATATATATATATATATATATATATATATATATATATATATATATATATATTTCTTCAGTTGATATAACCTACACTATGCCTCAGTTTTTTTTTTCCTCTGGCAATCAGAGCCACAGCCACTACTGCTTTGGGAGACCTTTCAGCTTCAAAGGCACTGTTCCAAAGCCCTGTTACTTTGGAAGATTAATAAGTTAGTATTAGTAAGAAGGAAATTATTAATGGTACCATCAAAGAAGCTATTAATTTTCAAACTCAGAATTTTATTCTGCTTAGACTAAAAGAGTAAATCAAACTTTCTCTTCAAGAGCATTCATCATGAATATTGTATATTTGGTAAACTACTTCCAAGAATCTGTTCTCATGTTTTTGTGGTTGTTTATAACTGATTGCTTGCTCTGTTTTATTGAGATTTTCTTGCCTTCTGTCACAATAGGTCACACCATTAAAAACTTTTGTGTGTATATATATATATATATATACAGAGAGAGAGAGAGAGAGAGAGAGAGAGAGAGAGAGAAACTCAAGAATCCCTGATTTCCACTCCTGTTCCTAATACATTCTAGCTGTCTGACCCAAAATACTTTCTAAGAGGCATTATCAATATGCATCGGTGCAGGGAGTTTTCATGCCAGAATTTCTGCCTAGAGAAGAAAAGACAGATCTAGACCTTACTCTTACACTAGACCATCTCCCACTAAAATTTTTAAAAAATGAAAACTGGTGGCAGTTAGGTAGTACAGTGGATAGAGCATCAGCCCTGAAGTCAGGAGGACCCGAGTTCAAATCTGGTCTCAGACACTTAACACTTCCTAGCTGTGTGATCCTGGGCAGGTCACTTAACCCCAATTGCCTCAGCATAAAAATAATGAAAACTGAGTAAAAAGGAGAGGCAAGTAGATTCTATTGCATTGTTGTTGTATAATCATTTCAGTCACAGCTGTTGGGGATTTCTTAGCAAAGGTACTGGAGTGGTTTGCTATTTCCTCTTGAGCTCATTTTAGACATGATTGAGATAAATAGGGTGTCTTGCCCAGGGTCAGACAGCTAGTACCCGAGTCCAGACTAGAACTCAGAAAGATGAATATTCTTGATTTCAGTCCCTACATTCTGTACCTATTCTTCTTACTCTCTCCTTCTACCAGTCAAAATTCTATGCATTAAAAGTCTATAAAAGACACAAAAGCAAATTACAACCAACTGGAATAAATATTTAAAGAAAGAAATAATCAATATCATTCTTTCCAGTTGTTTTATTTTTTCAATAAGGAGCCAAATAAACATTTTATTTCTCTTCTAACAATTCCTTATGATGCTCATTCAGAATATTTCTCCTTCATGATGCTATTATTTTTCTGAAAACAAAGACAGGTTTTCTATTTAGGCAGATAGGATTATTTTTTTTCCTATATTATGTTTCTGATTAGCCAAAAAAAGGATATAGTACAATATTTTTAAAGGATCAGATTCGGCATCATTTTTGGCAGAAAAATTCTCATCAAACTTTGACTGTGCTTGCTCAAAGATTTGTCTCACTAAAGCCTACAGAACCAAATGCACAAATGTTCATTAGGGCAGAAGTTTCCTCTTCTGGGAGGTCAGCAAAACCTTAGAGAGCATTCAATTAAATCATGCATGATCCTATGTCACTGGGAAAGCTAATAAAAATACACCTCAATATATCTCCTAAGCTTTCTATGATTTACTTTCAAGGATAAATCCAGAGTAGTGTAAATAATTAATCCCCTGAGACGGTTGCATTATTCAAATTTGTACTACATATCTCCATTGGGCTGGAACCAATTACAGGATCTTTATACATTCTATATTTGTGAGTTTGCTTACTCACTAAATTGCTGTGTAACCCCCAACTCAATATTGTTGTACTCTCTCATTCATGGGCATGCACAGAGCTGTGAAAAATTTGAGTCATCAGACACATATATTCCTAGCTAAAGTCGATTAAGGCCCAGATCGCTCTGCTTTCTTGTTTTAGCTTTCGTATCTTAAGCAAGTATCCTTTCCATGGTCTATTTAATACCACATTTCTCCCATTTTTGTGCTCTTTTTTGATGATTTTATTGTTTGAAATGCCCCCCTCAAGCAAAAGCTAAAGTGCTATCCAGTGTTGTGATATGTTTGACAAAAAAAAAAAAATCAATTAGATAATTTTTGTTCAGCAATGAGTTATGGTACTGTTGGCTTTCAGTTCAATGTTAATGAATCAGCAATGGGGTTGATTACCTAAAAAGGAAAAGGAATTTGTAGATGCTGAGCTGGGAAATGCTAAAGTAAATGCTGTGACCACAGGCTCACCAAAATGTAATGCTCCATTTCCTCTTGGAGCAATGGTTCAGTAGTCAATAATTCAGTGTTTCAGGCAATTTTATAGAACATAACTACCATGAATAATGGGAATGGACTCTGCCATGTTTTATATTATTATCACTCTTGAGTAGTGTAAATTCAAATTCATATAACACTTCAGGAGATTTATTGTTCACACCGATCAGGACCTAGCTGATCAAAATCAAGATTTGGAAGAAACTACTTGGATGGTCCATATATTAGGACTGTTGGGATCGATATTGCAGTATGTATGTATAACATTCTACATATGCTTCTAATTATCAATTCTTTCTCCAAATGCAGGTATCTTCTTTCTTCATATGTCCTTTGTAATTCATTTGGGTATTTATAATAGTCAAAATGAATTATTCACTTCAATTTGTTCTTAAAACAATGCTGTTGCCACTCTATAATATGTTCTCTGGGTTCTGCTCATTTTGCTCTTCATTTTTTGTGCAAATCTCTCCATTTCTTTTGAAGATCTTGAAGCTCATCATTTCTTAAAGCATAGTAATATTTCATCACAACCAATGAATGGGCATCCTTGAAATTTGCTATGACAAAGAGAGATACTACAAATGTTTTAAAATATACAGGTTCTTTTCCTGTTCAGTTAATCATCTTGGGAAACAGACCGAATCATGTTAATGCTATATCAAATGATAGAGGCAGCTTATTAACTCTTTAGGCATAATTCCAGGTGGCTTTCTTAAATAGTTGGATCAATCCAAAGTTCTGCCAACAGAGATTTAGTGTCTCAATTTTTCTACATCCCCTCCAATATGTGTTGCTTTTCTCTTCAATAATTTTAGCCAATCTGATAGGTATAAAATGATATCTCGATGTTGTTTTAAAGTATATTTCACTAATCAATTTTAGAAGCAGATCAGGATAATTTAATGCGGCATTTTTTATATGACTGTGCCTTTTAACAATATATTTGTGTGTATATTTATACATAAGTGTGTGTATTGTGTATTCCCTTAGAATTAGAGTATTAAAAAATCCTAGTTAAGTTTTATGCTTGGAATAGCTTAAAATGATACTATGATTTTTGAAATACTTCGTATTTCCTTTCTATTTCTATTTCCATAATTCTCCTCTTCTTCCAAGTTACAGAGTTACTTTGGTCTTTGGAGTAAGATCTGCATTGTCTCATAAAATGTTAGCAGTAAAAGGGCCCAGAGAGTATTTATTTCAAACTGCTCATTTTGCAAATTATCAAATTGAGAATCCAAGAGATTAAATAGCTTGTCCAAGAACAAACCAATCAGTTGAAAATTTAATACTAACACCAAAACATCTACTACTGTACCACCTCCATTATATTTCTTAAATATCTATTTTCAGTCTTTCAATCATTTTTGAGAAATATCTATTTTAATCTTTATTCCATTATGTAGATATGTATTCAAAGAATTCATATTTAACTTCTACTGTATTCAAATCACTAATATGAATATGTTGAAAAAAGATTACTTTTACCCCTACTATTATTTATTAATTTTTCAGAAGGTAAATTAATACCACAATATTGAGACATTAAAATAATTTTAATATGTAATCTTCATTCCTTGGATGGTGACTTAATATAAAAATCAAGTCACTGTTTTCCATAGGGAAGATGACTGATTGTGGGTCATTTTTTCTGTAACTCTAGACCTTTGTCAAGCAATTAGTAAGATTGTTTTCTTCTCATTATCCATGAATTCTTCTGTTATCCCGGTTAACAGAAAAGTACTTTTATTGCATATTTACAGTAAGTTTGGAAAATCCATGTTACTAAATATTTTAATACAATTAAAATTTTTCAGTGCTATCCAAATGCTATTTCTTGTCCCTTCCAATTTTTCCAAGCAGAAGACAATTATATAATGAGATATGGCACTGCCACAAGTTGAAACTAAGCTCTTGGAGAGCATGAAAGAAGCTGTCACTTGTAATTCTGATCAGTAAGATGTTTCTACTTCTTTGTGCTCATCAGGCATTGTTTACTAGCCTTTATTATCCTTAGAGCAGTACCTTGTGGGCGAGAGTGTGAAATTTAAGATTACCCCCAAAGACAATAAAGAATTACCATTTCAAAAAGACAAAGGGCAATTCTGTGAGTATAAAGCAGAAGATGCTTCTCAAAGAAAGCTCTTTTCACAGCTTTCTATTGTCTATGACATGGTGAAAAGCAACCGGGACAGATTTGGAATATTACTATATCTGCCTTGCAAAAGCCAAAGTTTGGGTTTTCTGGAGATCTTGAAAAGCCTAAAGTAAGGAGATGAAAAAAACAAGATTCACTTCATGAGAGCATTGAACCAAAATTGTATCAGGGACACAAAGTCTCTTACAGTATGTTGATGATTATAGTGGTCAGGAGACACTTTGACCCAAAAGGAATTTTAAAGTTTAAAGTTTCCTTCAGCACCACTGTCAAATATAATAAAAAGAGGGATAGATCTGCTAAAACCTTAAGTCTTTTAGTTTACATTATAGATAATTTAATATGCTCAAGGGGGAAGGAGATAGAATAGGAGGTCTTGATTGGCCTCCATGGGGAAGCTAGAAGAAAGAAGAAACAGGAAAGAAGAGACAAAAAACAAATCTTGAACTCATTAGCTATTAAAATGCAAGTAGACCACTGATGCAAAAATGTTTGCAGCAGCCCTTTTTGTAGAGGCAGGTAACTGGAAACTGAGTGGGTGCCCATCAGCTGGGGAATGTTGAATAAGTTATGGTATATGAATGTTATGGAATATTATTGTTCTGTAAGAAACGATCAGCAGGGTGATTTTAGAAAGGCCTGGAGAGATTTACAGGAACTGATGCTGAGTGAAATGAGCAGAACCAGGAGATAATTATACATGGCAACAATAAGACTATATGATGATCAATTCTGATGGAAGTGGCTCTTTTTTCCCAACAGTGAGATGATTCAGGCCAATTCTAATGATCTTGTGATGAAGAGAGCCATCTAAACCAAAGAGAGGACTTTGGGAACTGAATGTGGATCACAACATAGCATTCTCACTCTTTTTGTTATTGTTTGCTTGCATTTTGTTTTCTTTCTCATTTTTTTCCTTTTGATTTGATTTTTTTGTGTAGCAGGAGAATTGTATAAATATTTATAAATTTATACATGTATAAATATTTATATATTTATACATGTATAAATATTTAACATATATTGGATTACTTGTCATCTAGGGAAGAGGGTGGAAGGAAGGAGGGAAAATTGGAACATAAGGTTTTGCAAGGGTCAGTGTTGTTATTAAATTTTATTAATGTTATTATCCCTGCATATGTTTTGAAAATAAATAGCTTTAATAATAAAAATAATTAAAAATGAAATATGGGCCGAAAATAATTGAAACTCATGGATTGTCTTTTTCAAACTGTCACTTGTTTAGAATCACGATGGAAGTTTGTGCTTTTCATGGGAAAAATTAAAAAGGAGATGATAATATGGGCATTTTTTCTGGAGGGTGTCGAATTACGAATATAAAATGCCAGTGAGTTTAGCCAATTTTTCTTATGACTCAGATCCTGTTGTATATCAGCTCACAGAGTCATCAAACATTTGGAAAAATTATAAAAGCATCTATTGTGGTGGGAGGGGATAGAGAATTGAAGAGAAGAAAATTGAAGGGAAGTTTCACCGTCCACATTTTCAGACTAAAATTTAGGGCTCAATAGGATCAAATAAGTCACCCATGCCTCTCCACAATTCTTAGAACAGAAGTAATCTCTTCAAAATGGGATCATACTCGAACAATCCCTTATTGGCTACCACACTGCCTCCTAATATATTTCTTACCTTTTCATAGCAGACAGAAAATCCTGCAATCCTTTCCTTGATATTAAATATGAAATTTCCCTTGGTGTCTTAGGCCCCTGTTTCACGTTGGGTAAATCTGAGCAGCTGGCACCTGAGTTATTGTGTTGCCTATGAGATCATGGATAGACTCACTAAATTGCAAAGACAGATTGTTTTACCCTTTGAAGACAGAATCAAGAATAGTGAAGGTTACAAGTGGCAGTACCACAACAGCCACAGCACATGGAGATATAAGAGTTTTGATAATAATGAGGGAATAAAGGAAAGGAAAATTAGGGAATTTGAAGGCACACAGAGAGAAAAGCAGAAAGAATATATTTAAATACAAAAAGTTCAGATAGATGCAGCTATAATTAAGAATATGAATTTCACATATATATAGATATATAAGACCCCAAAGGATGAATTGCAACAAACAATATTGGGGAATATAATTTTTAGTCAGGAAGAAGCTGGAGGAAAACTGCATTTCATAAAATGTTTTGCATCATTAACCTGAAGATACATACATACATATAAAAATATATATATATATATATATACATATATATATATATATATAAAATTCTAAAGTCTTACTATACACACACAAAAACATATATACATATCTCTAATTAAGAAGTTAATATAGAATTAAGAAGTTGTGAATACAGAAAAGAAACAACGGAAGGGAGTACATGTGTAAGCTCTAAAATTAGTTTAATCTTTTTTATCAGTAACTTGACTGAAGACATATTTGTCACATTGATTAAATTGTCAGATGGAAAAAAGGAGAGATAACTAACATGTAGAATGATCGAATTAGGTTCCAAAAAGGTAAGAACAATAGGCTAAATCAGCCATGAGGAACTTTTAAAATGCTAAGTGAAAATCCTATAATTAAATTCAAGAGTTAAACATAAGTACAAGAAGGGGGATACATGGATTATTCAGTAGATGCCATAAAAGAGTGTTAATGGACAAGAAGCACAACTAGTATGATATAGTGGTCAGGCTCTGAACAAGGGCCATGATGTCAGTTCTGTTATTCTCTGTCTTGGTCAGATCACATCTTGAAGACTTCAGTCAGTTCAAGAATAGATTTAAGGAAAGACTGACAAATGAAAAAAATTTCCAGAGGAGGGATAACCAGAAGAATAGGAGATTATACTGACTGAATGTCAGTTGAAAGACCCAAGGATATTCAGCCTAAAAAAGAGAAGAAAGTGGAGATCTACTATCTATTTACAAGTATTTCAACATATCATGTAGAAGATGCCATTGAACTGGCTCTGCTGAGCTCCTGTCAAAATGAAGTTCAATAACTTAAGCTGTAGAAAGACAGATTTAGCCTCAAGCTAAAGAAAAACTTCCTAATGATGGTCATATCACTTACCAAACATGGTACAGGCTGCTTTAGAAAAAGAATTCCCTATAACTGAATCTTTTCAGCAGAAGTTGGATGACCACTGCGGGGGAAGGGAATCTCATAAATATATCTGATTTCTCTTCAAAACTGAGTTCAATTAGATCAGTGATTCTTAAACTTTTTTTCCATTCATGACCCATTTTCACCAGAGAAAAATTTATTTTTACCAGATATATAGATATATAAAATAGGTAAACAATTCAAACATTTACTGAATATAAATCATAATTTTATGACCCCCCCCACATTCAGTTATATGACTCTATATGGAAATGCAATGCCCAGTTTAGGAAGCTCTGAATTAGATGACCTCTTGGATTCCTTCTAATTCAGAATTTCTGGTTTTCCCTAAAAACTGGTCCAAACAGGCATTTTTATATCTTTTTCTTTTGGCAGTATTCTTTATGTTAGCTAACTGGACAAGGATCCATGTTCCCTTTGGACTTGAAACTAATTCAGGTTATTACAGTTGGGTAGAATACCAGTAGGAAGATGACCCAGCACAGAAAGAATAGCAATTTCAGTGGAAGAAGGGGCTTTCGTTTGATACTTAGCCTTTCTATAGAGAGATTTATTATTTAAGGCAGTTGGGTGGAAAGATTCCTCTCTGAGCCAGACATTTGAAATCTGTGTGACTCTGGCCAACTCACTTAAACCTGTTTTGCTCAGTTTTTTCATCTATAAAATGAGCCAGAGAGGTAAATGGCAAATCACTCCAGCATCTTTACAAAGAAAAATCCAACAAGGGTCATGAAGAGCCAAACACCACCAAAAGCAGCAAATTGTCATCCAGCTTCTCCAAGAAAACTTCTTGCATGGGAGAAAATGCTACTTCCTTAAGCAGTACATGCTGTTGATAGATTGCTCTAATTATGAGGAAGTATTTCCTTTCCTTGAGCCTGGACCTATAAATTTGTAACTTCTTATTGCCCTACTTTTGCCCTCTAGGCCCAAGTAGAACAAACCTAATACTTCCCCAGAATAATCCTTCAAATGTTTAAAAACAACTATTACCTTCACTGAGGCTGAAGAGCTAAAAGAGACTTAGAAGTCATTTCATGATTAGCTCAGATTTAAAAATAAGAAAATTTATTCTCTTTTACTTCTTTTTTGTAACCTACCCTTCTTTCTCCTCATTTCCTTTATTCTACTGAATAGACAGCTCTAAGAATTTAATGAGTTTGAAAAACATTTCCCATCTGCTTTAATTTGCTTCCCAAGAAAAGAAAATTACATTAATTTCTGTGTTTGGGGATATTAAGTCTTACAAACCTACTACTTTATTGTGAACCTTACTGAAAATCACAATCAGATTTAATCCAGGAATTTCCCCAGTACTGATTATGTTCTGATTTAGTCAAGACTGCTCAGGTTGTCCTAATGCCTCTGGCATTAACCAGCCTTTTAATAGTGACTTTTTATCCAAGGGAATAGATTTCCTGATTCTGAGTTGTTAGGCCTGAACTACTGATAGAGATTTTTTTGTTCCAGGTTAAAACTCCCTGAGGCTATAGGTAGCTAAAAATGGGGGACTATTACCATTTATCACTCTTCCTGAGTGACTCACCCATCTGATTAGTTTAACACGTGTAGTTAGAGTGGATTTGTACAATAAAAAATGAATTCTATTCCATTAACTACCATAATCGTGACTTCTTCCTAAAATTGGTTTATTCCATTAAGCCCCAGTAATGTGATAGTAATGTGACCTTAGTGTTATGGCATCAATCTCTCATGGAATACCCATGCATTTGTGGATACTTCATATAATGTTTTAAACTTTTTTTTTTTTTCACACAGAATCACTACAAGAAAAAATTTAAATATACAACAAAATATCTCCCAGGTAACTTCATTACCCAGTTTCTTTTATACCAAGGCTACCACCAGACAACAAATTGGTATGGGTTGAACTGATGATTGCAGAAAGTTCACCATCACTCTCTCTTTATGGCTGACATCTCAATAGCTTGGACAGTTTCCTTGCTACCTCCATCAAAGACGATTCCTCAAAGGTTACAATCCCTTAAACTCCAAAACTTGCCTCCATCTTCAATCTCAAGGGATCCACAGTATAGACTGGTGACAATCCCATTGTCCACAATTTCTAGCAGAGTGCTTCTCTTCTTCACTTCATTCACTACTCCCTGACCATCATGACAGAATATTAACTTCCATTTCTTTTCAATACTGCTAATCCATCTCCAGTTCTGGTACTAGAATGAAATCAACCATTCCTGAAATGTTATCTCAGTCTACCTCCCCATGGCCCAGTGCATCATCTTTATACCTTTAAGGATCAAAGTACCTTTCTCTGGACAGTTTTCTTCTATGTGTTCTGGTCTTATAATTCTTGAATGGAAAGTCCTTAAAGGCAAGGGGGTGTTTCCTTTTGTATTTGTATCCCTAGAATTTAACACAGAGTAAGGATTTAAGAAATGATTTTTTAAAATCTATTCATTCAGTTATTTGATTCTCCTGTAGTCATTCCTGTGCACAGGTAAAAGTGTATAAGAAATGTAGCATAGTTTCCCAAGATTGTTCCATTCATGGTATCCTATAGGGTCAATCAGGAGATTAAAGTCTCTGGAACTGTGGGCCTAGATCTTGACTACTTTTGGTGGTACAAAACATGGACCTTGAAGAGCAGCCTGGTGCATCTGTTACCACAATAGCTAGTCTTCCTTTCTCTGTTCTGCAGCAAAAAGCAGTCAGTCATTTCCACCTGCCCTAACCAACCACTCCCTGAGTGGAAAAGTGAATCCAAAGGCAAACTTCTGGCAGAGAGATTCCTGTTACCACCATTCTATTTAGCCTCTTGTCTTTGACCTTTTCAGTTCCCATTTCTAGTGGCTGAGAAGTTTGCCATATTTCCTCTTAAGCTTAAATGTTCCTTCGCAATCTGAAGCACAGAAGTCATCCAAAGGATTCCAGGACAATAATAAATTTAATTTACCTTCAGTAATTGTCATGAAATATAAACTCCTGATCATGTTCCCTGGAAGTATGGCAGCCAGAGACACACACAATACTAATCCAAGTAGCCCATGAAGAAGCTTCTCAGTTGCTCTGCTGGGGGACTAGGAACCCACCTAAGACAATGAATTCTGAAGGCAGCAAACACTGGGTTGAACTCCTGCTACTTCACTATCAAGGGAAAGGAGAATCCTTGGTGTTTTTTCCACGGTCCCTAACCCCAAGAGTCATTGCTAACAACTTGATGAGAAGGTAATTAGTAAGGAATATGACCAAGTAGGGTTGTCTTTCAGCAGAAATCTTGCAGTTGGCAGTTTGTTTGGGGGAATACTCTCATTTATTCCTTACTTCCTTCTTAAATCTCACTGGCACCTAGCCTATTCCTGTTAAAATGTCAACTGTGTTAAATGACAAGTACATCAAGAATAGCTAACAAGGCTCTAAGGAAAAGTGTAATGATGGAAGGGCGGCAGGGGGTTTGATGATTAGGACAACCTTGATATGCCCTCCAACCATTTAATAAACTATTAACTTTATCTGCTTCTAAAACTAGCCTGGGGTCAAAGACTTGACAACTAGGAAGGACAATTAAACTTTGGGGAAAGGGCACTAATAACCAAAGGAGAATACCTACAATCCATTTTCAGAAAGACTGGGTATTCCATCAAGCTTCCTTGTTGCTCATCTTTCACTCTGAAAGGACCGAGAACTTCAGGAAGAGGATGTCTTGACTTGAAAGTGAATTGGATTGAAATGAGACAAAGCTACACAAAGTCTTCTTTTTCTCCTTCCTTCTTCTCTTCTCTTTCTTCCTCCTCCTCCTTTGTTCCTCCTCCTCCTCTCAAAGTCTTATGCTTTATGAACACATCGGTTACTAAAGAATTTTTATAGACTAGAATTTAGGCTGGAACATAGAAATGGTCTTGCTATGCAGAAATAAGCAATTATGATCATATCTGTGATAATGTACAGGATTCTACCTGTGCATTACCAGTAGCCAGGAACATGTTGGAGTTAGCTCAAACCAGCTCATGAGAGCTGATTATTAAATGATAGCCCTAAATGCATAGGGAATCTTGGTCTTTTTAAGTTAAGGTCTCGATCAGGTCTTAGTTTGTTTGAGTCAACACACATTCAGTAATTAAAGGCTGGATAATAATTGAGACAAAAGATGGCTTCCTTCTGGGAGTTTGTGGCCAGAACAGACAATTGTTATTTCCTTTTCATCAAACTAGAAAAGCCTGGAAGGACTATGAGTCCATTATTACAGGAAGAGCATGAACAAAGTTCAGAGAGGAACAGGTTGCTTTTTATTTTTTTTTATTTTTTAAACAACACATTATGAGACAACTTGATAGAAATCAGGGAGTTGCCAAATGACCTAGTGGAGAGAATAGCAACGTTTATGAAACCAGCAATGTTTGGAAGAGAAGTACAGCCAACAGAGATAATAAGGAATAGCAAGATTAAGAGAAGTTCAAGCATCTAAGTACTTTCTCTTATTAAATCTCAGTTATTCTCTATAACAATTTATACTAAACCTATACTTTTTTATATTAAAAAGAAGGCAACTTTTCTCATTTATGTTTTGGGAAATGCCCCAAATATCCCATGGTGTCAGGACTGACTCACAGAGCCCATTAGATAATGGGATTTTGGTAAAGGGAGAATGGCTTCCAAAGATCACCTGCACAGTAGCTTCTAGCTTTGGTGAGATAGCAGGAAAAATTGTTTAGACATATTCTATCAATGTCATGAGAATCTAGTTGTGGGCTATGGTAGGTAATTTATGATCCTATATGTAGTCTCCTTAGATGTGAGGAAGTCCTGAGTAAAAAATTAAAAAATAAAAACTGGAAAGTCTGTACCCTTTTCAAAATCCTTTAGGAAAGCAAGACGGATATTGCCCCTGTAGCCATAGGCAACATAACCTGATCTTGTCCCTACTTTGCATTATCCCATAGCCAGCATACCACATTGGTAGTTGCAGTTACATTAGCAAAGTTCCCCCCTTCATCCTTTGCAACAGTTTATCTGCTACCAGTTTGGTTGGTCATTTGTCATTCACCTGGGAGATATTTTATGTCCCACTCTTTTTGCTCACTTCATTTCCAATGATGGTTCTCAAATCATTGTTAGCATCTTCATACATCCCATTAACCATGTGACATTTTACCTTTCCACCAGAAATCAGTCTCAGTCTAACCATCAGATAAAACATACAAACCCTACTGGGGAGTAATACTCACTGTAGTCTCATCTGTCACAAAAAATTAGATTGAGAGAAAAAAATCATTCTGCATCTCATTTAACTTAATCTTATGAAATAGATTTATTTCCTGAAAGTTAATCATTTCATCCTGATATTTCCACATCTTCTCTCTCTTGCCAGTTTTCCATGGTTCCTATTTACTTGGGATGCATTGGAGGTGAATTGTTTTCTACAAACCAATTTCTAGGTAAGCAAATTTCTTTTCTTGTGATACCCTGATTTCTGTGATATCCTGATCTGTGATATTCCTTGACTGGGAAGTGCTTGTAAGTAGAGACAAATTCTGCCTCTGTACATAACCATCCCATCCGGGAATCTGGCCAACCAGCACACAGGCCAATCCCAGATAAAAGGCCTAATCATTCTTGTGAGCTAGCAGCTAATGCTACCAGTTTTCTTATAGTATTGCTCTATTTCCACCTGTCCATGCCTGAATCTGAACAGGGTATGAACCAAATATATTACATCTATTCCTTCTGATCATGAATATATGTGATAAGTAATTTTATTATTGAAAAAAATCAAGAATTTTGGAGGCACCAGGGATAATTGTAATAAAGGCTTAAAGGCTACCAGTTAATTTCAGAATCTGGAAGTTCATTTGAAAATTTTGGATCAGGGATGATTCATCTTTGAGGGTCATGGAACTATCTTTCAGTCTTCGAAAGCCTATGAACCTTTTCTGTGAATAATGTTTTTAGAAGTATAAAATAAAATTCAAAAAATTACAAAAGAAAATAATCATACTAAAAGACAGTAAAAATAAAATGTACTTTTAATGTACTTAATGTTGCTAGAATTCACGAGAAAAATATTCCACCAATGTTACCCCACTAATGGGATTCTTTCAAGAGAGGAAAGATGTCAGAATTGGTTCATAGCAAAGCTAGAGTCTCAAGAGTAATAATTGAAATGGAAGTAGAGTTATGCTTAGATTTTAGGATCAAAAACTTGGAGATGGCATATACCTCAGAAATCATCTTATTTCACCTTCTTATTTTATAGGACCTTTCACAACAGGTCTACATTTTTAAGAAATTAGGATTTTTTCTCATGGCTTTGTTTCTTTGTTTTAAACAATTTATTTATTGGTAGGAGTCATAGGGAAGTATATCAAGTGCTCCCAGAAGCCCAGTCTTAGTTCAGACCTTAACCACTTTCCTTTATAAGTGATGTCAGTACACTTACAGTTGAGCTCCAATTTTACCTGTCTATAACATAAGTTTAGCCACTACAAGCCCCATTTTTCAAAATATTTTCTTGCCTTGTATTTGCAGGGAATGTTGTAAGGTCACTGTTGTTACCCTTAGAAAAATCATGGTAAGAAGATTAATCACTGTAAGTTTAGACTTTGCTATGGGCACAGTGGATAGAGTTCTGGGTCTGGAGTTAGGAAGACCTGAATTCAAATACAACCTGTGACACTTACAAGTTATGTGTCTTTGTCCCAGTTTTCTCAACTCTAAAGTGGCAATAATAACAGCTCCTATCTCACAGAGTGTCCAGCACAGATAATTCCTTTTCCTTCCTCCTCCCTAGAAATAACACTGAAACTGAGTTACAACCACAATGTGATGGAGCTTGCTCCAACTCAGGAGAACTGAATGTTTCAGGGCAAACATCTATGCCTTGCAAATTGGCAATTCTTAGTCAGGTTTTGATTTATTATTTTGTGAAGTTTATCATTAAGGAATCATGGAGAAAAAGTTGGTGAAATAATAATGGAATGGAATAACATGCATTAAACTTTAAAATAGGGTGGATAAAGCTTTTGGAGAGCCGGTTGTTAAAGATTTATAACCAATGGGCACCTACCATTTAGATACTTAAAAGTAAACATTTGAAGTGAATTAGTGTTAGGAAAGAAAGTCATGGGGGGTGCTGGGGCTAGATTTTTACTCTGAGCAATTCATGAAGAATTGTTGATGTACTTATAATATCATGAGTTTACTTTTTCCTTTTGTTTAAATTGTGTTTTTAGTTTCATATTTGACAGCCCAGAGGCAAAACCCTTGTGGATTCTGCATTTGGGGACCATCTATTGATCATGGTTAGAAATATGACAAGCAGAAATAATTGACTAAACTGTGAAATCATTCATCCTTGAATAAGCAGATATCCCCCAAAGGTACAATATAATTTGTTCAACATGCAAATCACAAAAACATACTGCTTATAGAATTACTGTGAAATTATCAGGATTACACGCAAATGTATCATCACTTTGTAAAAGACCATGAATATTTCCTTGCTTTTTTGGTGGTAGATAGTACAGTTCCTGGGACATTAGTAAGTCAGGAAAATTAAAGTTCAAATTCTGCCTTAGATAAATTACTAGTTGTGAGACAGTCATCGTCAGCCTTAGTTTCTTCTTCTGCAAAATGAGGATTGTTGCCAGAATTAGACAGTTTGACATATGTAAGGAATTTTGCCTATCTCAAATTATGATAGAAATACTAGCTATCATTATAATAAGTATTTAACAAATGGTTTTTGGTGAATTCATTGGACTGAGATTTGTCATGCTTTTTCTAACCAAGAGATTAAGAGATCTAATCTGAGATTAGATACATGGGAATATCAATTCTAGACAGTAGGATGATTTCCATCCCATAGAAATTTTTAATTAAAAAAAGAATGAGAGATTTGAAAAATCAGTGTTTTCCCAGATTTCTCTTTCAAGCATGCAAAGAAATATTTAGTCAATTAGACCAAGGCTTTTTAAAAATTTTTCCCCTCCTGACCTCTTTTAGCTTGAGAAACCTCGGGGTATATAGGTATGTAACATAGGTACACAAATCAAACATTTACTGATAATAATTTGTAATTTCCACATTCATTTACAAGACACCATATTGTATCGCAAACTACAATTTAAGAAGCTGGGTATTACAGAATATTTAACTGATATCCAAACACTCGGGCGTAACATTATAGAGCAAAATACTGAGGATGTATTACAATTCAATAAAGCAGGAGTCCCAGTGAAAGCCCTGATTTGAGTAGATTACACTGTTCTTTTTGAAGAACTTTATTTGGGTGTATCTACTGCTTTCCGGTGAGTAGGCACAGGGTAAGTAGAGTATTTTGTATACAATATTTTCCTCCTTTCAAGGCTAAATCTTTTTATTTGAACAATGGGAAATAGAAAAAACTGTGCAGTGCTACCCATTGATACTTCATTGTGATGAATGAATTAGGTTATACATGATAATAATCCCCTTTGCCAAGTCTTAAGATTATTTTTAGACTGTAGCAGAACCTACATTCATTTCTAAAACCTTAGTTTGAGCTTTTATTCAGGAATATGAAAACGCTTGGGAGATGTTATACTTGAAGCAGTGCATGAATACAGAGGCACAGAGATTCTAATCACTTTCTATCAGCTTTCCAGCAGACAAACATTAAGCATTCAATTATTCTATTACATAGATAATATATTGAAAAGTATTAAACCTTTGAAAGAAAAGGATACATATGTATATATAAATGACATAAATACATATATCTACATATATACAATTGTAAAATAGTGCTGTATGCTCTTTGGATTGTTCAAGATTAGATTTTTTTTTAAATGAACAGTGTTAGGAAACAAAATTAGTGGAAGATCCTTACCAAATACAGATAAAAGATTTAAAAAGTTATGCTACGGGTTTATTTATCATTTGAAATCATATGTTCCAGCAGTAAAAATAATCTGATTTATTTATAATTCCAAATGAGAAATGGCCACATCTCAGAAATGATCTTTGGTGGTCAACGAGTCCAACCAGTCTAAGTTTAGAAGTACATCTATTATCTCTGAGATTTGTTTGAAATATAATTCTCTCCCTTTTCCTTCCTCACCTTAAAAACTAAAAAAGACAAAAAAAACTTTCCATATAAACAAGTTAGAATAAAAGAAGGAGCACAGTAAACAGTCTACTTCAAAGATGGCAAATACACAGTCAGCAGGAACCAATTTGAAATATAATAGGGAAATATTGAACAAAATGAATAACAACACAATAAAACATAAATGATATGTGATGCCCTAAGATAATATGCACTCTCAGAGACCCATTCATTTTGTATGGTTTAGTGGCAGCCATTTCTGTTTCATACCATTGATCTACTTGTATTCCATTCCATCTTGAGAGTCTTGCATGAAGGATATTATTTAAATATACAATCATAGAAAGAATCAAAGTTTTGGAGTAAACTCCATAGGTTTTGTTTCATTGAGTTTTGCATTTTAAAAATGTTTTAAATATATTGATATATTTTGGTTTAATATAAAAGATATTTCCTAAGAAGCCGCTTGACCCCTTAAAATACTAGTACTGCTAATTAATAATAGTAATGATAATAATGTGCATTTATTTAGTGCTTTAAGGTTTGCAATGTATTTTAAAAGTATTATCTCATTTATTTCTCATTTTAAAGATTCCCTCATTCTAAAGAGGAAAAAATTGAAACAGAGAGGTGGAAACCTGACCATAGCAATTAAATGTCTAACTTTTCATACCTCTTTTGGGGTTTTCTTAGCAAAAATACAGAAGTGATTTCACATTTCCTTCTCCAGCTCATTTTGCAAATGAGGAAACTGAGGCAAACAGAGTTTAAGTCACTTACCCAGTATTACACAGGTAATAAGTATCTAAGGTCAGATTTGAATTCAGGTCCAGGCTTGGCTGCCCCAAAAGAAAAAAAAAAAGGACTATTTTAGACAGACAGAGAATGGATGTTAGAAAACATTCAGCCTCAAGGCCTTCTTTTTTATAATTGAAAAATAGCTGTATAAAATGCAAATGCCTACCCAAGGTCATATAGGCCGAATGAGCATTTGAACTCAAGTCCTGCTCTATGAGACAAAACTCTTATGGAAAATCATAGGGTTTTCCCCCAATATTAATTGTAGGGATGATTTACTCTTTAGAGGAGGGAGAAATGATAGATTTAGAAATGAAACATACATAAAAATAAAAGGCATCAATAAAGCTAAGCTTTAAAAGGTATTTTTCAGGTTGCCTAACATGAAAGAATATATTAGGGAAACCACTTGAGGTAATTATTTAATGCAGCTGGTCTCCCTGTAAGAGGAAAAATTGATAGAAATTAAATAAATCAATTCTATGCTCTGGATTTTTAGAGATGATGAAGGAATCTCAAGTGGAAAAGAAAAAACAAAGAAACCAGAAAGAAAAGACTCCAAGTAAACAGAAATTCCACTTTAAATTCATTATCCAAATGTTGGTAAAGAATGGGGAGTGATGTAAAGGAGAAAAGGGAAGGGAGTAAGTAACTATAGTCCTCGAAGTCTGGAAGTAGCAGCTGTTGATGTACCAGCTCTTTGTTTCACGTCTTCATGACTATAAAAACATGACTAAAAAATGACCAGGCTTTCTAAACAGGTAGTGACAGTTCCCTGGCCCTGTGCTGTCTGAGGAAGAGCTACTGAGCACTTGTGTGTCAAATCAAAGCAGTTGTGAATGTGACCGTTCTCTGGAATGATTTTTATTGTGTTCTCCATCTGCCTTCACTCATGTTGAGGGTGAACTTCGGGAAGTCTGTGGAGAAGAGCATTCCTCTGAGCTGCCAGCAGCAGTCTGGAAGACAAAGTTTACAAGATGGGATTGGGCAGTGAGGATGCTCTGTGGCAAGTCAGCGATGGATAACTTTCTGCAAGCTTCTCTGTGTTCGACAAGTCACATCTGTGCCAGAGATTGTGGGATTCTTAGAGATGGGGGACTTTTTTGTGAGCAATGGCTCACACCAGGGGTTCAGTGTAGCGTCACTTGTGTTTTGAGGAACCATGGAGGTAGGAATTTCTGCCTGTAGGAGAAATATAAAGAAATGAGGCCCTGATACATCTATTTGCTACTTTTTGCTTATTGGAATCACCAAATGTCATCCTGATTTTGAGAGATTTGTTTTCTACTTAGACAAAACACTTATTAAGTTTAATAATATTCTTTTATACACTGACTCAACAACTCTCTTGAAAACACTTCAAAAAACTCAAACTATGGCCAAAGCATCCCACCCCTGCTTGATAGGGCAGAACTAACATTACTTTCCTGACAGGATTACTCACAGTAAAGAAATCATTTAGCCAGTCTATTAACAACTGCCTTTTTTAACCTTTATATCTTTTGTAATATTTCTGGTTTTTTGTTTTTGTTTTGTTTTGGCTGAGGCAATTGGAGTTAAATGACTTGCCCAAGGTCACAAGTGTTGTGTCTGAGGTTAGATTTGAACTCAGGTCCTTCTGACTTCAAGGCTGGTGCTCTATCCATTGCACCCCCTAGCTGCCCCTTGTTTGTGTATTTTTTACCTTCTCAACCACACTAAGAAAACTACTCAAGGTCATTCTTGGGGAAATTATTAGAACTTGAACTTGGCAGATTGTTCACCGTGAGAAAGCTAGTACTTGTGACTAAAATTGCCAAAATTTCTGAATGTGTACATAGCCCAGACTACCTAAATAACCACACATGATTCTACAAGACTTTACTTGTGTTCTTTGGCCAATTGGTACCTTTAGAGGTTTGAAAATTAGATTTAAGAATGTGACTGCTGAAAAATACTAGGATATTTCAACATAAATATCGATGCTCTCTCAAATATTCTAACTTTTTAGTTCCTCAATCTTCTTAATTCACAGGACATCCTTCTCCATTCCCTCTAGCTATTAGTTATAGTAGCTATTATATTCTTGTATGTATATAAACTCCCACTGATACTAGTTTCCATCATTCTGTCTGTCCCTATATCTTATGTTTCTTCATCTCGTTCTGCATTATCACCATGGATTTTATTCCTTCTAAATTTCATTTCTTCTCCAATCCATGACCCTTGCATCTATTATAATCTCCTCCCTTCCTTACTCAAAGCCTGTTCAAATCCCTTGCCCCCTGGCCTGTCTCATTACACTATGAAGATGGATTGGTCCTACCATCTGCCTCCTTCACTATTACTATTGCATGGAGCCAGAAGAAATAACAAGGGACTTCAGGTGTCATTATGGAGTGAGGGAGAAACTGTCTGAAGCCTTTGCAAATTCCCCTTCAAATGACTAGAAAATTGCTTCAGCATTGATTCTGGAGCAGGAAGCAGCTTATCACCCTGGCAGGAAAAGTATGTCTCACTGGGGTGGGAGGGGAATGATCCAAGAGCAGCAGCAGCAGCCAGCCTCCCAGCGGGGTCTGTGTCAGTGCTCCAAGCCTGGAGGATTTTATCCGACTGCAAACCAGCAGTCCCCTAGGCAAGTCTGTGAGACTCAGAAAGGCCACACACCATCCACACTATCCCCAGCACAGGTCACCAAGGGCACCCCCAAGGGATGGCCAATAATAGCAAGATCGTTTCTCCAGGATCAGCCACCAGAAAGATCCTGTTCCCATAGCAACCCAGCAGCAAGGCCCCATCCCTGGACCTAACCAATAGCTAAACCCCACATCCAGAGAAGGCCAACAGGGAGTCCTCCACAAGCTAAAGGGAACCCTACCCTCCAGGGAAAGCAAGCAGCTCAGCTCTGAAATCCAAAGAAAGTCAGCAGTAATACCCAGAGCTCCAGCAGAAAAATCTTGGGAAAGTACGGGAGCTCAACACTTACATAAAAAGCCCAAGGCACCAAAAAGGTAAAAAAAATGAGCAAAAATAATAAAAAAAAACCCAGCTTGATTATAGAAAGTAAGTATGGTGATAGAAAAGATCAAGGTATAAATTTAAAAGAAGGCAATGGTGTCAAAATGGCTGTGATACCTCAAAGAAAAATGTAATTTGGTCTCAGACCCAGAAATGCTAGAAAACATTTCTGGAAATGCTTAAAAGAGATTTTAAAAAGTAAACTAGAGAAGTAGAAGAAAGAAGAAATTAGAGATGCTCATTTTTTATAAGTAACTGAGGAAAATAAAAATAATAAATACTTTTTTTAAAAGAAATGAGAAAAATGCAAGAGAATCAGAGAAAAATAATCAATAATATGGAGAAGTTATACAAAAATTTATTGAGGAAAATAAATCCTTAAAAAATAGAATTGTCCAAATGGGCAAAAGCCAGATCGAAGCAACTGGAAAAATATAAATTGCTCATGGCTAGATCAAGCCAATATAATAAAAATGACAATTCTATCTAATCTATTTATTCAGTACCATATAAGTCAAATAATCAAAAATTGTTTTATAAAGATAGAAAATAACAAAAAAAACCCCACAGATATTAAGGAAATCAGTGATAAAAATACAAAAGAAGGTGGTCTGGTCATACAAGATTTCAAACTGTACTATAAAATAATAATTATCAAAACAATCTGATATTGGCTAAAGAATAGAATGGGGAATCAGTAGAATAGATAAGGTACAAATTAGAGTAAATGCCCATAGTAATCTAATATATGATAAACCAAAGATCTAAGCATTGGGAACAAAAACTCATTTTTTTTGACAAAAACTGTTGAGAAAACTAGAAAAGAATATAACAGAAACTACGTAGACCAACATCCCACAGAATATACTAAGATGAGTTCAAAATGAGTATATGATTTACACACAAAGAGGGATACCATAAGCAAATTAAGAGAGCATGGAACAACTGTAATATTCATGGATAAGGGAAGAATTTAGGACCAAAAAATATATAGCAAGATTATAAAATATATAATTTTGATAATGTAAAATAAAAGTTTTTACACAAACCAAACCAATACAACAAAAATGATAAGGAAAGCAAAAAAACTGGAGAAAGAAATTTTCCACAAGCATCTCTGATAAGATCCTCATTTCTCAAATATAGAGTCAAGTTTATAAAAATCCAAATTATTCCCTAGTTGATACATGGTCAAAGCCTATGAAAAGGCAGTTTTCAGACAAAGAAATCAACATTATCTATAGTCATATGAAAAAATGCTCTAAATCACTATTGATCAGAGAAATGCAAATTAAAAGAACTCAGGTTCTACTTCACAGCCATCAAAGTGGCTAATATGACAAGAAATAAAAATGAATGTTGGAAGGATATTGGAAAACAGGGACACTAATGCATTGTTGGTGAAGTTGTGAATTGAGCTAATCATTCTGAAGAGCAATTTGGAAGTAAGCCCAAAGGACTATAAAACCGTACATTCTCTTTGGTCCAACAATGCTACTTGTAGGTCTATATCTCAGAAGAATCCAAAAAAGAGGGAAAGGATTTATTTATACAAAAATATGTATTAGCAGCTCTTTTTGTGGTAGCTAAGAACTGGAAATGTGAGATACCCATCAACTGCAGAATGGCATATGATTGTAACAGCATATTATTGTGCTATTTAAGAAGTGACAGGCAGGATAATTGTGGGAAAACCTGGAAAGACTTACATGGACTGATACATGTAAAGTGAACAGAACCAGGAGAACTCTGTATACAAGAACAGCAATATTATTTGATGAAGAAGTATTCTCAGCAAATACAATGATCAGACAATCTCTAAAGACTAATGAAGAAGCATATTATCTATTCCCAGATGAAAAAAGAACTGATATTGATAGAATATAGACTGAAGAAAGTTTATTTTTCACCTTTGTTTTTTTACCCCTTTTTGAGTCTTCTTGTATAAAATAACTAATATAAAAATGTTTTTCAAAATTCCAAGTGTATAACCTATATCTATTATTTGCCATCTCAGGGAGATCGGAAAGAAGGGAGAGAGAGAATCTGGAACACAATAGTTTAAATAAAAATGCTTTTAAAATAGGAAGGAGAAATAACAAAACCATAAGAAATGGGTCAGATTGTTTTCTGATAAAGGCAATCATTCTCTTCATACTTAAATATCTAAGTCACTCACTACCTTACTCTTCCTGGCTATTATTCTAAACTTTTCTTATATTTCTTCAAGCTCCCCATGACATCTCTTACCCTCATTCTCTCTGAGGAGGAGCTCATCTTACAGAAGAAAAAAGAGGTCATTTGCTGAAAAATTTCTCTTTTCCTCTTCTCATTTCATGTCACTCATATGTCTTCCTTCCTACTTTTTCTTCTCTCTCTCTCTCTCTCTCTCTCTCTCTCTCTCTCTCTCTCTCTCTGGGTGAAAAAAACAGATCAAGCTCTTTCTCTTACATGTCAGTCCATTTTAAGGTATTTCCAGGCTAATTCTTCCTAAGATAAACACATGTCACTGAGTACTTGAGAGGAAAGTGTAGAATTCAAAGGGCATATAAATCCAATGTAATATTGTCATAATGTAACTCTATTTTAAGGAATATAATAAAAAAGTAGTCCTTAAAAAGTCACCACAAGGGGAATTGTCAATTCTTGTATCAGTTGAAAATCATAACTTTGGAAGAAAAAAGTAGATATAAGAAATTAAATTGGTGTATAGTACAGAGCTCGTAAAATAAAAACTATTCTAAATGGGATCCACAGATCATTGCATAGTCTCTGATAAAATCTCATCCATGTCTTAGAAAAATATAAGCCAATAAAGGAAACTAAAACAAGAAAAAAGCACATAAACTGTTAGAAAACATTTAGCACTTGGTTTTCCATTTATTTAAATGGGCATGCTTTTATGCTTTCCTGAATCATTAGACAGCTCAGATACTAATCAATGATGAGATGTTGCCTAAGATAACACTTGAAGAGTTGCATCTGCTGTGTAATTGCAGGGATAAAAGTTGAAAGTACATGGATACAGTCTTACTGGGAGCAATAATGGCAAAAAGCAATCCAAATTTTACTAGTTCTCAGTAGGGAAATGTCTTTACCATTCTTGATTCTACTTGGTATTGGGGTTTTGTTCCTTGGTGTACTAACTATATTCAGGTGACATGTCTAATTTAAGAGTTCATTTCTTTGTATCTTTTCAGCGCTTGACAGTGGATACTTAACTTTCAGGCTAATCTAAAATGATTTAGTATATTTTAAAATTTTTATGTAATAGAATTCCATGGTTGTAGATATTATGGTCTGCATTTTTGGATAAAAAATATACACTAAAAAGTTTAGCCTTCAAAAAGCAGCATTTACTCAATTTTACATCTTTACTTCTGAATATTATTTTGTGAAAGTCACCTTTATATGATACTTCATTTGATCTAATTGAGGACTATGCTAATAAGTAGCATAATTATTTGATTAGCACACAATGACTCATACTCTTGACAACATAATCTTTTTAAAAATATCATATTAAAATTAACATTTATGGGCAAATAGGAAAGCTTACTATATTCCATTTAGAAGACTCACCCCACCCAATAACAAAGCTTAGGATTTTAATAATACAGATTATTATTTTTATGTAATAAAATAATATTTTTGTCCACTAAATTACTTTCAATAGACATGAGAGGTGAAAAAATGGGTAAAAGCTTTATTGTGTGCTTAGCTTGGAGTCAGTAAAAAAAAATGGCTTCAAATAATTTTTTCTAGCTATGTGAGTCTGCATGAGTCATTTAAGCTCTATGTACACCCCCATGAGTCTCTAGGCCTTATACTAAGTCACAGAAGGGATGGAATGAATTTTCACACTGGAAGTTCCCCACACTGATGAAATGACATATCCTGTAATATCCTTGTATTGTGAGGAAAAGAGAAATAAATTCTGGAGAATCTATAACTCCATGGAAGAGAGCCTTAATATAATGAGAAAAATACTGGAAGTGGAATCCTACAGAACCTGGTTTTCAACCCCAGTTTTATTACTTTCTAGTTCTATGACTTTTCTTTTAGTCCCCCCAGGCCACAGTTCTCTCATATGAGGAATGAATGGGTTAAATTATATGATTATTAATGTCTCTTGGAGATTTTACTCTTAGGATTCAATAAGCTCTAATCTACTATAGTTGTTTTTAAAGGTTTAGCATAGACTCTCTTTGGGATTCTGTATCAAGCCATTCTTACACCCCTCATAGACCCATATCAGGCACTTTCTAAGTCATTTATCACTGCTAGTGACTGAAGGCAAATATGATGACTTGAGTATCTCTACCAGTGCTCAAAGTTGTGCTATATCTCTAGCAGATGTTTGTTGACCACCTACTATTTATAATGACTCTGGTAAGTGTTGTAGGATATGTAGACATGTTTTCCAAATTCAAAGATCTCACATTCTACTGGAAATTTTTTTGCTCAGAAAGGGTCTTTTTTTACTTCCTCTTTATGAGGGTGATAAAAACTATTATATTTCATTTAAGTGAGCTGTAAAAAAAAAACAGAATAGCCAGACCATTGAAACTTATTAAGAGGACAGAGATTTAAGGATGGAGAAGGAAAGAGATGAAGCCTCTGTCTCTTCGTCACTGAGATTTTTATATCAACCCAGATGTAATCAACATCAAAATCAAGAAATCGGATACCAGACAGCAAGATTTTAGTATCTTCTTTCAATAGAAAAATAAGTTAATGGCAAATTTAGTTACAACTGAAAAATCACTTACAAACTGTATAGGTAACATTACACATTTAATTACTACTCTCTAGGAGGTATTCTAATAAAAAGGCAATAAAATTAGGGAATTGTTTAATTAAAATGTTACAAAAATATATCATTACCAGCTACATTAAAGAAAAATAGACATTCTGAAGTGTTTGGCAAATGATAAAGCTTTTTCTTCCTATTCATGAGTCTAAATAATGGATAATCCTTTTGTTTAGTGTACAATAGCAATGAGAAACAGAATAAACAAAGTGAAATCATTCTTACTTTGCAGGGTAATAATTAATGGTTTGTCTGTTGCCTTAGTTACAGTTCTGTCAGGTTGCTATATCCTACTCACAGCAAATATAAATATGACATATTCGTTACCATCTAAAAACTAGACCAGATAAAATAGTTTGATTATAAGGATTGCTTCTAAGTCTACTGATCTCTGTGCCTCTTTATCTATTCCTGGATTCCCTTGAGAACAGAGATATTTGACAGATGTGGCAATGGTTTGTAAATGTAAAAGCTGTGCAGGGCTCAGAGATGATTTTTAGTAAACCAAGCAGCTTCTTCTGCCAATACACTGATTATATACACATAAGTAACACAATGTTCAGAGCGACATGCTAAGTAATAGTATGCAAAGACAAAATTGAAAGTTTCTGTCCTCCAGAAATTTTTATGATACAACATGAACAAAGAGTAGTGGAAAGCATATGCAAATTATTTTAAAATAATTGGAAAAGGTAGAAAATGCTAACAATTAAAGTGGAGGAATCAAGAAAGAGTTCGTGCAAAGAAACACTTTTTTTTTCTTCCAAAGAAATGTTCCTTAGGTGTTCTGTGGAGGAATTTAGAGATTCCAACCTAGAGAAGGGAGAAAGGAGAGAATTTCAAAAAATGGGAACACAAGCCTGGGGAATGTCATGGAACTGGGAAATGGAAAAGCGCACTCAGGAACTCCAGATAAACTAGTTTAATACAAAATGAATAAAAGGGAATAATTTGATTAATTATCCCAAGATTTCTCCCAAAGAAGATAGAACTACTGAATTCAAGCCTTTCCATATGCACCATCTTCCTTCTCCACTGCAAGGAAGTACCAGTCCATCATGTTTTTGCTTCCTAGTAGAAGTGTATCTCCACTGCCAAAAAATGTTTTTGTCTAAAATGTATTCAGTGAACTGAAGATAGAAAACAAATAAACAAGGGATAATTAAGCTTTTCCCATTCATAACCCCTTTTCATCTGGGAAATTTTTACAAGGCTCTTGGATTTATGAAATAAGTACAAATCAAATATTTACTGATAATCATAATTTTGTGATTCCCCCATATTCAGTTATGTAACCCCATGTGGGATCACAACCCACAGTTTAAGAAAGTTTGCTCTAAATAAATAGCAAGGGATATATGTGAAGAATAAGTTCATTCTGGAGACTTTTTTTTTTTTGGGGGGGGGGGCTTCTTATCACCAGTAACTACTATAACACATTGCTTGCACAAATAGGATGGGTATTTAGTATGTGTTCATAGAACTGAATTAATAAAATCAAGGGATCTCTGATTTTAGTATACATTTAATAATGTAGTTTTAGATAGTAAGCATCTAAAATTCATACCTATAAATATTTAAAGGAATTTAAAATTCATTATTATATATTAAAAAACCCTAGTTGTTCCTTATTACCCACTGATCAAATTATGTTCACTCTCCACTTTAAATCTTTCTCATTATGCAGAATATACCCCACTCATTCTTCACAGTTCTACTGTCTCCAAGTGGCTTGTTTTTGCTTCTCTCCCTAACAAGGATTGTTGCTAGACGTGATTTGGGCACTTCTATATCTTACATTTCTTTGGCAGCCCTGGAACAGTGATAGACACACAGAAAGTACTCCGTATTTATCAATATTTACTGAATGAAATAGTGATTGATTGAGCAAGGCAATTTCAGGAGCATTATTAAAAGGCTTTGATGATGTCACCTTCCTTGATATTTGTATATGTGCAAAATTGAAGCTGAAGCTTAGTTCAGTGGATTTTCCTTTGTTCTTGGGAACATGTTTTACACATGTGTTGTTCCAGCTTTCAGATTCAACTAAACTCAAAAAAATTATCAAGTCTCTATTATGTGCCATGTACTATGATATAAAAATAAATAAAACAAAGTCAATTCATATCCTTGATTCTCTTAATGTTTTACTTGGGGGGGGGAGAGAAGGAAGGAGAGGATATATACAAATATAAATTAAAAATATTGGGAAACTATTATTGGGAATGGGGGAGCAGGGTCAGAATGTTAGTTTCTCATCTGACAATCCATACAGACTTCATATATATCTCACCTTGGCTGCTTTAAATGAGAGGCAAAATAGTTTCTGAGCTTAAAGAGAATTGTTTTGAGTAAAAATACATTCTTTTTTTTTTTTTTTATCATGCTATAAGGAATGCAAAGAAGCTTCTTTCCACAGAGTTATTTATATACATTTTAAGGGAAAGTTTGGTGTAAAGGTATGTTAGCATTAATCATTTTCTCTGGCATATACTCTTAATTGAGAATGAAGATAAAAAAAATAAGCACATTTTAAGTCAAATTCTAATGATGTTAGTATTTCTCTTTGCCAGGATCTTCCAAAAGGGATATTGTGAAAAAACTGCTATGAAATCTTGATGGGAATCTATTCTATTTAGTTTTCTGGTTTATAAACGAAGGAAGGAAGAAAAAGTATTAACTTGGGGCAGAATGGAGCAGGTTGCTAAGAGCGGGGAACAGATATTGAGAATTGGAGAAATCTAGGTGATAGGAAACAAAATATAGCAATAAAATGTATTTTTTAAAAGGAAAGGAAAAGAAATAGGTGTGGGGGGGGGGGGCAAACGGAAGACTACAGCAGATTCAGGCAATATAGCATCTACACCGTACCTTATTTTTGGATCAAGTATTGGTTGCCAGGAGACAGAGTAAGTTCTGACCAGCTGGATAAAGACAGCCCAGACAGGAAGCAACTGAAAAGGGACCAGAAACTTGACAGTTAGGCACTTAAAAAACCCAATTAGCACCTTTATCAAAAAAACGTACAAAGAGCTCATGTGTGAGAAAGTAGATCATGAGAGAAAAGGTTAGTTAAATAGAGCTTAACCTTAGTTTAGCAAGTTCAAGAAGAGCACACTGATAAGTGAGATACATTCTTAGTATTCAAATACTCTTTAAAGGACTTTTCTGTTAGTCTCCATTTTAACTACTGATCTCTGGAAAACTTGAGAAACTCTGTTTGGAACTCCCTCTTATGCATCCCTACTTGCAAAGACTCCTGGATCTGGATTCAAAGGAAGCTCAGCCATTCTGTTGCCTTATGGAAGGAATTTCCTCTTAATTGCCTCATCAGGGGGGTGGGAAACATATAGATTAGGTTCCTTTTGACTTTACGATCAAATGACTCCAAAGATTCATAATGTTGCTTGTTTCTTCCTCACACCCTCCTCACTGCACTCATCATCCCTTGTCCTAGAGATCTCTGTCACTCAAAGTGGGATGGGGAGGATGAGGGTTCTATTCCTCTTCCCCCACTACCTCTCTCTAACTTTCAGTTCCATAGCACCTATCGCCAGGTCAAACTACTTTCCCAAGAAAATTAGCAAAATCTCTAATTTCCTATTTTTTTTAAACCATCTCATTTCCCATATAAAAGTTGAAAACAAAATCTTCTAAGAGGAAAACAAGCAGTTTTTTTCAGTCATGTCCTACTCTTTGTGACCTTTTTAGGGGTTTCCTTGGCAAAAATACTGGAGCAGTTTGCCATTTTCTTCTCCAGCTCATTTTACAGATGAGGAACTGAGGCACAAAGAGCTGAGGGACTCCCAGGATCATGCAGCAAAGAAGTGTCTGAGGCCAGATTTGAACTCAGGAACATGAGTCTTCTTGACTTGTCATTGGACTAAGCACTTTCAAAATAAGAGCTCATTTGGTTCTCATGGCAACCCTGAGAAAGAGGTACTATTATTATCTTCATTTTACAGATGAAGAAACTAGAGAAAATGGAGCCTAAGTGACCTGTGTAGGATTACATCTAAAAAAGTATCTGAGACTATATTTGGAGAACTCAGATTTTTTTACGCCAGGCCAAGAGATCTATCCACTGTAACCCTTAGTTGCCTAGAGGAAGCTGCCTCTTATAACCCAGAGAATCAGTATTAATTATAAATACTTGTATCTAGACCAACCATAGCCCTTACAAAGTCTATCAGTTACCATGTCCAAAATATCTGTGTTTGTTTTTAGAATGTATTGCCATTTAATAATTCATATCTCCTTTAGTTGAACAATAGAATAAATCAAGTGAAGTATCCTAAAATAAAATTTTAAATTTGTAAGGAAAATTTCAAATGCCATAACCAGATTAGATTCCATTTTCATATTTAATCTTTCTCTTGACTTCTATTTTCAAATTATAGTCTTTAAGTACATATTTTATATTAAAGGTATGTCAAAATGGGGCCCAAGAACTAATTTTTCCCCAAAAAACTTATTTTTCTCATCTATCTACATGGCCAAAAAGGTACAAAGGCAATGAATAGTTCTATTGTATACACACTGAAAATGGCTGACATAGTTGTTCTGCCCTCTGATATTTCTATATTGTATACCTAGGGTGACAGCCTGAAAGGAAATGGTTTGGCTTATGGTTGTTATTAGCCAGATATTGTGTGCACTTATCCACAAGTACTACATTTATATAAAAATCAATCCACTTTACAAAGTGGAATCCAAGTGAGATTTCATTAGTGTTTGCATTATAATACTATCAGTCAGTTTCAGCAACTACTTTATTATGTATTCTGTTCTTGACTATAGATAGCCAAAGTTTAGTGACCTTTTAATCCTATTAAAAACTAGTCCTGGAAATTAATCACCTTTTCAATAATTTTCATTTGTATCTTCCAAGATTATTGAAATGGAAAACTAACTTTAGGATAGAGTAAATCAGCATGTACACTGTAGATCTTATTTACAGGAGGGATTAAACTTGATATGGTTGTCTTAGTGTAGAGAAATTCTTTATTTTTATAAAGACAGGTAGAGATTAGTGGTGGAGAAGCAGCAAAAGAGATTGAGTTCTATTAAATGTTTTGGCCAATATAATGAGCTCCATACTACAGATTATCCCCTTGCTTCATTCTCCAAACATTTCAGAATTGTGAATCCAAATGAGGAATGTTCAAGGAGCTTTGGTATGCTAAGAGATGGTGATATTGTAGATAATCTAACGGGTAGAGCCCAACATTGAGAGTCAAGCTACTACCTCAACACAATCCAGTGATTGCTTATTGAATTGGGAAATTATTTTATGGCCGAGATCCAAAATTTTTATGAGATGAAACTGAATTTCACCTTCATAAAGTCTTGTGATTTAAGGTGGGAGTAAGATAGTAGCTGAAAGGGAAAGCTCTGCATCAGGAGCTGGAGTCCACATCTGTATCTGGCTTTTTACTCCTCTTTAGCGTTATAAAATATCCTAGAAACCTAGCCCAGCCATTAACTTGTAGCCAAGTGGGATGCAATTTCAACTTGGACCTTTTAGCTCCAAAGAAGGAGCCAGTCCCTCTGCTCCCATTAATTTACCTCCATCATTAGTCTGACACTTGAATGTGTCACTAACTTTACGCCTGAGGAAAACAAGAATAAATCTTTCATACCATTCTTGCCCTATTATTATGGGATGTAGGCTCTGTGAATTATTTTAAATAATGAATTATTTGCCTCATCACTCCATGATTTTGATCTAGGGCTATCTTGGACTGAAAGTTAATTTATACATCTAAGCATATTCACTTGCGTAGCTCATCTGCTTGTTACTAATCCACTGGCAAGCATTTGACCGAATGGATCAAATAGCATGCTAGGGAGCCAAAGGAAGGTTGTGACAACTTAAAACTAGCTTGTATGTACAGACAAAAAAGATTTAGAAATCCCCAGTGCTGATTATTTGGGTAACATTCAAAGGCCTCTCCAGTTTATCCCAAAAGATAAAAAGCTCAAAACCAAAACAAATTGATTCATGTAAATCCAAAAAAAAAAAAAAAAAAATCAATGAAACACCCTACTGTGCCATGAGCCCTTAATAGGTGGGAATCCCTAACTTGAGTAACATTTCAATGATTGGGCTGAGGTATTGGCTCAAATACCAGCTTTCCCATGCAGAACTCAATTAGGTCAAGCACACCATTCCAATTCACTAGGAAGGTGATAAAGTATATCAAGGGAAAGGAGCATGCTAATGTAGACAAGAGGGAAAAACTATTCTTAGTGCTAAGTGGTGGTGATAAGCTATTCACATTTAAATTGCTAATGATGTATATCTACTTGTTATGGGACTGTAGTCTTCCCTAGCCAAGATCTGCCCAAAAGTATCTGTTTCATTCCTGGATTATCAGGTAGATAAGAATGTAGGGGTGGTGGTGGAAAAGAGCCATTCTGAATTTTCTTTTTCTTTCTTTTCTCCTTTTTCCTCTATCTTAGTACTATTCCAGGATGCTGCTTGCCTGCCTGCTTTTGGATAAGCCTACTTTGGTTGGAACCACCAGCAAGGCAGGGTGCTTGGCCAAATTTTCCTGGAATGAAAATGAGTTGTCATATCCTGGATATTACTCTGATATTTTATTTGAAAATTTGTTTTTAACTCTTTCAAAATAAGAGGATACTCTTCCATTTTTGGAAGCTGTACTGAAGCCACTATGTATGCCAGTAGTTGGTTTAAATGCCAGAAGATAATCTGCTTTAATACTTCTTTGAGTTACAGATGGTGATGATAATTAAGAGGAGAAAATATGGATAATGAAGGAAAGATGTGATCCAGCTGTTTGATCCAATAATGTGTAGCGCCTTATACAGAAAACAAATACATAAGAATCATAAAATAACAAAAAAAGATAGATTTGGGAATGGCTACAGACCAAAAATATTGTTGCCTCATTATTCAAATACTTTAAATACAGAGTAGCACCTACTCTCAATTTTTTTTTTTTTTTAATTTCGGTCTGGACCCATGCATTTTATTGACATTGTGAGTTTCTGGGGAGGATACTCTCTCCATAAATGCAGACTACCTATTCATTTGTGTCTGAAAGAATTGTCACAGGCATCAATATTGCTAATTAATTTGTCTCTGGTCACCCAGGAAGTGTGTCAGAAGCAGGATTAGAATCCAAGTCTTTGAAATTTCAAAGCCAGCCATTTTTCTATTATACTACACAGTCTATTGTCTTTACATGACTATTTAATATTTTTTTCTCCTCCTTATCACCACTTCCTCAATCCACTTAAAAGCAATATAAAAAACGAGTTACAATTATATGTTCTTCAAGAACATATACATAATATAAACAGAGAACAATAGTTTAGGAGGGTTGTTTTATATCATCCTCTTGTGTGTAGCCATTTTTGTGCCCTGGATTCCTTTGGCATCATGGTATTGTCCACTAAATTTCAGTTAGAGGTTAGTAAAAATACATATCTGAAATTTTATACATAGGCTAAGAACTCCAATCAAAATGGATAGTGTGCTAGATTTTAGTCAGAAGGACTTGAGTTCGCATTGTTCCTCAAAAATTCATCGACATTTAACAGTACTGTTCCTGTTCCAGTTTCCCCACCTATAAAGTGGGGATTACATTAATACCCACCTCACAGAGCAGTTGTAAGGATCAAATATACATAAACTCATTTGTCAAACTTACTGCACTTTACAAATCTCCTTTATTATTGCTGATGTTATTGAGCAAATGATTTTCTTATTATATTAATAACCTTTGTATATATGGGACCCAAAGATCTTCTCTTTTTGCTTCATAATTCAAAGCCCATTTCTGTCCTTGCCCCCCAAATTCACCCCAACCAAATTATTTTATCTAGGTGAAATTCTTATTGAAACCTTAGCTTTGTTCTAGTCTGGTAGGAATCAATTCTTTTGCATAGATTGCTGGGAGCAGAATAAACTGAAGAAGTATTGACATAAAAGGAGTCTGGTTCTCCAGCTTCTCAGAAGAAAACGCCCACCTCTGATTATAATATTCGTTCTCCTATTAATTGTCAACCATTCAGAGTAAATTTTCACTCTCAGGGACATCCCTTTTCTAAGGGTATTTAAACATTCAACATCCTCCATGCAGGATCTTTTGTTACCAAGAGAATCCCCAATGTATTATCTGCTACCCTCATTTATATATTGATTATTAATTACCCAGAGACTCTCTCTTGAGCTTTTCATTCATCTCATGATGATGTGATTTCAATGCAGTCCACAGGGAATATGCTTTGTTCCTTCTCTCAGTGCCTTGCCCTTCTAGGCTGCACCCATGGTGATTATTACCTTTCGTGAGAACCACCTTTCAAATGAGCCCTCCAAGTGATAGAAAAGAGAATCTGTCTGAAGAGACAGATTCAGAGCTGGAAGAAACCTGTAAGACTGGTTAACCCTTTCATTTCACAAGAAACTAATGCCCAGAGACAGAAGGGGACAAAATTACCTCATCTAAGATCATATGGGTGAGAAGGAGCAAACCAAGTATATGAATTGGTTGTAAACTCAGCAATCTATCCACTACATGGACTAGTTTTAGGTCAATCACTGAATGCCATTTCTAAAAGAAAAAATATGAACTCAAAATATTTTTCAAATGAGAAATGAGCTCTGCAATCAGCTTGAGGAGTTTACAGTGTTTCTTTGGGATTTTGGATAGGTATTTTCCCATAAAGAATGTGCATTAATGCTAAATAGTGACACAGTCCTTGACTGGATTTCAGGCACTAAAGCTGCTTCTGAGAAGATTGATTAGGACTCTGGGAAGAAGGTATTCTTGAAAAAGGAAAGACTTTTTTTTGCCTTGAAATATAAAAATGAACTGACAGATTTTTGCTCTTTCTACTCAGAAGCTGAATCCAGCAAATCAATTCTTTGTCCTGGGATCAGGGAGTTTTGGCCATCCCATACAACTACCTTCTCCCAAGAATTAGTAACGACTGATTTAAGTGTAATGTATTGAATAATGAAAAAGCATTTTATTCTACTCATACAAAATCAGTGATCCTAGGATGAGTAGGGAAGCAGCTGAATGGCAGGGGTAGATATATGCTTTCTCAATTGAGCCAAAAGGAGAGTTTTGGATAGTGTTCCTAACCTGCAACATATTATGTGGAAGAGGATTTTTTTTTCTGCTAGACAGCTTGACCACAGAATCTAACGTCCCTGGAGAAGAGCTCTCCTGGACAGCACCAAACTTGGGAGTTCACTGAATTATAATCTCAGATTTGAGAGTTCATGGACTGGCTTTTTAGAGATAGGATTTTCTGAGAAAAAGATATTTTCAAAACCTGATAATTCCTGATGCCCCACATTTAGGCGCCATTTATACCTCTTAAGATCACCTCCATAACTAAAGCAGCAGTGTTTGAAACCCTACTTAGGAAATAAGAAGGCGAGACTTCACCCATTCTGTTGTTATTCTGAGGGATTTTCAGTCCAGGGGAAAAGAGTGCCTTATATTTAACTTCCATGTGATGTCCAAGCCACAAGGACCATGTAGATCTCATAAGGATCTTGTGTGAGAGATCATACCAGGACTATAAGATCACAGGTATAGATCTTTAAGGGATCTCAGTGGCCATTCTAGTCCAACTCTTTTTTTTTTTACAGATAAGGAAACTGAGGCCCCCCAAAAATCACATATGAAGTAAGGAATAAAAGCAGTATTTAAACTAGAAGTCTTTGTTCTTTCAACTGTACCACAATAGCTCCACAATGTGATGTTACCTTGTCGACATCACTGAGTTCACTGAAATTACCGATGTACATTTTCTGTTGTTTTGCATTTTTGTAGGGTTGAAATAAAGGTTATTTCCCATCTGCTATGAATATGTTACTTTACACAGAAGCTGGAGATCCCTTTTACTTACATCTCTGAAAATCTCAGCATGAACTATATAAGAGGATTTTCTTGGAACAGACTCCAGATGGGGGAAATGAGCCAAAGAGAATATGACCCTTTAGATTCAGCCCTCCAGATCAGACTGAGTCCAGGTGATCCCAGAGTCTTGGGACTTTGGGGAGAGGTCCTGGGAGAAGGAGTATCTGAATGATGGGCTCTATAACAAACTATTAATTTGTGTTAAATACTAACATCAGAGGAATGCACTCAAGGTGAGGACTAAACTGGAAAATGTGTGTGACATAAGTTCATCTCATGATTTGAAAAAATGAAAGACATTAGCCATTCAGACAATGGCATTTATTGAGTAGCTTCTAGTTGCAAAGCACTTTGCTATGTACTATAGGGAGATGTAGAGAAATAACAAGACATAGACTGTATTTACGATGACTGGAAAGAGAAGACAAATGAGTTAGTTTCTATCCTAAGTTAGCAAGAAAGGTTTTTCAAGTAAGCAAGCTACTGAAACGGCATCCTTTTAAAAGAATTCTTCTCTTTGATCCCAAAGGAGCCGGATCAATAATAACAACAACAATAGCTTTTATTGATTTGGACAATATTTTAAAGTTTTTAGGAGATTATTACATTCTATTTTCTTTTCCCATTTGAGCCTCACAGCAATGTTGTGGATAGATAGGATAAGAAAGATATTTCTCTAACCCTTATGGGTTTCTCAGTTATTTTTCTCTCTCACAACTTTGTGAAGTAGATGAGTAATAATCATTATTTTCATTTTATTGCTGAAAAAGTCAAGACGCAGATGTGTTCAGTGTCTCCCAATTAGAAAATAGTGGAACCATAACTAGACCCAGGTCAATGTTCTTTTTACCATAATCGAGAACAATTAAACAAGCCCAAGAGTTAAGATCATTCAGATTAAATAGTGGCAAGTTAGTTTAGCTCACTGAAAAGACTCAGAAGGGTTTTTGTAACATAAGCACAAGCACAAATTAAGAATGGATAGTGCCATAGCTTATTGTTAATGTTTTCCCAGAGAAGGATTCTACAATTCATGTTATGGTTTAGGAAATCCATAGAATAATCAAATTATGTTTTGTTTGTTTTACAAAGAAAAAACTATTCGATAACCATGGGGCTGTCTGAGAGTAAGTATTCAGGCTCTAAAAAATTCAAGTATCACTACAAAGTGAGATACTTATCTTGGCACTTGGCATAATTGTTTGCAAGCTGCCAAGCACAAACAGAAAGATGAACACAATTTTGAGTAATCCTTAGAATTAGAAAATCCAAAGCAAGTATTCATCCTTGTTATGTCCAAAACAAAAGGCAACACCTTTAAAAGGAAAACTTAGAGATAAAAGGGTTTAGATTAAAAATTAGAAGGTGACTTTTAGGGCATTTATTCTAGGGGTCACCAGACTGGTCATCTAGCCAAATCTGAACCTTTATATATATCCATATGGACCAAAATCTAAGAATATCTTTAAAAATCAACTAAATATTTTAATATTTAATTTATTTTGAAGAAGTCTTTGAAGACTTCTAAATTTTAACTAAAGTTTAAATTTTATATACTTTGATATTTAAATTTTCTTTAATACTTTAAAGTATTAAAAAAGTCTGGACAGAAAGAAGCTTAAGGTCAAATTTGTCTCACAGGCCATAATTTGTTGAGCCCTGGTAGTCTGACCTTTGCCAGAACATTTTGCATATAAGGAAATAGAAACCTATAGGGATTAAATGTCTTGCATGGAAGAGTCTAGATTTCCA